>NW_021703774.1:22217342-22527841 GCF_005190385.1 Monodon monoceros
AAATACTGTGGGAATCACCAGGCACATATCAGGTGGCAGAGAAAGTTTGAATTACCTATACATTAGGACCAAACTGGGACAAGCTAGAGCATTCCAAACTTGGAACAAGGGGTCCTATATAAAATTAATATTTAAACCAAATTATATATAAACTATATACAGTTTTTTTTTTTTTAAAAAGAATACTGACGGAGGGGCAAGGATTTGGGGGGAAGGGGACAAGTTTAGCCTGGAACATGATGAATTTGAGATGCCCCTGGGATATCCAGTAGATATTCCACATAACAACGGGTTAATGGAACAGGAGCTTGAGAGAGGAGGCCAGGAAATGACAGATTTCCACACCATCGAATATATTTGTTCTCCTCGGGAGTGAATGAGAGCACGCGTAAGAGTCTAGTCGGAAGAGGGGAAGAGGAGAGAAACAACGATGGAGACCTGAGGTTCCTGATACTTAGGGTGGGGGGCAGAGGAAGAGCAGCCAGAGAAGGATGTGGTGAACAGTCAGGAAGCAAAGGGAAAGGCTCACTGGGGACTGAGCCCTGGGCACCCAGAAGGGGAGGCTGGAGGTGTCAGCCCTTAGGCGGGGTGAGGACAGGCAGCCACCGGGAGTCAGAGGAGGGACGTTTCAGATCACAGTCGGGGGAGGAGTGAGTGAGGGTGAGGTTAGGAGACGGGGAGCGCAGACCTATGTGAGAACCACTGAAGACAGTCCTTCTACAGGCACCTGGTAGGGAGAACAGGAGAGAGAGTGTCTAATCCTCCAGTCCTGGATGCCTCCAGACACCAGCTGAGCCCCGGTGGGTGTCTGTGATCTGGAGGCTCCCGGGCGGCCCTTCCTGCTGCGAAGAATGCAAATGCTCACGGAAGGATGCAGATGACCACGGCCTCTCAACCGAGAGCAAGGAACAGCGAGGGTTTCTGGTTTACTGCTTTGGGAGCATATTCAGGGTTTCAACAATATCGAATAGTTAGCTGAGGTTTGGGGTTTTTTTTAACTATAGAGTATGTTTATTGTGATACAAAATTGGTTGTAATGGGCTTTGACCAAAGTTTGAATTCTGCTCAGAAAGCCAGCCTGTGCCACTACTCTTTCTTGTTTGTCACGCTTGAGGAAAACCTGATCTCACGTAAAAGCAGCAACCACAGCCAAAATGGCTAGCCAGCTGCCACCCATCATCCCCAACCTGCCCTTAACCTCTGCAAGCCCCTCTCCTATGCCGCCATGTCCAAACACTCCACATAGGACGCTACCTATCCTTCAGGACCCTTTCATGTCACCGCCTCCATATAAACACTTGCTGAATGACTGAATGACCCACCCACGTGGGAGCAGCTCTCCCCACCAGGGCTTTCAGGCGAAAATGGGGGTCGCTTCTCACTATTACCCCAATGAGGGCTCCACCTTTGTTGCTTTTTTTAGCCCAAGAAGCAAAACCTGGGACTTACCTGCGGCTAAGACTCCATGCTTCCACTGCAGGGGGCACGGGTTCGATTCCTGGTCAGGGAACTGAGATCCCTGCACTGAAGGTCGCGCAGTGCAGCCAAAAATAAATAAATAAATATCAATAAATAAAATATGATTAAATAAAAATGAAGAAGCAAAACTTTCCAGGGTTGAGTTGCTCATCAGCATCTACAGGGTAAAAGTGACAGAGCGTGCGGGTCGTCTCCCCAGCGGGGGTCTCTCACGGCTCCGCTGTGAACCATTGCCACTGCAATGGCCCAGCTAGGGAGGTAATTCCACTTTTGCTTTGAGGCACTTCTCTCCCCTCCAGCTGCCCTTGAGTGTTTTGGGGGTGAACAGCGTGTGGGGCTTCCTGCCCCTGCCAGAGCTAACCCAGAGGGATAGATTGCTTTTGAAGGACCTGGAGGACCCACGCCCTTCTCCTTCGCCTTGCATCCACTGTTTGTCCCTCATCCCTTCTCCGTCTGAGCATGTCCGCTAGGGTCTGGAGGGCAGGTGCGGGGCAGGGCAGCAGCTGGCCAAGGCCTAGAGGGGCTGCTTTCAAACACATTCAAACCCAAATGAACCAACGATAGATAAAACAAACCTTTAAAAAAAGGAACTCCCTTAGGACAGCCCTCTGTGGCTCCATAGCCCCTGCTGGCTGCCTCTTTCAAGACCATGTGCTCTGCTCTCTGGAAGCAGGTGGCCTGTTGGAGTTTTCTGGCAAACATTCTGCTACTCTGCTGGGACTATGCGGCCCTCCCCAGTCCCTGCCAGCTGTGCCGGTCTGGGTTGCAGCGTCTTGGGCCTGCTGGGCTCCCAGGCCAGGCTAGGAGAGAACACAAAAGCCAGAGCCAGCGGGATGCGTACGCGCCCCTCCTCACCCCAGGACCCCTGCTGCCGGGAGGAACAGCACAGCTTTGTTCTGTGAAAACCCAGATAAAGAATGACCTGGCCCTAGGGCTTCCCTGGTGGCGCAGTGGTTGAGAGTCCGCCTGCCGATGCAGGGGACGCGGGTTCGTGCCCCGGTCCAGGAAGATCCCACATGCCGCGGAGCGGCTGGGCCCGTGCGCCATGGCCGCTGAGCCTGCGCGTCCGGAGCCTGTGCTCCGCAACGGGAGAGGCCACAACAGTGAGAGGCCCGCGAACCGCAAAAAAAAAAAAAAAGAATGACCTGGCCCTAAACCAGCCCGGACTCAGCAGGTCGGTCCCACCCTCCCTGCTCTCAACCCCTTTGTCAGGAGTGCACTGGGGAAGAGGTAGGAACAGCAGAGGGGCACAGGTGCAGAGATGCAGGGGGTCCAGCCACCCAAAGCATGACAGGCTTTCAGATGATTCAGGGGATCCTCCTGCTTGCAGAGAGCAAAAGCTCAGGGGCACGGGACGAACTTGAGGGAAGGAGGATCAAGGCCGAAAAGCCTGGATTACTGACCTGGGGACCACATCGTTCTTCCCTTGGACTCTCCTTCAGCATCTGTACAATGGGCGCATGACCCCTGCCCTGCCACCTCACGTTCCAGCCTCGGCCTCAGCCTCAGCCTTCTCACCTTTGATCTTGCCTGCACAGCTCTCCTCAGACCGACTACCGCTGCTTCTCCAGGCCCCTGCTTCTCCAGGCCCCAGGGTGGTGGAAAATGCCTCTCCCATAGCTCCCACCCACAGAGAATAGGCCAATTCACCTGAAGAAACACCAGCACCACCTGGTTCCAAATTCCCAGGGAAGAGACTGAATGGCCAGCTGGCTCGTGCTCACCTGGGCGGAGGTGTCCTGCTGAACCACGGGGAGTGACCCAGCACCAAGGGAGGGGAGGGGGGTAACATGGCTGGAGGTGGACAGGTGGCTGTGATTAAGGGGGTTATTGTGAACTGGAAGGATGCTCCAAAGCCACGTGCACCTGAGATGCTATGTTACAGAGAGGGATGCGGGAAGAGGGACGATGAGCTGAGGTGTGGACACGCTCAGCTGATGTGACTTTTGGGTGTGGAGTCGGCCGGAGTCCAGAGCCTCGTGCTCCGCAGAGGTCCAGCTGGAGGCGCAGATCTGGGAGCATCAGTATCCAGGAGGCCATGGGGAGGAGATCCCCCAGGGCGAGAGAGTGGGGAGGGCTGGAGAGGGGCAGCAAGGAACACCAGTGATGAGACAGGCAGAGCTGAAGGAGACAGAGGAGGGGCAGCTGGGGAAGCAGGAGGAAACCGAGAAAACAGGGCAAGATGTAATCCAAAGGAAGACGAGGGAAGGGCTGGTGTTGTCAGAGGTCAGGCTAAATGAAGCCAGAAAGGTGAGCAGCTGGGGGTGGGTGTGCACAGAAAGGCCCTGGGAGGGGTGATGCTGAATCTAGAGGGACAGGTGGGAGATTCTCGGGTGGAGCCCAGGCACCCAGGATGAGGAATCGTCACATGCAAAGACACACAGTGGGGGACTTCCCTGGTGGCGCAGTGGTTAAGAATCCGCCTGCCAAGACTTCAGCATCATTTCCCCTGAACCCTGTGGCCTCCTTTGAGACATCTGTTGACTCAAAGAAAGACACACAGCATGAGAGTTGTGAGTTTAAATTTTATTCAGGGTCCTGCTGAGGACTATAGCCCAGAGACGCCACTCAGCAGCTCAGAGGAAACTGCTCTGAAGAAAGAGGGGAAAAGCCAGTTTATATATGATTTTTGGCTAGGAAATACTTGCAATCAAGCATACATCTTGGTAAAAGATTACTGCTAGTCACAAAGAACAGATATCTCAAGTTAATGATTTTAGTGCTTTCTTATGTATGGGAAGATGCAAAAATATATAGGGTCATGGAAATTCTTCCTGAGATATACATCTAACTATCTAGGGGCCCATTTATCCAAAGCACAGGGTGTCTCATCCTGTTTTTTATCCTGAATTCCTCTCAGGGTGCACTGTTGGTGGGACTGCAGTGGGTTAAGACTTAACCCTTGCAGAACTGGGTGGTGAGCCACACTCTTTGTTCTTCGTTCACACATCTTTGGCTGCAAGTGTGCAGGATGGCTGTGAAATAAACTGTCTGCGCGTGAGGAATGAAACGGGAGGAATGTTCACTTCCTCAATCTGGAAAGACAGACAGGCCTCACGCTCCTCAGCCAGGCTCTCAGAGAAAAGGAGAGATGGGGACAGAAGGCCGACTGACTGTTGTTGCTTCAGGGGCTGCTGAGGCCCAAGAAAATCCACTTGGGTTGCCCAAGGCCTGGCAGGGACAGAGCCTAGGCCTTGGACTCCTCCAGTGGGAAGGTCAGACTGCCCAGGCGACATGGCAGGTGCCCTGCACAAGTCCACAGAGCTCCCTGTGCGTGCCCGTGGCCACCCAGGAAGACCCTGGGGGGACATCTCGGAGCCTCTGGAGGTGGAGGCAGTGCTCAGGAACAGGAGAGGCAGCGATGACCACCCAGGACTGTGGCCCAGGCCCCTTCTCGTGCTCCTATTCCCCTGAAATCCTCGGGACTCCTGATGAGCCCATGGAGTTGGGGGGAGGGGTTCTCCAGAAATAAAAAGTGGACGATCCCCCTCAGGGAGATACAAGCTTGAGGTGAGATTAATTTAGTTTAGGAAAATGATGTTTGTTGTTTCTTTTACATTCCAGTGTTAAGGTTCAGTCAGGAGTAACAGAGATCCTAACTTTTACCCAAAAAAGGTGATTCACTGGAAAGAGGATGACAAAGCAGCGGGAACCTAAAGATGGAGGTACAGAACAGTGTCCCGGCACTGGAACGCCAACAAGAATCAGCCATGCCCCTTTGCTGGCTTCTGCTTCTTTTCCCCCAGGGGTGGGGCATACCCAGAGCTGACTCCTGTTGATTGCTTACTATGTGCCAGGCACTTACAGAATGGAGTACTTTACATGCGTTGTTTAATCCTCATGACAACCCCATGAGGTAGGTATTAATAATATTACTCCCATTTAGCCAATGTCTGATTGAGGCACAGAGAAGTTGAGTCACTTGCTGAAGGTCACACAGCCAGGACATGGAGGGACATATTCTCCAGAGAAACAAGAGGCATCATGAACTGGATGAGCACCCTAGATGTGTCTCCTACCCCTGGCTAGCCCCCTCCCAATAACTTGAAAAGGCACCAGGGAGGACAGGCAGGAAGAAGGCGGACGGACGGGTTATTGTTATCCACCAGTTTACACGACACTTCACACGTGTTCTCATCTCAGCCTCACCACAACTCCCTGTGGAAAAGGAGACCCAGCAACGAAGTGACGGGCCTGGAGCCACTGCAACTGCTGAGAGCTGGGCCCCGTCCAGGGTCTTGGGGGTGTTTTTTCCTCACCTCAGCCTTGGCAAGCGCAGGGGGTGCTGCTGGCCCCGTTGGTGCAGCAAGGACAGACTGTGTGCAAGGCTTTCCGACCAAGTGGCGTGTTCAAGCTCTCCAGGTCCTGACGCTACAGGAGAGGAGCGGTGTGGGGCCGCAGTGAGGTCTCCGCGATTAGGGAACTTGGATCCACCTGCAGCGCCTGCCTGCGTGAGCCGCCCTTTCTGTGGCTAGGGCTTTTGAGCTCATTTCCTGTCTCGGTTCTCTCTCTCTCCAGGTTGGGGGGAGGGCGGCGGGGCGGGGCGGGGCGGGGACGCGCTTCCTTCCACAGAGGATGGGTGTGGCCAGGACGGGGCGGGGCTGCGGAATAGCGGCTCGCCCCGCCCTCCGGGGGCAGGAGGTGATGGGGGGGGGGGCACTGCGGGGGCAGTTCTGAGCCTTTGGGTTCCTTTCGCCAAGGCGGCTCCTGAATGGAGGTGCGGGCAGAGAGGCCCGTGAGGCTCTCAGGGGCCCTGGGGGCTGGAGGGCCAGGCCTCTCGGGAAGGGTCACAGGCCCGCGATTGACAGACATCCCGCTTGGAGAAGAGAAGGATAAGGAGCTTTCTGGTCACCAGGGAGCGTGTGCCCAGGCACGTAAGAGCCACGCGCTCCCCTTCAGCCCCGTGGATGAGGTCTTTAGAGACCCCTGGGACCGTTCCTTCGCCAGGAGCCGGAGGGGCTTGCACCATGTGATCCCTGAGGGGGCTTCCCACTTCTGACCCCCAGAGCTTCAGTTGAACCCCCTGGACTGTGTGCAGGAAATGCAAGGAGGGGGAGGGAGGGAGACAGACTCCAGGAGGGCTTGTTTAAAAGGGAGCCCTGGGGGCTTCCCTGGTGGCGCAGTGGTTGAGAGTCTGCCTGCCAATGCAGGGGACGCGGGTTCGTACCCCGGTTTGGGAAGATCCCACATGCCGCAGAGCGGCTGGGCCCGTGGGCCGGCGGCCGCTGGGCCTGCGCGCCCGGAGCCTGTGCTCCGCAGCAGGAGAGGCCGCGACGGTGAGAGGCCCGCGCAAAAAAAAAAAAAAAAAGCCCTGTTCCTGCCTACACCTACTAAATGAGAGGCGGGGCCCAGGATCTGCATTTTCACCATTTCGCACTAAAATCTGAGACATACCACACCGGCCCTTGTGCAGTTCCTCAACCACAGCTTCGCTTGCTCTGCCTCTGCCATTCCCCCAGATCTGCACAGTTCTCCCTCCATGTCATTCAGGTCTCTTCTCGAATGTCCCTCAGAGTTCTTTCCTGACCTCCAGTTTGCAATGTTTGGGAAATACTTTAGTACTTTGGAAGTACTAAAAAAATATTTGTTGTGAACCTAAAACTGAAATTAAACTGGGCATCCTGTATTTTTATTTGCTAAATGCGGCAATCTTGAGGCAGGAGGACTCTGCACCCGCAACCCCCTGAGAGTAGGGCCGTTTGGTAGTTGAAGTTTCCAGGAGCAGCAAACAGGGCTGCAGCTGCCACCCCTGCACAGCCCTGCCCTACAAAGAAGGCAAATCCTCTTCTGGGGCCATCCTGCATATCTGAAGAGGAGTGTGTAGGAACTTCCAGGCTAGGAATTAAACCTAAGTGCTTTCTTCTCCCATATTCTCCTCCTTGGCCCTGCTTCCTGCCCCAAATGCTCAGGTGTTCTGCCTCAGTCCCCAGGTGATCACACACTGCAGTGGACTCTCTAGACAGGCCTGGGTATACTGCACTCATTTCCCCCCATCCCCCATGGGTTCTTTTGGTTGCTCTAATAATGAAATTGATACAAGACAGATTAACAGGAGGAAAAACAATTTAATTTGTATGCACAGAGGTCTTATAGAAATGGGACTCCCAAAGTGACCAAATCAGGATGTTTATATATCATTTTTAGACAAAGAAATAATTATTTGTGAAGCTTTAACAAAGGGCCCGCAGTGCTTGGGGCTGCAGACTAATGAAGAAGTAACAAAGTTTGTTTATACAGCTTTCTTAGCCTTGAATTCCCTGACTCTGGTGATAAGGATGCTTTCTATCCTTTCCTTATAGGGAGAATACCTTCACATGGGAGATTTATTTACCACTTTCAGGGGGAAAGAGGGGAGTCAGAGTGTTTTTCTATGTCATTTTTTCCCCCACTGGCTGTCTCTCAAATAACTTTAATTCAGATAATCAGTATGCCACTGCGATACATCTTGGGGCGGCCTGCTCTGAGCCCCGAAGGGACAGGGAGCCCCTGCCATAGGAAACAGACACCACAGGGCAGGCTCAGAAATAGACAATGAGCTCCCTGACCTTCATACCAGTAACCATGACAACTTGTGGTTGGGGTGAGTTAGGAGTTGAATTGTGCCCCACCCCCAGTTGGTATGTTGATGTCCTAACCCCCAATGCCCAAGAATGTGACCTTATTTGGAGATAGGGTCTTTACAGAGGTAATCAAGAGGTAACGAGATTATTATGGTGTCCTTATGAGGTGAAATTTGGACACAGACATGTATGGAAGCAAGACCGTAAGAAGACACAGGGAGAGGACAGCCATGTACAAGCCAAGGAGAGAGACCTGGGACAGATTCTCCCTCCCAGCCCTCAGAAGGAACCCACCCACCTGCTGACTCCTTGATCTTGGACTCCTAAGCCTCCAGAGCTGTGAAATGATACATTTCGGCTGGTTAAGCTCACCAGTCTGTGGCACTTGGTTACGGCAGCCCTGGCAAACTAATGCAGGGTGCCGGTCTCAGAGTCCAGGGCTGACTCTACCCTCTCTGCCCTGGCACCTCCCATCCCTCTATCCACCCAGGTGGGGGTTTCCACAGGACAAGTTTGTGGTGAAGCCTCAGGTCACCCTGGGCTTCTTGGATCCCTTAACTTTTGTCTGAGCAACAGGCTTGGCTCAGGAAAGCCATTTGGTGTCCCCCAGGTTGGGGTCTCAGCTCTGGTGGCCAACCTCCACGTGGGGAGCATGCCTGCTTGTATAAGAGTTTTGCTGGGGAAACTTGGGCAGTGGCTGCAAACAGTTCACTGCGAGCCAAGAATAAGATTGTCAGGTCTTATAGCCGAGGGAAAGAAATTCAGACCAGCCAGAGTTGGAAACGGCTTTTGGGCACATAAATAAAGCAACATGGAGATAGACTTTCCGGTGTCCAGAGCTGGTCTGTGCTCTCAGGACAAACCTCAATGAGGCAACACACTCACCAGTGGCAAGGACTGTGTTTTATTTCTCTTTGTGTTCCCAGCACCCAGCACAGCAGCAAGTACACAGTAGGTGCTCAGTAAGTGTCAACACTTCCTACAATAAAACATAAACATCTTACTCCAAGCAGTAGAGAAAGGAAATAATTCAGTAAGCTGGGAAGCAGTCCACTTGGTGGTGGGCAATTTGATCTGCTCCCGGTTCTGGAGCAGATACCCAATGCTGGGTAACCTCAGACAACTCTCACCCCCATGCTCTGGGACTCCGTGTCTCTGTAAAACTGGGAGCCTCAGTACCTGACAGGGCAGCCTCCAGCCCCAAGAATCCTTCCTGGTTTTGGGCTAGGCGGATGGTGCCTGGTACTAATAGGCCTCACCAGAGCTAATGGTGGGGAGGTGCTGGCATCAGGGAGCTGGCAGGGAGGAGGCCAGGCTGTTCTCACCTACCCAGCTGCTCCCCAGGACCTCTCCCATCTCTGCACCTTGCAGCCGGCTGGACACTTTCTAACTGTCTGGGTTGTTCTAAAGTTCTACCTTGAGAGGTCAGAGCTTTCAGAGGCTGGAGTGAAGAATCAGGGAAGACACGCCCACCCCCACCACTAGCAACCCCATCAGGGTTTCAAGGGTGAGGAATCACATGGAGCTGTTGTGGACTGAATGTGTCCCCTCAAAATCCCTGGGTTGAAACCTAACCCCCAATGTGATGATATGAGGAGGTGGGGCCTTTGGGAGGGGATTAAGTCATGAGGGTGGAGCCCTCATGAATGGGATTAGTGCCCTTATAAAAGAGGCCCCAAAGAGTTCCATCCCTCCTTCTGCTGAGTGAGGACACAGTGAGAAGATGATCATCTATGAACCAGGAAGCAGTCCCTCACCAAACACTGAATCTGCCAAGCCTTGGTCTTGGACTTCCAGCCTCCAGAACTGTGAAAAATAAATTTCTTTTGAGCCCTCCAGACTGTGGTATTTTGCTACAGCAACCCTTATCGACTAACACAGGAGAATGCTTGGCTTATTTATTGTGTATTAGGGAGATGAATGCCAGTTTTGAGTGACTGTCACCTTGCACCTGCCTGGGGACCCCTGGGCCAGAGGAAAATGGGGATGAGAGCAGAAGGGTGAGAGGGTCTGGAGCTCTGCACCTGGTGGGAGGGGCTGGGCATCCTGAGGGGAGGTCCCAGGGCCCCAAGGCTGTGACTCACCATCATTGCTGGCATAAAAGGAAAGAGTAGACAGACACCAGTGGGGGCAGAGAGACCCTGGAGCCAGCAGGCAACCAGCACACTCGGCCAGGCTGGGGAGAGGACAGGGCTGGAAGTGAGCGAGAAGCTGAGGTCCAACACTGTCTCCCTGAAGAAGGTGGTGGCCTTCCTGTCCGGCCACTTCCACTCCCAACTTTGCCTGAACACACGCTGTGCTTAGGCCCCTATTCAAGCCACCTTTGCAGAGGTGAGTTGTGAGGGATGGGACTGCCGTAAGAAGTCAACCCCAGTCTTTATTGGGGGTCCAGGGAGTCCAGAGAGTTGGAGGACCACCCCTCTTCACTGGATAACTGGGAGGGCCATGCAGTGAACCTCCTGTTCTCCGGGTGGGGCTGACCCACGGAGGAGGCTGGGTCAGTAGCGGTGTGGCCCCTAGGGGGAAGCCCTGGGTTATGGGGCGCCAGACCTGGCTTCAGCCCCCCCCCCACCAACCCTCCTCACCCCCTCACTACCCTGCACCACTGGCGGGGGTCAGGCGACTCCCAGATGGGCCTCTCAGAAGGAGCGGCAAGGAGGGTGGTGAGCTGATGGCTACCCTGAGGACGGGGTCAGCCTCAGGTTTTGAGTCAAGGTCAAGGTCACCCTTCTCTCGGCCCCTTCAGCCAGTGACTGAGCGAGGTGAGGGCATGTGGGCCTGGCCATTTCCGTCCTCCGCTGGCTCCTCTGATGGGCTCCCAGCATCCACTGGGCTGCGGAGACGAGTGTAGCAGATCCGAGTGGCACTTTGCCAGCTCTTCCTACCCATTTTCTCCGCTGGTGCCGCTCCCCTGTAAATCTTCTGCGCCCCTAATCTGGCTCAGTGCTGGCCTCCTGAAGAACCTCACCCGCGGCACCTCTTCTACACCCTCTGCCTCAGTTTCCACTTCACGGGGCAGTATCTGTGCCTCGGGTTCACCCCTGGCGAGGGGCAGGATGACCCGCCCCCCCGGTCCCCACGCAGCGCCCACGCCCCAGGTGCAGGGAGCTCAGCCTGTCAGAGGCTGGCGAGTAAGACGTGTCCTGCGCCCCGAAGGAGCCAGGCCCTGCGATGCGTCCACCCCCGAAGCTCCCGGACCTCGTGAGCCACCCCCTCACCCCCATAGAGGAGAGCAGATGGCCTCCAGCCTTCCCCAGCGCTGGCCGGGCCTCCTGCCCTTTTGCTAACGCCCACTGCTCTGCATCCCCCAAGAAGCTGTAAGCGCCCTGACGGGCCCCTCACATCTGTCCACATCCCTCCACCCCGGCCGGCAAGGGTCAGTGAGCGGCCGTGTCCACCTCGCTGGGCAGTTCCTTCCTTTGGAGGCAGCCAGGCTGGCAGAAGGCTCTGGATGGCAGAAATCGGCCTGTCCACGGTCCCCACCGTGGAACCCCGGCGTGCGCCGACCCTCCTCCCCACGCAGCCCTTCGGGTGTGTGGAGTCCCCTCGTGTTCCCTAAGTCCCTTCTCCGGACCGAAACCCCCCATTCTTTCCATCTTTCCTCACATGACTGGACTTTGAGTCCTCTCACGATTCTGGCCATTCAACCTGGCCGTGTTGCGGTTTGCCGCTGATGGCTTTCCGCAAGTGGGATACCCAGGGCTCAACACAGCCCCCAGGAGTGGTCAGATTCGCTGGGCCCGGGGGAAGGCTCTGTGCACACATTTTTGTGGACATAACTTGGTCATATTAGCTATCTTGGTCTTAACGCAGATGCTGCATTCAAAATGCACAGATTCACATCCCTTCTCAGTCAGTCTCACTTTGGATAAATTACTTAATTTCTGTTTCTCACTTTTCTTAACTGTAAAATGGGAATAGTAACAGCACTTCCCAATCCCAAGGCAAAATTCGAGGAAAATAAAATAACGGCTGTTGGCCGGAAGGGGGCGCTACACACCCGCTTTGGGCTGGGGGGGTTGGTGTCTCTGTCGATCGCGATCGCCAGGGGTCGCCCGAGCGCCGCCACCCAGCTCCACGGGCCAGGAAGACCCCGGCAGGCCTGGCGGCTCCATCCCTTGCCTTCCTGCAAGACTCTCAGTAGTTCGCTGCAACGCCTCTCACCCGGATGCGGACCCAAACCGCGGATGCTGTGGCAGGTGAGCAGGTGTGACGGGGCGCGAGGGTCTGATGGGAATTGCGCGGATGGTGTAACGGGGAGTGATGCAAAGCCTTTGAAAGAATGGAAATAACACTCCGCAGAGACGCACAATACCCCACCCCCACCCCCGTGAGCCCCACCACATCCAAGAATATTATAGGGCTGAGTCTAACTCTGCTCTCCAACAGCCTCCTGCCGTCACCTGCGCCTAAGGCCTGCAGTGGCCCCAGGTCGTCACACCCTCCCCCTGACCACCCCCCTTATATCCCTCCACACTGCAAGGGGTGCAATCACTGTGTTTAGGTGGTGTCCCCCTTTCACCAATGCCCCCTGTCCCCCCCAGGAGCCTACAGACTCCCAGGACAGGGTCTCCTTGGTGAAGCATCTCCAGGGGTCACCGGGACAGGCTGGCCCAGGTTGGTAAATTAGAAGGATCTGGGGAATCACAAATGGAATACAGAAGCAGATCTTTGCATTCAACTTCTTCCCATTGGCAATGAAATGGGGGCAAAACCTCTTTCTGGTCACAGGTGGGAAAGGGCATAAAGTTTCCCTCACTCTTAGCGTAGGAGGAAGCAGTAGGATCTGGCCTAAGTGGAGAAAAGTCCTGTTTCCAGAGTGTCTGCTAGGTCTTTGGCAGCCAAGGGAAGATCAAGAGGACACATCTACAATGGTTAATTTTATATGTTGGAGTTGACTGGGTTATGGGGTGCCCAGACATGTGGTCAAATGTTATTCTGGGTGTGTCTGTGAGGGTGTTTTTGAATGAGATTAACATTTGAATCAGTAGACTGAGTAAAGCAGATTGCCCTCCCCAGTGTAGGTGGTCCTGACTCAATCAGTTGATGGCCTCAAAGGAACAAAAAGGCTGAGGCCTGCAGGGTAAGAGGGGACTCCTGCCTGACTGCTCTCGAGCTGGGACATCAGCTTTTTCCTGTCTTCAGACTTGACCTGAATCATCAGCCCTTCCTGGGTGTGGAGCCTGCCTGCCTTCAGGCCAGAAGGACAGTATCCTGCCTGATCCACTGGAGATTTGTTCCAAGTTGTCCAGTGGATGCCTGAAACTGCAGGTCATACCAACGAACCATGTTTATAACTATGTTTGTTTTTTTTGTTTTTAAAAATTTATTTATTTATTTATTTTTGGCTGTGTTGGGTCTTTGTTTCTGTGCGAGGGCTCTCTCCAGTTGTGGCGAGCGGGGGCCACTCTTCATTGCGGTGCGCGGGCCTCTCACTGCCGTGGCCTCCCCTGTTGTGGAGCACAGGCTCCAGACACGCAGGCTCAGCAGTTGTGGCTCACCGGCCCAGTTGCTTCACAGCATGTGGGATCTTCCTGGACCAGGGCTTGAACCCATGTCCCCTGCATTGGCAGGCACATTCTCAACCACTGCACCACCAGGGCATTGGCAGGCACATTCTCAACCACTGCACCACCAGGGAAGCCCCCTATAACTATGTTTTTTCCTCTACATACATACCTATGATAAAGTTTAGTTTATAAATTAGGCACAGTAAGAGATTAACAGCTATAACTAATAATAAAATAGAAAAATTATAGGGAATTCCCTGATGGTCCAGTGGTTAGGACTCCACACTTTCATTGCTGAGGGCGAAGGTTCAATCCCTGATTGGGGAACTAAGATCCCCACAAGCCACTCGGCACAGCCAAAAAAACAAAACAAAACAACAACAATTATAAAAATACATTGTAATAATAATTAAGTAAATGTGGACTCTCTCTCTCAAAATATCTTATTGTACTGTACTCACCCTTCTTGTGATGATGTGAGATGATAAAAAGCCTACCTGATGAGAAGGACTGAGGTGAATGACGTAGGCATTGTGACGTAGCGTTAGGCGACCACTGACCTTCTGATACCATCTGCTTTGGGTGATCTTGGATCATTGAACCATGATGATGTCAAATGGTTGAGTAACAGGGGCAGACGATGTTGACAGTTGGGCCACCCAAGAGGGACAGAGCAGGAGTTCTCAAGATCTCACCACACTACTCATAGCGGTGCACAACTTATGAATTGTTTATTACTGGAATTTTCCATTTAATATTTTTGGACCCCACTTGATCATAGGTAACTGAAGTCGTGGAAAGTGAAACCGCAGATAAGGGGGGACTACTGTACAACAGGCATGGGTCTCCAGCCTACTGAATGCAGATTTGGAGACTTGGCAGCTTCTGTAATCACATAAGCAATTCCACATGCATATATAGATATGCTATATGATATTCCTTATGATATGTATGTGAATATACACAGATCCTATTGGCGCTATTTCCCTGGAGAGCTCTAACTAATGCAATATTCTAATCAAAAGAGCAAGACGATATTCTCTCCTCCCACATTGGCAAAGACAAGTCCTTTGAGCATATGGAGGAATACTGTACATGAGCAAATCTGTTGAGTCAACATTTCCTCTCCGGAGTCTGTCCTCGGGAACCAGCTGCGTGTGGGGAGGGTGTCTCGTGCGCATAAGGAGATTCAGGAGGGCATCTCGGTTTCCCCTGCCCAGCACCCTGCTGGTCCCCGAGTGGCAGGTGTCACTTCCCTGCCAGTCACATCCTGCTGCGCGAAGCGTGGGACTCCTCGCGCTACTGGGATCACTAACCACTCCCCCACCCCCGCCGTCCAGCCCCTGCTCCGCTGTTCTCTCTGATCCTGACTGCGACCCCGTGCAGCGTGCGTGGTGTGCAGCGTGCGTGGTGGGCAGCGTCCTCCCCTGAGCAGCGAGTACAGGTGACCCATAACTGATGCCAAACTCCTCTGTCCGGGGCGGGCGTGGTGTGTTCAGCCGTCCCCGCACCCCTGGGTGGGCATCCCTCCCTCACCAACGAAACTCCTGTTATTTGAGCTGCTTTTAAGGTGACTGTTCTGTTACTTATGGCTGGAAGCATCCTGCCAGGTTAGCCCAGGCATCCCGACAACACCCAGTGACCCCTGGCTCGAATGTCTCCCACTAACTCTCTCATAACACAGACCCAGGAAAGCGCTAGGCCAATGGACTTACTCTTTCCTGTATCACAGGTCACTTTCCCCAATGCCTTGGCAGCATATGCGGGAACCCAAGCAACACCCACATCACCACAGCAATACGTCATCCAGGAGATGAGAGGCATCTTGTTTCCTGAAGGGACCAATACTCTTTACTTTTCCTCTGAACACTTAAAACAATTTAGATAGAAGGCGTTTTCGTTTAGTTTAGTTTTTGATATTTTAAAAATTGAAGTATAGGGACTTCCCTGGCAGTGCAGTGGTTAAGAATACGCCTGCCAATGCAGGGGACATGGGTTCGAGCCCTGGTCCGGGAAGATCCCCCATGCCACGGAGCAGCTGAGCCCGTGCGCCACAACTACTGAGCCTGCACTCTAGAGCCCGTGAGCCACAACTACTGAGCCTGCATGCCACAACTACTGAAGCCTGCACGCCTCGAACCCGTGCTCTGCAACAGGAGAAGCCACTGCAATAAGAAGCCCACGCGCTGCAACGAAGAGTAGCCCCTGCTCGCCACAACTAGAGAAAGCCTGCGCGCAGCAACGAAGACCCAATGCAGCCAAAAATGAAATATAAATAAATAAATTTATGAAAAAGAATTGAAGTATAGTTGATTTACAATGTTGTGTTAATTTCTGCTGTACAGCAAAGTGTTTCAGTTATACATATACATATATATATATATATATATACACCCTTTTTTCATATTCTTTTCCATTATGGCTTATCGTAGGGTACTGAATACAGTTCTCTGTGCTATACAGTAGTACCTTGTTGTTTATCCATTTTATATATAAAAGCTTCCATCAGCTAACCCCAGCCTCCCACTCCATCCCTCCCAAAACCCCTGCCCCTTGGCAACCACCAGTCTGTTCACACAGAAGCCATTTTAAATGGTTATATTTTCCACAGAGGGTCTAAACATGCAGAAGAATGTTAACACAGGTACCACTGTGGGCTCCGCGAACAGGGACTGTGTCACACAGTTTTATATGTTCTGCAAACTTCACACAGTCCTAGAACCTTAAGGCCTTTTTCTTCTTTTTTCAAATCAGAATCAATTTCTCTCTTTCTCTCATGAGAACCTCTGAACCTCTCCAGAAACCACGGAGTCTGGTGTGGCACGTGCTGGGATTTCAAAGGGAAAGTGCCCAATATCTCCAGTTCTTTCCCACCCCTGAGACTCCGCCTCCCACCACGCCCATCTCTCACCTCCAATCCCGCCAGTCTGCAGAGCAGGGCTGCACTCACACCCCCAGCTGATCCGCTCTGCTGGAAACCCTTTCCCCACTGTCGCCTGGCAACACTTGCTCCTTGAAGCCCATCTGGATGTGGGGCAAATGGACTTTCCCATCAACCCCAGGCAGCATGTATTCTTTCTTCATTTGTGTCTGTGTCGTTATATACAACTCGTTACCCATGCATTGTGACTTTGGTTTTGTAAACTAACTTCAGCCCGAGTAGTTCGCAGATCTCCTCCCCCTCCCCCACGCAAGGGTAGGGGCCACTCTTTAGAGGCAAGTAATACACGCTTCTCCCTCTTCCCCACCTTACAGTTCTAGAGAAGAAAGGGTAAAAAGCATCCAGAGTGAGCCACCTCCCGAAATCTGGCCCTGTGACTTATATCATTCCATTCTTATTTGGGTGTCGAGGCTCTTGTGTATTTGTGATGGAGTTTATTGTGAAGAGAGAACTTAAAGCTGAGCCATCTTGGGAAAAATGATCTTTTCAAGCTTATTCCCGTTATTTACAAACTAATTGTACCTGACTCCTGGCTGAATTCCAATTACATCCCCCACCCCCAACCCCTTACAGCTCCCTCTGAGGCCTGAGATGCAGCTTGCTGGAAGGCACTGGCTCCACCAATGACAAGCTGCCTTGTGGAGCCGTCACCGTAGGGTTACGGCACAGTGGGTGGGATTACTTCCTCAAATCAAACAAATTCCCATAGCATAACGAAGCATGTGAACTCCCCCTAGAGGGAGCATTTTTTAGGAAAAAACAAAAACAGAACAAAAGGCAGCTACTTTCTAGGATGCTGGGCCTCACTTCCTTTGCCCTGAGAGACATTTCTGTAATCTGCAGGTCACAAACAACTGCTCCGTCAGTCTGTGCTTTGTTAGGTGGAAATTTTAAATGAAATAAATTTTAAAAACAATTTCATTGAGTACAAACAACTGAACTGGAGGGGGGAAAAAAAAGCTTATCTTCTGAGCAAATTCCTCACAATAAGTGTAGACATGAATTGTGTTCTTGGTGAGTAAGAGGACGAGGAATTTGTGT
Organism: Monodon monoceros; assembly: GCF_005190385.1. Lineage (NCBI taxonomy): Eukaryota > Metazoa > Chordata > Mammalia > Artiodactyla > Monodontidae > Monodon > Monodon monoceros. The sequence continues at coordinate 22,234,874 of NW_021703774.1, forward strand.
GAGAAAGTCCTTAATTCCATGTTTCAGGGACACAGGATCAGACTCCACTTAGGGAATCTCACAGAGGCAGGCTTGGTTCTTCCATTTGACCTTCCCTGTGGACGGTGGGCCGTTCACAGAGGGGAGCATGATGGAACGGAGGTGCACTGGCCCTTCCAGTGGACATGCCCGCAAGTGTAACAGTGACTCCGTCACTGTCATGAGTGTCTTGAAAAGTGGATCAGTATCTGCTGAAGTTGGACACAGGCATGGGCTATGACCCAGGTACATGCCCACGAGAGGCATATGCCTATGGTCACCAAAGACAAGTACTGGGATGGACCTTCATGGCACTGCTAGCCCCGGTGGTCCCGAGCTGGGAGCTGTTCTATCAACCAACCACCACACACATTATAAATGAAACTCACGTACAGTATTGAGGCACAGAAAACGCACCAGTCCGTGGGACTCCCCTGATGGTGCAGTGGTTAAGAATCCACCTGCCAATGCAGGGGACATGGGTTCGAGCCTTGGTCTGGGAAGATCGCACATGCTGTGGAGCAACTAAGCCCGTGCACTGCAACTACTGAGCCTGCTCTCTAGAGCCCGCGAGCCACAACTACTGAAGCCCGCGCGCCTAGAGCCCGTGCTCCGCAACAAGAGAAGCCACTGCAATGAGAAGCCCATGCACCACAGTGAAGAGTAGCCCCTGCTCACTGCAACTAGAGAAAGCCCGCGCAGCAACGAAGACCTAACGCAGCCAAAAAAAAAAAAGAAAAAAAGAAAATAAAAAGGCACTGGTCCTATTTATTTATTTGGTTGGTTGGTTGGTTGTGCTGGATCTTCCTTGTGGCATGCAGGATCTTTAGTTGTAGCGTGAGAACTCTTAGTTGCAGCATGTGGGATCTAGTTCCCTGACCAGGGATCGAACTGGGGCCCCCTGCATTGGGAGCACAGAGTCTTAGCCACTGGACCCCTAGGCAAGTCCCACCAGTATATTTAAATAAAGCACAAAAACAGCCAAAACTAATCTACGGGGTTAGAAGTCAGGAGGGTGTTTCTCCTGGGTGTGGACGGAAGGGAACGCGAGAGGGCTCTGGGGTCACGGCAATGTCATTTCCTGATCTGGGTGCTGGTCCAATGGGTGCATTTACCGCGTCAAGGCAGTGAGTTGTACACGTAAGTGCACTTTTTTGTGTTTTACTTCATTTAAGGAAAAGAAAAAGAGGCAAAATATGGGGGGGGGGGATGCTAGCTGCGAGGACTCCTGACGGTAGCCCTGGTGTGGGCTTGGGCGGCTCCTCACCTCGGGGATCAGTCCCCACTGCAGGGATGGGGGTGCCCTTTCCTGGGCTGACACTACCTGTCTGCAGGGTCCCAGAACTCCACTCAGTCTCAGGAGCAGAGACAGGAAAGGCACAACTCCGTACTATGCATCACATTTCCAGCGTCCAGGCTTTCCATACAAATTTTTGTTCTGGGGGTCAGGAGTGATGATATATATAGCCATAATCATCCAAGAATAATAGAAATCACTGTCACATCCCAGGTGACTTTTTTGTTTTACATCTTTATTGGAGTATAATTGCTTTACAATGGTGTGTTAGTTTCTGCTTTACAACAAAATGAATCAGTTATACATATACATACCCAGGTGACTTTTAAATCAAAGAGGTTTGAAGACTAGAGCTGCAATGTCTCCTCCCCATGGGGTAGCTCTACAAATGTTAATTAACATCAGTTCAGCATTACAATACCTCTCAGCCTTTGCTAGGACAGGCCCCGTGAACAGAGAAATGGCAGGATAGTGGCTCTTTACACCTGGTCCATGGAGGAGCCGTGAACTTGACCTACACGACCTCCACCGGTCTGCCACTGCCGGCAAAATCAGGGGGGCAGTCTCCAGTTCTGTGATGCTGAATGTCTCTGTCAGACTGGCCCATCTGCGGTGGGGACCCTCAGCTGCCTGCAGCCGGGTATAAAACCCACAATGCTTGAGCTGGAATGATGTCGGAAAACCCAGACACTTAACTTTCTGGCTGAGAGAACAGAAGCACCAAACCCCAATGCTTGGACCACCCTGCCAGGGGCTGCCTTCCCCTCTGCACTTCTTGCTGGCATGTAATTGCTAATGCAGCATCTTAGCATGTCACACCTCATGATAATAAGCTCCAAGAGAACATCTTACTTGGATCTGAGGAGCCTGGCAAATCTTTTTATCATCGAGTCTCTTAGAGGATAAACTCTTTGCTATAGATAATGGGATTGAGCCTGGGATGAAAACCATCACAGTCTCCAGAAGCGAGGGAAGCCGGACATCACAGTGTACCCTCCCCGACTCCTTTCCTGTGAACCTCGGGGGCTTCTCAGATATTTGAACAGGGGAGGAGAGGAAAAGAAATTCAGCTAGAAATGAGGTTAGTGAAAAAGGAAAGCACTCAAGTTGCTTTAGTTCAGGCTACGAAGAGCCTTCTTTTCGCTTTCCTGACTTCAGAGTATGGGGGGCGGTGAATGCAGAAGTTAAAGTGAGGCCATTAAATGGTCACATAGTCTACATGAATGTACCAGCAAGCTCCTTACAAACCACAGGCTCGCAGATATTCTTGGCTGAAAGGTAACCGGCCTCTAGGAAATCCGGTGAGAACGGGATGGTCACAAGACAAGAACGAGCAGCCTCAGGTGCTCTCCATTCTCTAGGACCCCAAAGCACTGCCAGCATCCGCGTGCGGTGACTTTGTGGTAGCACTATTCCTGGGTTACAGACACAACACAGTTGATACTGAAAAGCACAGGGTATTTGTAGCCCAGAGGCAGCCATTCATTTGTCCATCAGGCTGCTCGTTGAGTCTGGGCAGCGGCCTTGGGTGGCTCCAGTGAGGATGGCACTGTTTTCTGTGGACACCATTAGACAGAAGTGAAGAGCAGCGTTCAGGGACGAAGGGAGATTGCTTGACACCCTCCTTAGCGACGGGTTGAAATGCAGGAGGCGGCCCAGAAAAAGCTCTTCAAGTTTTTAGAAGTGAGCATATTTTGAGGTCAGAATCACAACCAAGAAAGTGGAACACTCTTTTTCACATCATATATTTTTTGATAAATTAAGAGCACTGGTAAAATAAAAACAAGTCTTCTTTGACTTAAGTATTTCATCTTTTTATTTCAAAACAAGAAAGGATACCAAGAAGCAGAAGAGTGAAACAGTTAAAACCAGCAAAGCTGCAAAGTAGGAAAGAAAGTACAAAGGAAGAAATGGATCCGATTTCAATATGGTTGCTTAATGCAAACACAGGGCTCTGATGCTGCAGACCTAAGAAGTCGCGTTAAGTCCAAGGACTTCAGCAGGCTCGCTGACCCATCAGTGGCAGGGCTACGCCCCTTTTCTGCTGAACTTAACTTTACACATTCTAGACACATCATGCACATACAGGTTACACTTTATGGTTACACGAAATTGCATGCAATTCACACAGAGAATCATTTTGAAGGCACTGTTGTGCAGCCGGAGCTGCTACTTTCTGGCAAGTCCTTCCTAAGTTGTCTTGCAAGTGGTCCTCCTTTTTATCTATTCATATTTGAAACTTTGGTGCAAAACCCTGGTGCCGTCTAATCCCACCTACCCTGCCAACCATTTTGGTTTCGTGTCTCACCCTCTCCTCCACTTCCCTTTCTTAAAGGTAGGCTCCAAACTTGGAAGGTAATGTTTCCTGACAATAACATCCCCCTTTATTTGGATTTACAAATGATTTTTGAGTCAAGCAGCAACTTACAATTTGTTGCATGAAATCAAGTTGCTACCAGTTTCTTTTATTCCTGAAATTCAGCAAGGCCAGTAACTCAGAAATTCCATGAGATAAGATACACGAGGTTCTGTATACACATTAAATAATTTCTAATTCCAATTCAAATATGGCCTTGGATATGTTTAAGTCAACCTTAACTTTTAAAGTGTTATTTCGGTCCATACTGCCTTAAGAGGCTCACTCCCAGATTATAAAGCCCTAGATTCATGGGCTGCGTGCACTCACGTCCTTAGCAAAGAAAACCGCTCTGCATAATCTTTAAGGACATAAACGCACATTTCTAGTTTTAAAATTTTGTAGCAAAGCAGGATAACATGGAGGACTAACCCATTTGGACCACGAGAAATTCACCTTTAAATTTTACCAACTGGGCTCTGCTACAGGATGCTGTTGTCCTATCAACTAGGTAGGTCTGAAAAGGAGAATGTATTTAACATTCTAAATCGCATAATGGAAACGGTGTATGTTGCTCTCCAACCAGAAAGGTTCATCCCTGACTCCCCCACTTCTCAAAAGTAAGATAAAAAGCACCAAAAAAGCCTTCCTGTCATTCACTCATATGGTCATCCCAACTCCCCAGAGGTCAGCAGAAAGCACAATGGAACTGATTTTCGTTCAGGCCAAGTAAGAGGTTTCGAAAACTCCTCCCACAGGCGAGGCAACAGAAAGCTCTGAACTGGAACTTACCTGGATCGACCTCTGCCTGAAGTCCCACTCTGCTCAAGCACAGATGGGACTAGCCCTAACTCACCCACTCTCTCTACCCCAGCTACAGACCAGACTTGCAATGCTGCTATAACTACAGACTGCAGGGATGCTTCCTCATTCAGTCTTATCAAGCAAACCAAAAAAAGAATGTCTATGAAAATGTGTAAATACTGTAATTGAGTTTTGAATATTTTGCACCAACTACAGATGTCTCAAGATAGAATCTTCTTTCTAGCTCATTCACTTTTGTTAGAAACACTTCATTTTCCCCCGAAAGAAAAAAATACACATTATGAAAAGCGTGTCTTATTGCTAAAAAAAGTGAATTCCAAAACACACACATGTCCACCAAGAACAGAAGTAAAAGAACATCTGCAAAACAGGACTCATCTTTTCTAATCCCAAACCTTCCCATTCAACCTCTGACTTTGTGCCAATTATCTTCTCCTTAAGATCAAGCAAGAACTAAGAACAACATTCACCCAAATGGTGCGGGAGAGTCACCTCGTTGGCCAAGAAACTGCCGTTAGTCTTTTGGATTAACAACAAGGACCTGGGAAGGAATGACAGCTTGTACACTCGTATATAAGAAGAAGGGCAGAGAGAGGAGGGCATTATTCCTCCCATGGATGACAGTGATAGAAGGAACCACGGTACAGCAGGCTCAGGGGATATGAGAGCTGCTGAAGTGCATTCCTCCCCAAGAAACAGAGAAGGGCTGCTTCACTCCATCCAGCTCTGCAGAGTGTTTACTTAAAAAAAAAGCTACTGGGCCAGAGAAAGAATCAAAAGGGCTTTGTCACTGATCTAATCGTAACCGGAGCACGGTTTCACATCTCACATGATCCCACACGGTATCACTTGGATCTGTGGGAATGGATGGATGCCTGTGCTTCCAGGCTGAGGCCGTGGCCGGGAGAACGCAGACACCTGTAACCCAATCTGTGAAATCTCACGAGTGAGCAGGGGGCCTTGGGGCAGCAGTTAACATAGCACTAACACTGCATGCGGCACGACTGCAAAATCATCACTTCATCGATTTTACCTTACTGTTCACACCTAGGATGCATGTTTTCCAGTGAATAGGGTCTAAGATTTTGAAACAATTAAAAGCGGCACTTAGGATCAGGGAGTAAAACTCGGGCCCTTTTCCCCTTCTCTTGGATCAAAAAGGAAGAAATAAAGCAAACCAGTGGCTGCAGAGCACACACTGGATGATGACACACAGAGCTAAGTGTTAAAAGGAGGGGCAACCTCAGAGACACGGCCTGGAGACCACCACATGGACTAGCCCTGCAGCCTGACAGCTGGTCAAGCCGGCTGGAGCCCAGGCCAATGACCGGTCCACCCCACACACACAAAGGGAGGCGTGAGGCGGCAAAGTGGGAGGAACACGAAGTGTCCAGCCTAAGAAAGGGGCAAAGAAGTGGGTTAAAATAAGAATCTTTTAACGATGTTTACTTTCAGAAACAAGGCTATTTTATGTGAGGACCAAATACTACCCCGTAAAATTCAACTTCAGCAACTGAAAGCTATAATGATGAGGTGTCTACGTTAAGGAAACCAAATTGTAAACTCCTTGGCTCAGGCCTGAAACTCCCATTCCCCTTGGTAATAAGTAGGCAGAAAAGAAAATGAGGCCAGATTTTAATACACCTCTCTTCTGAGTATCTAAATCCTCCCAATACTTTTCTCAGGGGGAAATGATTCTCCCTGGACATTTTAGTGACAAAGTCAGTGCCTACCACCAACCCTTCAAGGCACAGAACTAACTTAGGTCTACATGTAAGTTCATCACGCCCAGCTTCCACTTGCCCAACCACCACCGCCGGGCAGCCTGGCAGCACCTGAGGTCACACGGGGCCTGGGTGACAGCGCTAAGTTAGTCCACCACCAAGAACGGACAAACCTCAGACTTGAGGATACGAGCATCTAAGGAAACTCCGGAACATTTAAAACACCCAATGCCACGGCAGGCAGAACAAACCGAGTTTACACCTGAGTTCAACATGGTTAATGACAATAAAAATTCCAAATCGGTATTTCTCACCTAAAATTTAAATGAAGCAAATTGAAAAACGTCTCTAAAAATGCCTTTAAGAAAGGGACTCAGACTAAGGTTCCATGGACGTGACTAAGGGCATGAATGAACCATAATCTTGAAAAGCCTTCTGTGGCAATTTCTTTTGTATGATTAAAATAGCTTGTATTTTAAGTGTAAACCAAGAACCTATTTTCTCATTTTCTATAGATTTGAATGGAAACTTTGGGACCTGACGGAGAATTAAATATCCTTCGATGTAAACACCTATCAATATAAATTTCTTCAATGTAAATTTTCTAAATGCCATTTCCTGTGTAATCCAAAGGACCAACTAACTGCATGCTTTTTAATATATTCTAAGTCTTCTTGGAAGAACCACCATTAACCAAAAACCAAATGCACCCATACGATGTTATTCACTGCCTACATTAGCAATTTCTTTTTTATATATTTTAAAAATTGTTATCTACTGCTAAAGAAATCAGTCTTGGAGCCAAAGGGGAAAAAAGTTAAATCAAATTTAAACATGATAAACTATGAGGCTGTGATTTTTATACAGATTTTTACACTTACGGAGTAAATGCAAACTTAGTCCTCTAATGAAACATACCAGCTTTTCTAATAAGTTCTACTAAAATGAAAGCTGTCTTCTCTCAGAACCGTTGAGAAAAGGTCGTATTTGAGTTTTCAGTTAGTTATATGAAAAAGTGATGTAAAAGAACACTCTTCGGCTTCCCTGGTGGCGCAGTGGTTGAGAGTCCGCCTGCCGATGCAGGGGACGCGGATTCATGCCCCGGTCCGGGAAGATCCCACATGCCGCGGAGCGGCTGGGCCCGTGAGCCATGGCCGCTGAGCCTGCTGCTCCGCAACGGGAAGGGCCACAACAGTGAGAGGCCCGCGTACCGCAAAAAAAAACAAAAAACCACTCTTTAGATGATGCATATGTCCTTCCTACCCTCAGCTGCCTCCGAGGCCCTGATTTCTTCCCTCTACCTAGGAATCCCACAGCCCTATACCAGAAGCTTCCAGGGGCTCTGCTCTCTGCTCAACTGCTCCAAGTATACAACATGCTTCAGAGAAGTGGGGCACATCTCAGTGACGGGGACATTCAGCTTTATTTATTCTTCATGTTAAATTAATCAGCAAGTATTTGAAGCCTACTACATGCGTTAACTGATACTAAATTTCAGCTTAGAGTTTTTATGTGCAACACATCAATCTATAATAACTGAAAAGTCCTTTTTTTCCTTTCTTGACGTTCAGATATATTGATTTCATCAGATTGAACAAAAATAACCAATAAATGTGGCAGTAATTCTTTCAACATCCTAAGTCATTATGACAATCATTTATTTATCCTCTCACAGGGACAGTTACTTTAAAAAAAAACTCTTTAGAAAGAGATACATTTACATAGTTCATAACATTAGGAGCTTTCAGTTGTATCTCCTTACTGATTCAATTTGCTTCTCTGTGAATTCACCATTGGTATCAACAAGGGAGATATCCTAGACCTCCATTTAAGTTGACGCTGCATATCCCTAACCCTCCTAAATTTACTCTAGTAATTCTTTTCTAATCAATTTTTGACTTTTTGAAAATTTGAAGGTTTCACTTTTAAAGTATTATGAACAGATATAAAAACCTCCTGAGCCTCAAAAATTATCTAGAGGCAACATAAAGGAAACAAACATAATCCACAGCCTATTTGGAAGTTTGGAACAGAGAAAATCTGCATTCTAGACCCTCAACAGTACTTGGCTCAACAGTCGTTTCTTGAGGGCTTACCAACTTTAGCTTCTTAGGCAAATGTGCTTATTTTGAGAGAAAACTACTCTTAAAAATAAATGTTCTCCACTGTGTCTTTTTGTAGCCAAAGATACCTGGGACAATTCTATTCACCCAGACGGACAAAGATTCTTTATGCATACTTCAGAAACACCTAAGTCTAAATATAAAATGGCTTTTCAGTGAAAAGTCAGAGGTATTAGCATCACTAATTTCATTATACTCTCGGGATCCCTTTCTCATCCCTTAGAGCTTTGAGGAGATGTACAGATACGAATTCATCTATTAAAAACAAAAACGGTACTACCAGGAACACGTGTGGAGTTTTAATGTGAATGCTGGAGTAAATGTCTTCAGGAAAGCAGATTGCAATAGCTTCATAAAGGAATTAAGAGAGCTCCTAGAGAGTTCTTTCACACAGTATGCTTTATATGATGTCATTCTTACGCTTAATCGATAGAACTGAAAGGGTAATAGGGTTATATATAAAGTCAGGATGGCTACAGAAAGGAATCACAGAGATCCTGTAGCATACCTCTGTAAACTGTGCTTCAAAGGATAACACTACTTAGAACTTAAAGGCCAATTCTTCACAAGGGCACTGGAAGTATATACAAATTTAGGAGACAAAGTTGTATCCAGGCAAATTTTAAAGGTTACCACCCGTTACTTCATTCATTTTTGAATGGGAAGTGACTCTTAGTTTGTAGACAAACATTCTGATTTATACATGAAGGGAAGCAAGAACCCGAGACGGGACAGAGGAAAAAAATCAGTTAATATGTTTACACCTGTGGACTGGGTAATGACTGCAAACGTCAGTGAGTGGCAGGAACATGGGGTCCACGAGAAGCGGAGAGGATGAGGGAGGGATAAGTTGGGGTCCCGTAGGAGAAAGAAGACAAAGACTGTTGTATTTCTAATGAAGACATTAGAATTTTAAAGCGAACTCAAAATCAGTACTTCGTAAGAGTCAGATAAAACGTACTGCTGCTTATATGTGGGTTTCAAGAACTACATATAAACAAACACTACTGTATAAACAAACACTATAGATACAGATTTCACTATATTTAAAACTCAGTACTTGGTAAGGCCCTTACAATATCCTTTACACTGCAAACTATACAAAGGAAAATTTTAACTGCATAAATGAGCTTAACGTATCTACGCTGTAAAACAAAACGGAGTAATCTTAAAACATTTATCACTCTCTTGACTGTAAGACACTGTACCAAGCTGGGCCGAGAGAAAATAAGAACACACAGGGAACACCCAACAGCTATTTCAAGCAAAAAGTAGATAGATACATTACCACATATTCCCTTTGTATACATTACTTAGTATTTATGACTTATGAAATCTCTGTAGTGTTGGTATGTAAACCTTAAGAAGTGAAGTCATGGACTTTAAAGAGTGTTTTCTACATTCAATACAACTTATTTTAGAACCAACAGATTATGTCAGAAGATTATCTGAGTGTCACAAACAAGCAACACGTATATACTGCAATTTTATTTCAATCGCACAAACGAAGTTAGCATGTAGGAAATTTAAATGAAACAGTACGGTAAAAATAGCAGAGAACCAAAAACTCTAATAAGGAAGTACACCTAAAGCAGGAGAATTCAACATTCATTAGTGTTTCATCTTCAGTTTTGATTGACACTTGATGCTTGCAAATTTTGAAACGAACTTTGAGATCATGATGACTATTCTGAAGAGATTTCAGCACCAGCACTAAGATTTGTACATTCAGTTGGTTTGCAATTGACTTGTTAGCCATTTACATAGTGTATAGTACAGATTTGTCACAGGTCAGATCACAGTGTTGAAGGAAAGAAGTACCTTCCTGTAATTAGAAAGGATCCCCTAAACTGCGCTCAGCTTAAGACATCCAATGTACAAGAGCATGAAAACCATCATAATATTGTGGCTCCAAGGAACATAGTTTTGATAAGGAAAATAGCCTAAGCTTCTGTTTCCCGTCTTAATTACTGAAATCTCTAACAATGACAAAACTGTCACATAGGACAGCAAATGTATACAGTAATTCAATCAGACTTCTTGGAAAGAACACATTTAGCAATCTGGGATACTGCAGAACGACAGGAAATAAGACGTGATTCAACACTGGTTCTTTTAGTCATTTTACACAGACATCACGTTAATATTAGACCAAGGCACAAAACGTTTAGTGCATGAACCGGTTTCCTTTTTAAGATCTAGCATTTTTACCGTAGTCTTTTATCTTACTTTGGACCACTGGTACCCAGTACTCTATCCTACTATAGACTGCTTAACTTAATCAACAAAATCAGAAGTGATTTCTGACCAGATTTATGGGGGACATAAACATGTGTATCATCAAAGTGTTTGCATAACCAAAAGTACAATAATAAAGATGAAAATGCCTATTTCTTTTACAAAGTAGTACTTCGTAAGCTTGCTGCATCTGTAATGTCTTCACTATTGGATGACAATGAAGAGTTGATAGAAAAAAAGAACTGTATACTTGAATTATGATAGCTCATCCATCACAGATCTAAAAATGAAGTTTCTACGGAAACAGGAACTATTTTAACAAGGGAAAAACATTCCCTCATTCAAACCTCTTTGAAGTGGTAATGGCTGCAAACTTGCAGCGCTTACAAGACTATGCTATCAACAAGTTCTGTCTTATGAACTTAGATTAAGAAAATCTAGAAAGCAGACGAAAGTGGATTATTTCTTCAAAATTTTAGTAAAACTACTGATAATCAAAGTTTCAAAGCAAATATGGCACATAATAACTCAAGCATAAATCAAGATGGAGAGCCTGGAGAACTGTGATTTCCTAAAATTTCAAAAAATTCTATCATTGCAACATACAGGATTTCTCCCCTATTTTAATCTTAGAAGTTTCAAAGAAAAGGGAGTGGATAACATACACACACGTGAGTGCCCACACAAACACGCACGCACGCACACACATGGTGGTAAGTAGAGTATCTAGTTCCTTCTTCCCACCACCTAAGTCTCACTTTATTTATTAAAAGAAAATTATGCAGGAACCCCCTCGTTGTTTTCCCTTTATCCAATGATTTCTGTGACCTTAATTTGCTGCCGTCATTGTTACTTTTCTAGGATTTCAACATAACAAGGTTCAAAAGCAGCTTTGTAGTCAGGAATGTGTACCTGAATACCTGTATAACTGCAGGGCGCCTAGGTAATAACTGCCAAATTCAGGGATGGAACTTTTGAGTTCCACACTAAGATGTAATTCATGTGAAGCTCAGAATCATGTTTCAGACCACTGAACTTACTCAAGTGAAAATACAAATAGCTGAAGACACGATGTAAAAGATTAAGTACTTGGTGCTGTTAACATGTTTACGAATTAAAGTCACAAAATATTCCTCATTATTATTCATGCAGATAACTGAGAACGAAGATAGCGCAGAAATTAACTTTAAATAAAAAATTATTCCTTCCCTTCCTCCCGCTCCCCTATACTCTACAAAATGTTTTCCCTGGGACTAGGCCTTGAAAAGGCCACTACGTATTAGTCTGACATGCATTACTGTCTGCAATTTAAAAAGCTAATTTTGTGGTGGTTGTAATTACATTATAAAAATGTCCACGTGCATAAATCTAAAAAAGGTTGAAAACCTACAGTGAATCTACAATATACTGTTTTACATTTGACCACTGGTTTGTGTTATGTAGGAGTCACAGATTTGGTAAAGCATTGTAACAATTTAGGAAGGCATCTAAATCTTTAAATTCTGGACAAATTTTATGTTTGAATCTACAAAATTGCATGAAGGCTAAACTCGAGAGACTTCCTATCATTCTAAAATTCCTCACTCCGAACAAATCATTTTTAGGACACTTTCTTATAAATATCACCCTTTGAAAGCACATACAATTCCATTTGTTCCACATTTTATGATCTTAACCTACATAGGGCTGAACTCAATTATTCATGGAATATCAAATATGATAGGAAGACAAACCTGAGAGAAACATTTACAATACAATAGCATAACTTGCTAAATTCCTCATCACCATTCTCTGAAAAAAAATTCTCAAGCCTTTCTCCTCTTTATTTTAGCAATGGATTGTGGAAAACGTGCGATTTTCTCTTGACATGAAAGTATTTCAATGCATGGTGATCTTGCCTGACGGATTCAGTATTTTCTGCATAACTGATACAGGAACTCCTATATGACTCTCCTCCATCCCATTGTAAAGGTCAGAGAAAAGCAGAAAACTGTGAGGGAAACAGCTTATCGCCAGAGTAGTAATGTCTGAAGGCTTTCAAAGTATGTTGGTTTTTCCCTCCTTCCGACTGTTTGTCTCCATTTTCTTCTTACAGCTCACAAGATGTAAGGGTTTTGTTGTTGTTAACACAGCTGTTCTTTGTAGGTTTTTTTTTCTTTTCCTTTCTCCAGATTAAAGTCCTGTCTCTCCTTAGTTTGATTCTCTATGCAGTATTTGACTTGCTCAGTTCCTGCCTGATTGCTGGGTAGGAAAAGGAAAAATATTAAAAGTAAATATAATGATAAGGTAAAATAAATGGGTGATTCATTCTTAAGAAATCTTAACGATTGTATTCAAACTCACAGTAATAAAAGACACACTGATCTTGCATCTTTCATTGCAGAAATCTTTGTTTTCTTATTTGTACGAAACCATACTAATTTCTGTATATTTATATATTCTCTCCATTTTGTACACAAAACGAAAACACCGATTTTTGGGGCTTAAAACAAGAGGTCAGTGGGATGGGATGGATGAACAGAAGTAACCTAGAGAAAGACTTCTTCACCTAGTTTTCCATCTAATACTACTCAACACCGGAAACTTAGGAATCTTGCTTACCCCTATTCTCACAAATAATTTCCATTATATGAAGGAGACAGAGCTCCTCCCTGACTCCTAAACCAAGTAAAGGGCAGGATAATATGGAAGAGTAATTGTTTTATGCCCTCAAGTAATAAACTGGGTATTTCTTTATTTGCATTTTCTTTAAAATGGCTATTCCTGAACACTACTCTAAAGGGTAGCATATTTGTTTAGACACTCACCATCAATGAGCTCTTCTTTTAGCTTAGTTAATTCTTTTCTCATTTCATCTAAAATGTCCTAAAATATTAAGAGAAAAACATCAGAAATACAGAAAAAAAACTGTTAAAAAGATTCTTGCTCACATAAAATTTTAAGAATGTATGAAATATTACGTATGTTTTTCGTTTCCAGAGTCACAATTTATGTCTTAGAAGATTAACCTTGGTAAATTTTGTTTTAATGGTCTTTGCTTCCCAATCTTTGCTTATTCTAGCTTAGCAAAATATGAAGCAGAATGTTTTCTAAAACTAAAATAATTACTTGGTCGTCCAGTGAAAGGTATGATTCAGATAATTTCTAGAAAACGTAATGGCTCTGCTTTTAATCTAGTCTTCTGGGAGCTGTCTAAGAGGTAATAATACATAAAGAAGTTTCAAGGAAGAAGACATGTGAACTGGACAACCAGGGCTTGGCAAATCTGTCACCTGGTCTGAAGTACGGGGACTCCTTACTTCAGGAGTCACCAGAGCTGCCAAACTAAGTTTCAAGGAATCTAGGATTCCCCTGGAGGGCCCTCAGGGGCTGCCCTAATAGGTGGGGAAGGAAGAGGATCGGACCCCGCTGGACGTGCACAGTCCAAGAAGCAGGGGCCAGCCACATATAGCTACTGAGCACTTGAAACGTGGCTAGTCTGAAGCGAGATGCATTGTAAATGTAAAACAGACACCAGATTTCAAAGATTTAGTATGAGGCAAGTAATGTACAGTAACTCATTAGTAATTTAAAAATACTGATTATATATTGAAATATTATTTTGGCTATATTAGGTTAAATAAAATATATTAAAGTGAATACCACCCGTTTCTCTGTATGTAATGTGGCTACTACAAATTTAAAGTACTATGTGGCCCGTGTTATGTTTCTAGTTAATAGTGATGCTCTGGACCCTCCTTCCTATATGAAAACCGATCCATCTTTACATATTTTGCAAAATCTCTATTTATAAAGTTCAATTTGAAATAATGGATACCCCCTAGTTAAAAAATGAAGACTGTGTAAGATGAAAGCTAAAAGGGCTAATAAGGTGACACAATTTTTTTTTTTGCGGTATGCGGGCCTCTCACTGTTGTGGCCTCTCCCGTTGCGGAGCACAGCCTCCGGACGCGCAGGCTCAGCGGCCATGGCTCACGGGCCCAGCCGCTCTGCGGCATGTGGGATCTTCCCGGACCGGGGCACGAACCCGTGTTCCCTGCATTGGCAGGCGGACTCCCAACCACTGCGCCACCAGGGAAGCCCAAGGTGACATAATTTTAATGGGTGAAAAATAGCTATCCTTTGGAAGGATTAATTTCAAGTTATTTGACTTTAATACTGCACACACCTCAGGTAACATTAAATTGCTCTGTGTTTAAGGTTCATTTTTAAAAAGAGCTTTTCACGCTTAAAATAAGGTTGAAAACTATCAATTAGTTTAATTCCTTCATTTTCCAATGAGGAAACTGAGGCACAGAAGTTATTATATGGACTAACAGATATCCTTTTTCAAATTAACTTATTTAACTTAACTTTAACTGATTTAACTTAAAATCAGTCCTAAAATCAAATCTATCCTCTCTTCTAGTCCCCTACTTCAGACTGCCAAGAACTTACCATATTTTAAATATGTGCAAGTGCTCCATTTTAAAATGTTTTTCAAGAAAAGAAAGCCACATTTAACACACAGGAAACAAGGGCTTGATTATCAATGACCACATGCTTTTCAAATTACATAACTCAACTGAACTGTTCAAACAGCTTTGCAGTATAAAAATTAGGTTGATCTGAAATTGTTAGTATTTGTCTCTTTAATTCCTATTTAACTTTTACTTTGAACTCATTATTGCAACATTATTGGTCTCTTTTTAAGCCCCACTCAAACTTTGTTGGCATTTAAAAAAATGAGTGATAGAATGGGGAAAGTGAACTCCGAATAAAGACTGGGTTCTTTTTCTTTTTTAAATAATTTAAGTGTGTTAGTTTCTGCTTTATAACAAAGTGAATCAGTTACAGCTATACATATATCCCCATATCTCTTCCCTCTTGCGTCTCCCTCCCTCCCACCCTCCCTATCCCACCCCTCTAGGTGGTCACAAAGCACCGAGCTGATCTCCCTGTGCTCTGCAGCTGCTTCCCACTAGCTATCTATTTTACATTTGATAGTGTATATATGTCCATGCCACTCTCTCACTTTGTCCCAGCTTACCCTTCCCCCTGCCCATATCCTCAAGTCCATTTCTCTAGTAGGTCTGAGTCTTTAGACTGGGTTCTGATCCTGACTGTGGGACTGAGTAAATTTAACTTCTCTGAACCTCAGATGTGCACAACTTGAGTACAAACTCTATGTTATCTGACTACTATGAGAATTAGGAGACGATGTCGTGCGAATAACCTAGCAAATGCGTAGCACTGAAGTCCGCCAGACAGTCAATAAAAGCCTGCTACAGTGATCTGTACAACCGTTATTTTCAGAGGCTACCCTGAAGTGCAGGGTAAGGAGACAAAGATTAAATTTTTCACTACAGGCACATCTGTACTCAGGTCTGCAAAACTGATAGTTGTTTTACTAAGATGTCCTGCCTTCCATTTCAAATCTTTTAAACACCACCATTAAAAAAAAAAAAATTATTTACCTCTTCTAGAAATAAGATAGTTCAAGGTTCCAAAATCACCTATTACTCCTTCCATTTTTTTTTCTGTGTATATAGGTATTAAATATAATGCATATGTATCCAAAATACGAACAATATCTTTTTCCTTTTTATAAAATCGACATAACTGTTCATACTGTTTGGTTACCTGCCTGTTTCACCTAATGTGGGCAAGTGTTCACAATTCATTGTTCAATGTTCTCAGTTATGGTTCCTTAATAGCTGCAGAGCCCTCCTCCACACTGTATAGTTACATACTTCTATCCTATTTTCTTAGCATAAATTCTTCAAAGTGAAATTGCCGGGTTCAAAGGTAAATCATTTATTTTTAAGGCTTTTGGTTTGTCTTCCCAAACCGCTTCCTAGAAAGCAGAAGTATGTGAGGTGAGAGTGCCCATTTTCCTCACATTCTTGCCAAAACCAGACTTGGTGGGTCCATTTCGGCTAATGATAAGTGAAAAGTGCAAGCCCATTTTTTTTTTTAAGCAATTGTACACCATTCACTTACATTTAAAGTTTATAACACAGCATTAAACCATTGCCCCTACCCTCCACCACTGTTGGCACTTTATGCAAACTTATGAACCAAAACACGAGGATTTGAAAAAAATAACATAGTACTAATGCCAGTGTTTAACTTGCGTAAAAAAATATCTAACTCTACATTCTTTTTTTTTTTAACTCTACATTCTTTTCAAACACGTTCGCAACCTGTCAAACATATGCACATGGAATATTTTTTTTAAAAGAACAAGTGCAAATAAAGGGAAGCTGCCACTGGTCGCCCACCTGCTTCAGCCTGTCATAATCCAGTCCCTCCGTCTGGACTCCGTTGGCACTGGGCTGTGACGAGGGTGCAGATTTTGGTCTGTACAGATGAAATTTTCAGGACAGGTAAATAACGCTTAGGATATTTAATGAGTTCATTAGTAATTGCAAACTTACCAACCCAACACCAGATTAAAGTACATTTCTTAAAACATGAGTTAAAAAGTTCATTGTTCTAATAGTTGCAGAACTGATAAGAACATATGAAAGTATTTCTCACTTTTCTCAGTATTATCAGTTATTTGTAAAGAAATCAGAAAAAGGTGATAAGATGAGAAGACTTCTCCAGTAGAGGACGACACTCTTTGGGCATGAGGAGGGTGACTGGGTAACATGTGGCATGGTGATCAGGACAGACGGGAGGCCAGCCGCAACGTCCCAGCCCAAGTAAAACAATCATGTTTTCTCCTTTTGAAACTACGTTATCTACTAAATATATGGCAAACCAATGAACAGGAAATTATCAAGACTTGAATATTTCACTCTATATAAATCAATTTACAAATTCTATGCAGGGGGAAAAAATACTTAATGAGTATGATTTCTTTGTATGTGTTTTATTCCGTTTTAAGCATCAAAACAAATAAGGATATTGGAAAAATGATTATTAAATTAAAAGTATACTCATGTGGCTATTTCCCAATGAAGTTTTTATGAAGACATCATCTGAATTGTCATCTAACTACTTCCATAAACTTATTTTATTTTTTTAAAAGGAAAAGGGAGGGGAATGCCACATAGAAGCAGATGGTCAATTACTATTGCACTTTCAGAAGTTTAGCTTCTGTTCAAAATTTTACATGAAGAAATAAGTCTTAAGTATTAGGTATATTTTTATCAAGTCAATCAGTCGTGGCTCCCTCTCCAATTCTGGCAATGAGAGAAAATACTAAGTGGAAAATCTAGAATTTTAATTAGATGGTCCTTTATTTTCAGGTTTAGTATATACTAAGTGGCCACTCTTTAAGGGTCACAAATCAATGCAAATGAAAACCATTAGTCAGGTCATATATTTCCAACTTTGCAGAGTACCAATGTTAGAAATTTGAACCAAGATTCAATGGGTATAATAACTTTTTCAAACTTGTAATTGTTATAAGGCATATTTATACTTCAAACCCATAGGCACTGTTTGTGAAGATGAAATATTGAGTTAATCTGCTTTAACATCAAACATATGACAACTTAAAAGATTGTTGTGAAGGAAGACCACCAATTTTATTACATATCTGCTGCTATGTTTATATGAACAAGAAAAATAATAACTTTCAGAAAACCTCATTCAAGGGGCACTGAGCTAGGCCCTGGGTTGGATAAGAAGATTTATATGACATACTTCCTTCCCTCTTGAGACAATACACCTTTTTCACTTTGCTGAGACTACTTAATTCTACAGTCAATTAAGACGTATTGAGACCCACAGTGTGCAAGTCACAGTGCTCTGGAGAGTCTGGTCTATACAGTAAATATTCATAAAGGCTGACATACTGTGCATTTCATTTACCCATAGTGTCCATCCTGCTCTCCAGAAGTAAATTATTATTTATTCTGCTTTTCTTTTACATTTCACATTTAACTGGTACAAACTAGCTAACTGTTTTCTCCTAAACTTATACCGGGCTGGCCAAAGAGTCTGTTCGAGTTTTTCCGTCAGGCTTTTTTGTAAGATGTTACAGACTATCCCCGAAATTCATGTGAATAACTACGGTCTGCTACTTAACCAGGCAGTATGTTATGAATATATCCATATTTAATAAACAATGCAAAATTACTGTTATATGACAGAAAACTGTGGAAACATGCAATTTTTAAAAACTTTAACTCATGCTAACATGCAATCCACCTCCACCTCCACCTCCACCTCCACCTCCACCTCCACCTCCACCACCACCACCACCACCACCACCACCACCACCATGATAATTTACTAAAGGGGGGAACTTTTCATACTGAAGGAAAG
This sequence comes from Monodon monoceros, assembly GCF_005190385.1. Taxonomy (NCBI): domain Eukaryota; kingdom Metazoa; phylum Chordata; class Mammalia; order Artiodactyla; family Monodontidae; genus Monodon; species Monodon monoceros. The sequence goes on from NW_021703774.1 coordinate 22,253,717, forward strand.
ACGTAATCACCACTTCTCAAAAAAGGCTTATCAACATTATCCCAGGGGGCACTACGTATGAAAGCAGCAAGGTAACTGAGAAGATTTACAACAGAAAATCTCGTTGTTAAATGCTACTTTTCTATGTGCTAGCAAATTTTCTAAATAAGTCTTCTGCTCAAAACAATTAAACCATCTCAAAAAAAGCAGGAGAAACTGTTTCACTATTGTATTATGAACGCTTTATGCAGATTTAACTGGCTGACAAAATGAACTTACCAAATATTTTAATCATCTATGGCATGAAAATAATTGTAGCTAATAACAGCCTGGCCACACAGAGTCTGATTACAGAACTCCTTACTCACTGCCATAGACACCCCCTCCATATACTATTTAATTCATGCTCCCAGTAGACCTGATGTGTATTTTAAAAAATAGATGTATATAATAACATGGGTATGTCTCAGTTATTTCTAACATAAGGGTTTTTACCATAATTGATAACAAAAAAGGGGGATTCTCAGAGGTTTTTATTACTTTATAATGAGAGTGTTGCCTCTAGATACCTGCCTATAAAATAACTGTACTACAACTGTTTAAGTCTCTATTCTGCCAAATTAATTCTAAATATGGCTTAAGCACTTGAGGATTTTAAGTAATTGTCAATTTTTTTAATCAAGAAAGAAATACATGGCTCATATCCTAAGTTTTCTTAATTATAAAATGGTATAATAAGACTCATCCTAGGAAAGGAATAATCTCAAGGATGTTAGGTTGTTAAAGATACTCAGTATACTGCAGAGTATGTAGGAAATAGAGATTTTCCTCAAATAATAAATTATTACAATTGTGGCTACAGTACTGTCCTGTGTTCCAGTGACAAACAGTACAGGATCTTCTATTCAAATTTTTAAAGCCTTGTCTTACACTCATAAAGAGAACGGCCTTCAAAATAAAATGCAAAAGCTACAAACACTCTAGATATATGAGGCCTTAGATTCCCACGCTAGTATTTCTCATATGTTTATCATTTATATTAGTATTTCTGATATGTTTATCATTTATATTTATCATAATCCAAATATAAACCGATGGCGGGGAAATGAATACTATTAATCTATTAATTTTTCTCATTAAAATCGCTCAGAATTTTTTTAAAAAGTGTTCTAAATACAGCTAAATATGAAAGGCTCGATCTGCCTACATCTCTCCCTGTGGTGATGACCAATCCATGTAGAAAAAGCTCAGCCCTATAACATATTATTTCAAAGTCTCAAATCACAAAGTCACATCAGGATGATACCTGTGTAATGAATCATAGGACCTGTTGTCAAAAACAATCTGATTTTTCCTTGAAGAATCCCGTCTATGAAGGGGAAAAACCATTTAAAGGGGTATACAATAGAACTTTAAAAATTAATTCTCATTATGTTACTGTTTTATAGGTTTTTAGTTATATCAAACAGAAGAAGAACTAAAGGAGTCCATTAACTTTAAAATAATTGTTTTTCCCAATTAAAAAAAAATTATTTGGAGACTGAGTCTAGTTATGTGAGGACACTGTTTACTTGACAATTATAGAGAATTTTTAAAAATCATTATGCAATGGCTACTTTTACAGACTGCAGACATAGTAAAATCTACCTATACAAAGATTCAACAAGTATCAGAACACAACCAAAGACATTTCTATTAGAGTGAATACAAATAAAACTACAGGTTCAAATAAAAAACACAATAAAAATCACTATAGCTTGAAGTATACATAATTAACTCTTCTCAGGAGGCACATAAAGAACTCTTTTTCCATCTTGAATACAAGATCTGTAAGCTCTTAATAAAAACCACAGGAAGAACTCACAAACTTTCCAATGTTATGTTCCAGTCATGATTTAGAGCATTTTTAACTTCAACACTCTTGCTTTTATTCTGTCTGACATCTTCACTTAATAAATATAGCATAATGCAATATCTCATGTATATTATAGGATATTAATCCATCTTATCACTAACATAATTTTGACATGGATATTCAGAAGAGAAATGGGTACTTTCAGTACTGTGCAAGAATAAAGTGTGCTTAAATAAAAACAAAAAATGGCCAATATACTTGCTTTCAGAAGGAACGGGGTACATAATTTAAGGAAGAAAAGCAATACAGTTATTAGTCTTTTAAACATATTTTTAAAATCTTTTATGGTTTAAAACTGCTTGCAGTGAAATTTTAAGACATACATATCAGTGGTTGGATCAAATCTATCAAAAGGGATATGAGCGCTCAGGAAAGAATCGGAACGTCTATTTTGGGAAGAGAGAGGAAAACTATCTACCAGAGCTAGAACATCATTACAATACACTACTAGATATAAGAACTCATATTTGACAAAATATTTTTTAAATGGTGATGTTTAGAGCACTTACTTAAACTTCCTTTAGAAGTCTGAAAAATCTCTGAAATAAAATTCTTTCCTTCATTAAATGAACCCACCCACATCAAGGAACACATACATTCCACCTGGAGAAGCTTTTCCACGTCCCTTCTAAGATAGGACTTTTGCCATGAATTTAAGTTTAGCTTCAGCCAAGCTCACTACAGAATCCCTATCAATGAGGAAGGGATGAAAGTAGTGACAGAGGACAAATGGCACGTCACAGTTCTGTTCTGATATGCACTTGATAAACCAGGCTTCGTAATGTGCTACTGAAGAAAATCTGTAACAACTACTGGAGATGCATTAGAAGGCCACATCAATTAGGTACGTGAGAACATAAATGTGCAATTTTTCTACTCTACTGAAAAAAACATGTTCACCAAAAGCAATTCTGCCATTTTCTCCTAAAATCAAATATATTCATCTTTCAGTCACTTAGAAACTGAAAGTTTCTATACATTCAAAAAAGGCCCAGTTTCTTGAAACTGAAAGCTTCCATACATTCAAAAAAGGCCCAGTTTCTTTGCGGAGCTTAAATAACTATGTCATCACCAAATCTTCCCACCAACAGAAAGAACCACACACAAAAAAATCCAAACTTAGATTGAAGCTAACACACAACAGACTTGTGACAATATAAGATCTACTCTTGCATTTTTCTTTATTAGGTTTCTATAATTAGACTCAAGTTTGCTTTTTATGAGGCAAAAATAAGACAAATAGCTCAGAAAGAAAAGGCGAAAACATTTTTTAGTCTCTAGATACATACCTTTCTCTGGAAAAAATAGGAGTCCTTTAAACTGTCTCATAAACCAAGAAAAAGTTTCACCTATGTTTAAAGACCTATGATATAAAGTTAGTTATGATAGTAAAGTATGCCTGGCTAAGAAATACTGAATTTGCTTGACCATGCATACAAAGCCACTTGTAGAAACACGAATTAACCAGTCTTGTTTCTGAGCATTATCTTTTCTAACTCGATTATAATCAGAAGTTTCAACTGAAAAATAAATCTTTCTACTTTATAAATTCAAAATTTTAGGTTTTATTTTACTCTCTCTTAAACATTGTAGCCTTTTCTCTCCAGCTGCCTTTCAGTTTAAAACATAAGTTTCTTTCAAAAGTTCAATGTTGTTTATTGACAGGGATAATGGTATTGAGGTTATACAGGAGAATGTCCTGTTTCTTAATAAAAATGCTAAAGTATTCAGGCTGAAGCAGCACAGATTTGCAAACTGCCTTCCACCTATTCAGAGAGAAGAAAGTGTGGATGTGTAGATATGAGCTCAAGCCAATGCTGGCAAAATGTTAATAACTGGTGAATCTAAGTGATGGGTACACGGACGTTTGCTATACTATTCTTTCAACTTTTCTGCAGTTCTGAATTTTTTCAAAATAAAAAAATTGGGAGGAATAAAGCTATCTTAAAATTTCAGACAACCTGGGTGACAATAATAAGCATAGGGCAGAACTTAGACAATTACTAATAAAAATACAGTGGGGCTTAGTGGTCGTCCAACAGCAGTAGGATTATAGATGTTTTATTTGCTCCTTTGTACAATTTCAGATCTACCATTCGAATATTTTTTACAATAAAAATGCAGATTTCTTTTCAGGTACAATTCTAAAATAAAACTTAGGAAAAAAATTGATACCTGGAAATAACAGGTGACTTGCTGCCATTCATTGTACTTGCTCTTTCCCAAGGTTTTCTTGTCGGTTCTTTAAAAATAAAAGAATGTAAGTTATTAAATATCCTACATGCTCCCAGAGTTAGGATTCTAATTTGTGCCATTTCAGACCCCAAAATGAGAAGAAATTAATAAGCAAGTATGACAAGTTTCCCTAAGAAGAACTTAGATTGTTAAATCTAAAATACAATGATTTTAAACACCAGATGGTAAGAAGTTTCTCTAATAAAGATAGGATAATAAGATTAAGGGTAAGACAATTTTAATTAATTAGAATGGAATTGTGAAAATTATTTTAAATTAATAAGGATAGTTTAAATTTATAAGAATGGGACAGTATTAACTATACTTTTAAACTATTTTTAGTGCCAATGGTAAAACGAATAAAAAGAATCTTTAATGTGTTCATGTACACTTCAATAGTTAATCTAAATTCAAACAGCCCTCTTGGGAAAAAATTCAAACTCAAAATATATTTCAGAATCATCCGACTGTATTGTACTTCCTTGATTGTCAAACAACCAATCCAATTCTTGGGACTTAGCAGACAACTCCAGTTAAATAAAGTTCCCTCTGAGCTTTTAGTTGATTGTGCCTTGAACTGTTTTTCTAATCTGGGCTGCCTCGCTGATGCCATCACTGGCCTCACTGGATGACTGGGTAAAATCTGGAGTGGAAGCTTGTCATGGAAGGATGAATCTGGGCCGCATGAGAATCAAGTCTACATACAAGTTGCACAGAGTTTTAGCTAAAAAAACTGGTCTGAGTTCCAAGGTAGCCCCTCAACTGGCCTATGCACATTCTTACTGACGTAGCTTGTCCTCTTTTCAAACTGCACATATGCAAAACGAAACTTAAACTCTCAACTCAAACTCTGAAACACTGCTTTTGTTCTGGATTTCTGTTGCATTCAGTCACCTAGGTGTGAAACAAAGTAACAAAGTCACCTTTCATCTTGCTTTACTCCCTGTCAATCAATCAATGGTTACTCCTTCATCTGTATTCTAACTGACCACCACAGAGTGAGCCAGGGGACATCAGATAATCAGATGAGGAGGTCCACAACAGACAGAACCAGAAACACATCCAAGAGACATCTGCCAGAGGAGGGGAAAAGAGGGAAATCCTGAAGGACAACTGGACAGGCAGAGAATAGCCATTAGGACACTGTCACTAAAGAAGAGGCAGGCAAAGAGATGAAGAAATAATTCCAACAAGATAAGACGTAGCAATTGCTACCATTTAACAGTTGGCTGACGTCCTTTCTCAATCAGCCAAACCAGAACTATCCTTTCATCTTCAGAGAGCGCATGTGGTTTTGCGGAAGAGCAGTTCAGTGTGGCTCTGCACACAGTGAGGCCGTGTTCTCTCCGAGGGGGCTCCAGGTCGGTTTCAGGAGGAAGGACAGAGGCTGGGTTGCCTTCTTTGGGTCTTTGGAAACACACCAAATCCTTACTGGCACCAGTTTCCCTATCTTGGTCCTCCCTGATTTCTACATCACTCTGCTCACAACTGCAATTTTAATGTTCCTAGAACAGTTTCAGTTGATTGTCAACTCAATTCTTTGCAGGATGAAGTCTAAACTCCTGATCTTTTCATAAAAAGCTTTCAACATTTTACTTCTAACTTGCTTTTCCAAACTTTCTCCCCCAATACGCCTCAAAAAGAACCTTCCATCCTAGTCAGGCAAGTCTACCTGATATTTCCTAGTCTCTTCCAGCTCCAACTCCCATCTTTGCCCATGACGTACCCACTTCCTGAAACAGCACCCCTTCCTCTACTTTCAGCTAAGGTAAATAAATACTCTTTAAGGCAGGGTAAAATGTCATTTTTTTCCTACAAAGATGACCCAGGTGACTCCAAACTATACAATCTCCTCTCTCTTTGACACATTATCTAATAATTCAACATGTGGTTGCAAAAGATGAACTTTTCACTTGTGTGTATCTCATCATCCCAGCTGAACCATGGATTTCTTGCGCTTAGGGTGACTTTATCTTTCGCTACTTTTTGGCCTGTCAAGTGTCTGACACGTGGCAATTAGGGGGAAAAAAAATTTTTTTTGACTGAAACAAGTGAAAAAAAAAGAAGCCTCCAGACCTTCTGAATGAACCTTAATTTTATAAACACGGCACACATATGCAAACATACACACAAAAACACATGCAAAATCCATGCTTCAGTTTTCATATTTTAAATAAGGGGATATATATTAGATAAGGAGTTCTTAACTGGAGTCCATAGATAACCCTCAGGGAATTCACGAATATTTTGCAATGGTGACAAATTTTGTATAAAAATATGATTTTTCCCTCCCTGGGAGAGGGTCCATAGCTCTTTTCAAATTCTAAAAGTTTCTGTGATCCCAAATTATAGTTGAATTCTAAAACATCTATGGTTTTAATAACAGCATGCATTTTGATTTTGGCTTTGAATTTTTAATGAAGATAACATAAACTGATTTGAGTCCTATTCAGAGGAAAACTTATTCACAGTCACAATATAAATTATAATACAGCAATCAGACCGCTGAAGAGTCACTATTCAATAATGAGAATGAGTGGTTACAGACAATTTCCTATAATGGATTCTTATGGCTCATTCTAAATATTAATTCATCAAACTCATCAAATTTACTTATGTCACTTCATTCCAAATAAGGTAAGGAGATGAATCGACAGTCTAATGCTTAGCCTTTAGTCAAATATGAAGAAATGACATGTACACTGTAACAAGCTCATATTCTAAATATGGATATAGTCATCATTAAGTACCTCCAGTGAAATGTATTTTGTTAATATTCTAAGTAATATATTCTATGCCCAAGACTTCTCAATGTCAGAAATTTTACTGAATTCAAGAACTTTCCCAAAAGTTTTAAGGAGATTTATTTCTATTATTTTTTTAATTGAAGTATGTAGTTGACTTATAATATTGTGTTGGTTTCAGGTGTACAGCAAAGTGACTCGGCTATATACACACATATATTCTTTTCCATTATAGATTATTACAATATAGTTCCCTGTGCTATATAGTAAATCCTTCTTGTTTAAAATTTTTTCAACCTTACAAATTAGAAGCTTTATTTCCTTGATTATCAATATTATGCAAATAAATGGCTAAAATGACGATTCAATGGGAGAATGTTTTGAGACAGACTTCAATGCTAGCTACATGCTCACATAATCCTTACCTTTAAGAATCGATGACTAAAAAATATTTCCCTTTCATATGGATAACATAGTTTTCCTTGTTTAAGTGAATAACTTCAAGTCATTAACAATAATATACACAGAATGTGCAAAAATCATGATTTTCAGAGAAAGAGTCATCAGAAAAAAACTTTGGATTTTAATAGATCTCCCAATATCGGAAAGAAATTAACAGCTGCTTCTGGGGTCACAAAAGGTAGAGGAAAAAGTCAGTGCTCTCAAGTGTGAACAAAGAACTTGAACGTTTTAGTGACTAAGCAGTCACTTTACCCAAACATGGGGAAATGTGGAATTTTTAATTGAGGAGTGTTGATACTTACAGAAAGTTCATAAAGATTAAAATATATCTCGAACTTACCAGGTGTACTTGTTGAAGAGGCCTTAGAACTTACAGGCTCTGAATCTTCCTAAATATACAGAAATACATATTAATAATACCACATCTTCTAGAAACCTGTTGTAGACATTTGGTGTTTCATACTTTCTGCCATTTCCCACTTTTCCCTTCATCAATCTTTTCTCCCTTCTACACTAGTTTAGACCTTTTTCTTATCCTAGCACCTCCACCCCTGTTCCCACCCCCTGCAGCTCCCCATGGCTCCTTTCCTCACGCATCCTCATTGAGAGCTGTGCTCACCAATGTGATTAAGCCAGATATGAGAGAGAGATTTGAATGGCATCAAAGAAGGCCAAATGCAGCAGGGAAAACAATTATACTGTTAAACACTAATATATAAAACAAATAAAGCAGAGTCTGCCCTCCTGAACTAGAGAGCGGGGCACAGCTAATAACCACAGGGCTCCTAGGGGAAACATTTGAAAACCGTGATTTAGTCTAATTCCTTCATTTTAAATGCAAGGAAACTGGACTTCCCTGGTGATGTAATGGTTAAGAATCCGCCTGCTAATGCAGGAGACAGAGATTCGAGCCCTGGCTGGGGAAGATCCCACATGCCGCGGAGCAACTAAGCCCGTGTGCCACAACTACTGAGCCTGCGATCTAGAGCCCGCGAGCCACAACTACTGAAGCCCATGCGCCTAGAGCCCATGCTCCGCAACAAGGGAAGCCACCACAATGAGAAGCCTGCACACCACAACGAAGAGTAGCCCCCGTTCGCCGCAACTAACTAGAGAAAGCCCACGCACAGCAACGAAGACCCAACGCAGCCAAAAATAAATAATAAAATAAATAAATAAATTTATAAATGTAAGGAAACTGAGACTTTAAGAGATTTAAAACACCTAGTAAAAGGTCATTCACTCCTTCAATGGTAGGCTTGGGTACAGAATTAAACTCTAAAGGTGAGAATTTCAGTGCTTTTCCCCCAACTCCACACATTCAACCCATTTTACTAAGTAAGAATGCCATTAAAAATTTATAAATAATACCATTTTTAGTATCTGAAGAGTTAAAAAGAAACAACTGTTAGTTGAAATTAATTAAGTTCAAACTAATCTTTGACACAATTTCCTGAATGAGCTATACTTGAATTTCACATTTCCAGGTGTACCAGACTATTTTTATTTTTACTTATTTATTTTTTGCCTGCACCACGCAGCATGTGGGATCTTAGTTCCTTAACCAGGGATCGAACCCGCGGCCCTGCAGTAGAAGCGCAAAGTCTTAACCACTAGACCGCCAGAGAAGTCTCCATGTAGTAGACTATTTTTATTAACTTACATTTTTGTCCTCTTTTTGTTCTGTTTCTATTGTTGATCCCTTTTCAGCAATTCTTCTCCTAGAAAGAAGGTAAATCAATTTTTAAAAAAACATCAGGTAACTTAGTGTAAAATTATGCCAAAAGGGAAGAACTGAATCTAGTTAAATTATACTTAGAATAAAAGTAACAAAATCCTCTCAATTCTGGACACATCCATATAATTTCTCACTCACCTCCTGGCCAGCAGGGCACTCATTTCTTCCATTAAACCACTGCCCCCTAATGGAAGGGGTCCATTTCCACGACCCGTATCTGTTTTAGATGAGGCCGAATTCACACCAATGGTATTCCCTCCGCTTGGGAAAGAGGCATCCTCCATCTTAATGAGAATATACATACATAATAAACTCCTATGTGGGACAATCCTATGTTCATTAATATATTACATTCAAAACAGAAGGATGTATCAGCATTCATTTCAATAAAAACACCTAGATATTATTTTTTAAACTTTAAGGACCAATGGAGTAATTTTATGTATCAGTGAAGTTTTATCAAAGCTAACATCACCAATAATGGGATAAAATGCTATCACATGTCCCCTTGTGTAATACATTGAAAAGGACATATTACGTTGGTAGTAAAAAATGTAAAACCTGCCCCCCCAAAATGCATAACTCGAATCAAATCTTAGGAAAATATCAGATAAACCAAACTGAACGATGATCTACAAAATAATTATATTGTTGTCCTCAAAATTGTCAATATCATGAAAGAAGAGATTGAGGAAATATTACAGATTAAAAGTAAAGAGACATTACAACAAAATATAACAGGTGATCTTGGAGTAGAAAAAGAAGTGCCATAAAAGACACTATTGGACAATAGATGAAACTTGCATAGATTTGTAGATTATAGTATCTTATCAATTGAATTTCCTGATTTTGATAATCATGCTGTGGTCATGTAGGTGAATATCCTTGTTCTTACAAAATACAGAGGTAAGTATTTAGGGAAATGGGGCAAGGTGTCTGATTTATTCTCAATTCAGACAAAAAGAGTGTGTGTGTCTGTTTATACAGAAGGAAACATACACAAAGAATAATAAAGCAAATGTGGTAAAATGTTAAGTGGTGAATGTTACAGAAACTATGATTCTTGCAACTTTAATTAAGTTTAAGTTATTTCACATGTTTTTTAGTCGATGAAGTTAATAACATAGGGTTCATAAAATCAGAATACAATAAATTCGACGTTTTAGATACTGAGACAGAATAAGACATAACGTAAAAAATACAATTAATTAGGAGATGCATTTACCCGTGACACTTTTCGAAGTTTTGCTCCAGCAATTGCAGCTGCAAGTCCAGTTAAAGGGCGATTGTCTTCAGACATGGATCCCGAAAAAAATCCAGATGCAGGGAGGGGAGGAGCAGGAGGTGGGGGGGGAGGAGGGGGTACTTGATTAGGAAGAGGTGGCGGAGGAGGCGGAGGCGGGGGCCCTGAGGACGGAAGTGGAGGGGGTGGAGGGGGTCCTGGGGGAGGAGGAAGTCCGGCTGATGCCTGGGCAGGACCTGGCGGGAGTGGAGGAGGGGGTGGAGGTGCAGGTGGTCCCAAGACAATGCCTGAGAGAAAGAAATGTTAAGACCATCAACAACAGAGCTAAGTGACACTATCTTAGGAGGAAAAGCATGCAGAATGACATGCTAAATTAACTTGAACATTTAGTACAAATTAATGAGTTCAATTTATCATAATATTTAAAGTCCAAATCAGTATTAAAAACATACTAACAATTACGGCCAAAGTGTATAACTACTCCCTTTACTGTTAGAGCTTTATTAATAGAACTTTGCAACAGATCATCTAAATTAGTTTTTTTTTTTTTCTTTGCTCATGGGCATTTGGTAAATAAATAAAATAAATGCTTATAAAATGTGGGACAGAGGCAGCATCCCTGAAAAGACGAATGTATAGGATGGCAGTCAGTGCTGCTGTTCAAAATAACAGACCAAAATAATCTGGGTAAACCTTAAGAGTTGAGACAATAAATTCTACAACAGTGAAAGCATATAGTTACTTGCTTTCCAAAGTGACTGAATCGAGGACATGAAAGAAGGGTGGGTCCCAGGCTTCAATATCTCAAAAATATTCCACATTTAAAAGCAATGTATAAAGAGAATTGAGAATCGTTGAAGTAAAGGAATCTACTAGAACAAAGTAAAACCTCAAAACAACTAACAGAAAGAATTAGGAGACATAGAATTTGAAGTACAGAAGACAGGGGTTAAGAGAGAAATGTCCAGATCTTGTAAAATCACAAAGGAGTGGACAAGAACAGGAACCAGGAGGCTGACCCTGTAGGTCCTCCCCCTTCCTTAAGGCTTAAAGGGGTATTTTAGGACAAATAAAATGGTATTTACAAACTGGGTGGTAAGTTTTTTGAAAGTGCTAACTTTGGACAGTTACACAAGCTGGAATCGTAAATTGCTGGAAGAATATAGTGATGGGCTGCATGAGGGGTCATCAGAGCTCTGAGGATACAGGAGGTGGGCCTTTGGACTCTGTCAGGCTAACTGTGTCTCTCTTGTTCCAGAATCACTTTCACAATGATACTGAACTGCACCTACTAGAGCTGTGACTCAACCTTTAAGCAAATTCAGTAAGTCAACATGAAAAATACACACACAGCAATAACGAGCCCTTAAGAACTAAGATTTTTTTTAAAATAAATGTTTCAAATCCAGACTAGAACACCGTTCCTTCGTAAGTACAAATTTGTTGCCATATTCCTTCCTGTAATCCTCCCTAAATCCTATTTTAAAAGGAAGCGGGTTAAATATCTTCTTACTTACTTATAGAACAAGGTCCTTCTCTGCTTACAAATAATCCATACTTAGATTACATCCCCCCTCCCCTGTCACTGTGACAGCAAAGTTCAGGCATGGGGAGTGGGGGGATAACTGTAGAGGATGCTATCCTCTCCCAACTATCCCTTCAGCCTGCTACTTCTTGGAATTTTGGACCATGGAACCCTTTGGGGCACATAACAAGCCTGCCATCCTCTCCACCCTTTGTGCAAAGTTGGGCTGCTCCCCAGGGCTTAGGGTGGCACCCATCCATGGAAGTCTGATATGAGAAGCCCAATACGTACAGGACAGGCCAAAATGAAATAGGGTCCAAGATCAGAACTGTCCCAGAGGAGACTCCTGGATGACAGATCTAACGACTACAGCTGGGCACTAAATATAATCTCTATGTTTCCCAGAAATTAAAGGAAGACAAGTTTGATTATATCAATATATTTATTGCGTGGATTAATGTATCAAGTAATGTTTTCCTAGTGAAAATGAAAAGAAACAGACAGAAGCCCTTAAATACTGAATAACACTTCTGACTATGACACTGCAGAAGATATCCAAATCTAGTTCAATATGGAAATCCCTCATACTGATCCTCCAAATGCAATTAATCCAACAGAAAAGAACCCACCTTCGCCTTTTTCAAAAACCATCCTCCCCATTCTTCTAGGCAATTAAAGCTGTGGATGTGTAACATTTCCAAGTGATTAGCTGTTAGTCACAATAATGGAAGCCTTACCCTGCTGGGCTGGAGTCTCGGCCGGCTGAGAGGCTGCCTGCAAGCCTGGCTCAGAAGCAGAGGAGTCTCCCAGCACAGAGGTTAGAGGAGTCTCCACAGAGGCAGGGGCAGCTGCAGAGGGAGAAGGGAGAACACTAGGCTTGGATGAGGGAGTTGAGGCAACAGGGGTGCTTGGAGGAGGAGAGGCTTGAGATCCACAGTGTGAGAGTGGTGCGAGGGAAGGCGGTGGCAGCGCAGCTGGCCCTGAGGTAGGCGGTGGAGACACTGGACACGTGACAGAGTCGAGCAGCCCGCTGGGGGCCGCTGGTGATGGAGGCCTCTGGGGCACAGGAGAAGAAACACAACCGGGGAGGACAGGCCTTGGACCAGTAGCTCTGCCTGGGGGGCTGCTAATCATTACTGGAGGAGACGGAGGGAGGGGCGAGAAACTGGAAGTAGACCAGGCACAGGGCTTCGTAGCTGGAGGTTGAGGAGAGGGTGTGTTCACAGGAGAAGAAGGTCGAGAGTTTTTGTTCAGAGGACGAGGAGCTGTAGCATAATGGGGAAGAACAGGGTGGAAGGCTGAACCTAGAGATGTTGCAAAACGTGTCGCGGAGTGTCGAAGTGGTGGTGTAGGGGGTGTGGAAGTGGGTGGCAAAGCGGTCACTACAGCGTAATCAGGAGTGGCCTCTGACACTGGAGCTGAGATGACTTTAGCATATGATGGAGGAGGTGCTGAAGGAGGCTGGCAACTGGCATACTCAGGAAGTGGAGCATGATACAGGGAGCTGTCGGAGGATGGAGCTGGACAGAGGTGGAAAGCAGCGGCGAAAGACAGGATAAAAAAGGAGAGAGAAAAAGGGAGCTAGTAAAGCCACAAAACCAGCATTCAGACAAAATGTACAAATGTAGACTACAGTTAGTACCAGAGAATAAGCACATGGGCAAATAACTAATTTCACTCCAAAATGTCTTAACTTATAAATACATTCTGAGATCCAAAAGAGGACAAGTTTTCTTTTACTCTAACAAGTTGACTGACAAATTAAACTGATTAGCTTATTCTTTACAAGAAAAATATTGTAGTCTTAATTTTCATTATTTCGTCCACTAAAAGGACATTAACATTACATGAATAAGACCACAAAGAAGAGTAAGCTTAGTTGTTTTTTTTTTAAATAATAAAGAGAGAAACTAGCAAAAAGTTTATCATAAAGGGCTAGAAACCCCCAAATTCAATGTTTATTTGTGGAAAAGTTTTGTTTTGTTGGCTATAACTCCAGAAAACAATTAGGCAATCAAAAGCAAATGAATGAACTCGAACAACAAACCAATCAACCAGTATTTAATCGACCCATGTTGAAACTTTAGATATAGGCCATATGGAATAAAATAATAATTCTTAAATCCTATAATAAATGTTAATTTTAATGAATGTCAAAATACCTCAAATTTTCAGTCATATCTTAACCCTTATGTCTTTCAATAAAATTCCATCAGATTTAGTAATTTTTACTAATTTTTCACAATACTCGCATATATTTAAATTACTAGTCAGCTCTAGAGAGGATACTTTTTAACCTACTGTTTTTAATTCCTCCTTCAAAAACTTCAGAATACAATCAAACAAATTTCTGGAATGCTACGGTATTCAAGACAATTGAAGCGCTCTCAGAAGGGAAATATATTCCAAATTCATCTAAGATAAAAATTTCCCATAAAAACACACTTACACTTTATAGCCAATTTATAGGGAGTTCGAAGAATTAGAATGCCAGAATAAAAATTTCCTGGAGCTTTCTTTAAGTCTCCAAGCAATAGAAATAAAAAAAGAAAATGTTAAAGCAGCAATAGCCACATATTTGTTCTAATTTCAAATCGTATTGTTTAATCCCAAGCACCTCAAATGTGAAATATTCTTTCTAATACACGAATACACAAAATACCACTGCCATCCAAGCTCAGACATCAGGAACATGGAACAATCGGTCAACTTCTTACCGGCATTTGCCATTCTTCGCTCTCGCTCCCATTCCAGCTGCTCCCTTTCTAGCTGCTCTTGCCGCTCTCGTTCTTGCCTTTCCCGGTCCAGCCTCTCCAGCCTCTCCCGCTCTTGTCTCTCCCGCTCCAGGCGATCCTGACGTTCCCTTTCTTGTCTCTCTCTCTCCAGCTGCTCCTGTTCTAGTCGCTCCCTCTCCAGCCTTTCCCTTTCTAACCTCTCCCGCTCCAATCTCTCCCTTTCCATTCTTTCTCTCTCCAGCCTTTCCCGCTCCAGCTCCTTTTGTCGTTGCTGTTCTTGTAGTTGCCTGAAATTAAGAAATGAAAAATATGCAACTGTGGCTACTCACCATTAAAAACCCATTCTTTTCACAATGAACCTATGAGAACCTTAGTTCTGATTTAAATACAAAGCAGTGTAGACCATGCAATCAACATCTCTCTTTCCACGTGAAGAAAGACTACATTAGATAGAGATGGCTTATGTTTCATACGAATGAAAATAATTTCTCTTATTAGGATCATTTTGGGCTGCTTCAGCACATTACACTAATGTCTCATTTTATTCTGTACTTTTCATGAATAAAGTGCTGCAAATAAATGAATAACTGAACATACCACTGTAATGACCAAGACATTATTTCAATCATTTAATGGAAATATCTCTAAATTGTAACTACCTCCCTAAAACAACATCAAATTTTTACTGCATAAATTATATTTTATCATTTTAGAAAATGCAATGGCTAGTCACAGTACTAGCTCAATAAATGTTTGGTGAATGGAAAAGAAAAACAGACTTAAGAAGAAATAAACTTTAAATCATATTAAGTCTCATATCCAGAGGTCAGTATAATCAACATTTTGG
The DNA here is from genome assembly GCF_005190385.1 of Monodon monoceros. Lineage (NCBI taxonomy): Eukaryota > Metazoa > Chordata > Mammalia > Artiodactyla > Monodontidae > Monodon > Monodon monoceros. The sequence continues at coordinate 22,269,140 of NW_021703774.1, forward strand.
CATTCATACTTCCAGACTTTTCCACATGTAAAAATATGCATATAAACCTTAAAAACCAAATAAATTAGAATATGTCCCTACCACTCTGAAATCTGTTTTCTTCTCTCCCACTTAATATATTGTAAAAGGTATTCTAAGGCACTAAGTACAGTTTTGCACCTTTACTTTTCATGACTGAGTAGTATTCCATTGTTTAGGTGTCCATAGTTGAAGCAGTCTCCTATGGTACTATATAAGTTTGCCTAATACTATTACTGATACTACAATAAACATTTATCTTCATGTATCTTTGAACCGTTTTCTACCTGCTTCTTAAGGATCATCACCAGAGGCAGAGATTTGCTAAATGAAAAGATACAAATATCAAGATTTCTGACACACAGTTCCAAACTGTCTTCAGGAACAGAAGCCCAACAGTATATGAGAATGCCCACTTTCCTTTCCCCTCACTAATACTGAACACCATCATTGTTTTTAACCTTTGCTAATATGACTGATACAACAATTTTCATTTATTTGATTACTTCTGAGGTTAAGTACTTTGCAATCTGTTTACTGATTTTTGTATTAGTATTAAGTGCACATGTTCTTTGACCAGTTTTCTCTTGGGACAGTTAATATTCCATATTCATCTGAAAGAGTTCTTTTCTATATTAAAGATAATAACCCTTTGTCACACATTAGTCATATGCATTAACTTTTATTACTTTTTTTAATGTCGTTGATTTTTAAAGTTTTGTTTTGTAATATGGCTTTTAATTTTACCTAGAAAATCTAGTAATATTATTCCTTTATGTGATCTGCTTTTGATATCCTTCTTAGGCAGTCCTGTTCCACAGCAAGATTATATAATTATTAACACTTTCTTTTCATACTTTTAGTTTTTACAATAAAATCCTTAGTTCATATGAAACTCATCTTGGGCTTGACATGTGAAGTAGTGACCTACATCACAGCACCTTTTATCGAATGGTTTATAGACCTAATTTAAGATGCCACCTTTACATGTGTTGACTGTTACTGAAGTTCCAGAATGTTTTGGAGCATAGATCTATTTGTCTGGCGTGGCACCAGTATCTTGATGCTTTGATATCTGATGTATACTTTAATATTTAGTAGGGTGCAGCCATCCTTATTACTCTTCTTTTTGAGTTTTTCTAGGTGATTCTCAGATATTTAACTCTTTCTAGGTAAATTTTAGTATCACTTTGTTAAATTTACCCTTTCTGCCAAGACCTATGCTCTCAATTCTATTAATGTTTCATTAAATTTGAAGATCAGCTAGAAAAACATTCATATCTTTTTATCTTCTTATCTAAGAAAGTATAGAATGTCTCAGTATTTACTCAGATTTAAAAATCTTCTTCAACTCTAGGACTTCAAATGATGACTACAAAGATCTCTTTGTGATTATATTACAAACCTGCAGAAGCCTCCTGGATGTGGCTTTTTACCTTTCATATATATACGTTTGCTTTTTACCTTTCATATATAACGTAACAGAGCATGAAAATGTCTCCAAGTATCCACCTGGACTTAAACAATTATCTTGCTATAAAAATTAACTTGTCCTGGGAACTTCCCTGGTGACGCAGTGGTTAAGAATCTGCCTGCCAATGCGGGGGACACAGGTTCGAGCCCTGGTCTGGGAAGATCCCACATGCCACGGAGCAACTAAGCCCGTGTGCCACAACTACGGAGCCTGTACTTTAGAGCCTGCGTGCCACAACTGCTGAGGCGCGCACACCTAGAGCCTGTGCTCCACAACCAGAGAAGCCACTGCAATGAGAGGCCAGCGCACCGCAAAGAAGAGTAGCCCCCGCTCAATGCAACTAGAGAAAGCCCGCACACAGCAACGAAGACCCAATGCAGCCAATAAATTAATTAAAAAAATTAACTCGCCCTAAGATTTAAAATAGTTACACCCATCTTACGCATAAAGTATTTCACAGCATTGTGGGGAAGATTAAATGAGATAATACCGCGACAGCTCTTTACTAAGTACCTGAAGCACAGGAACTCAATAAATGTGAGCTACAGTAATATTTATTTGGAGGTTTCAAACTGAGACTTTCCCTGGACTGGCTAATAAACTGGCTGGATTCTGATTGGAGGCTGAGCTTCATGACAGAATGCACGTGCTGCCCTTTGCTCCTCCCAACACTACCAAAAAGCCAGTAAGACCTTTCCAGAAATCCCTCCCCTTCATGGTTCCTGAACTGACTATAAAACAAAGGAGAAGCCCAATCCCACTCCTGGGACAACACCACAAAGCTTCTCTCTGGTCAGATCATCGTACTTCATCAGTGCAAGAGGAAAACAGAAGACACCTATGGTAGTGCTGATTATGGGCTGGCCACAAAGTTCGCTCGGGTTTTTCTGTAAGATGTTACTGAAAAACCCAAATGAACTTTTTGGCCAACCCAACAGTTGCTTAAAATACTGACAACTAAATAATAAAATCTGATTTTTACGGTACAGTACTGACTTCATTATACCATTTGATAAATTAGGGGTCAAAGTTTCTGAGGGATAACAATATCACTGTAGGGATGAGGGCAAGAAATCAGGTATATTCAGAAGAATGTTTTTAATAATAAACTAGATGAAGTTATTATTATTGAATAACCTGCATCTAATGTATAAACTCAGCTAGGGCTTATATTACATTTGAAATACACAACATGCATCAAAAAATAAGAGCACGTGAAATGTGATAATACTCTAAGCAATCTCTCGGGTCCAGAAGACAAAAGATATACCCATATTATTCTAATTAGAATATATTTGAAAACAGAAGCTAAGGGGAAGTATTTAACTTTTAATGTAGCTGCACCAAGATCTATGATTAAAAAGTCCAATTTATTAGGTCCTGTTACATTCCTGTGCCACCTCTTTCATTTTATTTTATCAAAATAATACAAGCACATAGTTTATAAGTTTGTAAGAAAAATTAGCAGCTCATTGTTCCAACCCTCCCACCCCAGTTTCCAACATATCAGAGATAATTACTATCAATTCTTTTGGCTGTTTCTTTAGATATGTCAATTCTTTTGATTATTTTAACTTTATACATGTCTACTGGCTTTTAAGATATCTCTTATAACTCCCTCACCACACACAGGCTTTTCCCAATATAGTCATGGGAGAATACTGATTTCTGGTTAAATCAATATTCAGAGTTTACATTATTAATATGATAATGTAAACACTGTTCACACCTGAACCACACAGTACTGTAAGTTCTTCGTTTTTTTACCCCCAAGTTAATGGCTGCTTCTCTAGACCATATATTGCTTTCAACACAAAAAGTAAGCTTAAAGCACAAGTAGAAGGCCAGGTACGAGTAAAGTGAATCTGAAAGAATTATTAAATAACAGCATTTACAACTAGGGTGTCTTGACTTAAAAAGATTGTTCCACACGTCATAATATTCTGGGTTTTCAGTCTATAAATAAAAGAGTATCTACTGATGTAGGGAAAGAGCACAGTGCCAGAGAGATCTCCCAAGTTCATTGATAGATGATTGAAGTAGGCAGTTCATACAGCTGTAGGAGAGTCTGATGACTGTGTATTTTCTTGATTTGAAAGTAAGAAAGATGCAAGAAAGGAAACTGTTCAAAGCCTCTATCTAATTTTTAGCCTGTTTACTAAAAAGAAGCACATCTAAACATATTTCCCAAAGTTGTGTCAAACAAAATCTCAGGCTTACAAATCTTTAGTGGAATGAATAATTCCACCTAAATTGGATGGTATATATAAATCTTCTGACTTTCCTGTTTTGACTTCTAAAGCAAGACATCTGTATATCTTTTTAGGGGGACAGTTTCGAAATGTATAAATTCTGCTTTTCTTAGAACACCACTGCCAACTCACATACTGGAAATGCACATGACTAGAGTTCTGTCTACAAATGACTGTTTTCATCTGAAGATTTCTTCAAAGTACAAGGGCCCTAATTCTGAATTATGGAAAAATTCTGGAAGACTAATTTTTCTTTTAAGTTAGGATATGCATTTTACAATAATTTGAGACCTTCTGAGAAAACATTTTTTCAGAAAACAATATAGTACAAATGACTAATATCATAGCAACCAAGAGCATTTAAAAAATATCAGGAAAAATTCTTCCCATCACCAAAATACCTATTGAATTTCTCACCCAAAAGAGCTATCCCCCAAATGCAAAGAGATGCACGAAGCACCAGCCAACAATGAGGTTAATAGCTTTTTAATATATTTGAACACATATTTAGTTTATCTTAACTCAAAGGCTTACTTTTCTTAAAGCAAGCAAAACCTGTATAACAAAAATTTGAAACACGTTTCATTCAGCCTTATGTATAACAAAAAAATAGTGTTAGGTAAATGAAGAGCGATTTACATCTGACATAACGAAGTAGGAGGGCAGATTAGGAAAAATGTTCCGGGCTGATAACATTTAGTAACACTAATGCTACCGACATCTGTCAGAAAATAAAACTGCATACATAAAATGTGGGCATTTCACTTCTCTATCAGTAAACAAACGAAAAATGGATAAAACTAAACAAGATAATTAAGTTTTAATATTACAAAGCTCCTGAGACAAGAGACAATACTTACAAGAGAAGGCGGTCAACTCTTGGTCCATCCTGCCTCTGAAGGCTAATCGGAGGGCTGTACATTCCCATTGTTCCAACTCCCTGCTTCGGTGCTGGGGTTATTATTCCCCTTTTATAACTTTCAGGCAATAGTGGTGATTTGCAAACTATTTATAGATATTAACTACATTAAGTTCCATGTTGAGACTGACACAGGACTGACTCATGTTTCTTAGAATATGTTTTTCATCACAGTCAGCCAAGGAAGCCAAATTAATATGAGTAAGAACCAAAAACTGATATTAACAAATGCTACACAACATATGAATAGAAAACTAAACTACACTATCATTGTATTACTATAGTAAAAGTATTGGACTAATGAGATTTAACATTTAAAGTAAACATTTGTTTTATCAATTCAATTTTATTCTCATTCAAATTGAAACTTGTAAAATACATACATAGTTTAAAAGGTCAAAGTGTGTTACAAAGTTTATAACAAAACACTAATCCTCTTCTCAGCCCTTACCACTTCTGATTTCTTTCCCCAGAAGCAACTACTTTCAACACTTTGATACTTATCTCACGTTTCTAACTAAATACATCCATCTGTTTAGAACTAATACTTCTTAGTCTTTCAGATTCAGAAGTTATCTACTGACTTCATACTACACAAATCACTTAATTCCTACACCCTCTAACACCCTAAAATCTTTCCTTCTTCATTCTCCCAATAAAATCATGACAGTACTTTGGATACATCAGCATCTATCTAACTTACTCACGGCTGACAATATTTACTTTCCAGAACAATCCCTTTCTTAACCCTGGTGTTACAAATGGCTACCTTTTACATTTGATTCTTTTTCTCTATACCGACCCCTAACTCTCCATCAGAACTGTAAACCCTCTCAATAGGGTCAAGTATATCAGGTGATCTATTTTTTGTTTGCTTATTGTTTTTTCTTTCCCCCCAGAAACTTTTGGTCCATCCTGCCTCTGAAGGTTAACTGTAGGGCTATACACTTTCAACGCTCCAACTCCCCGCTTCGGTGCTGGGATTATTATTCCCCTTGTATAACTTTCAGACCTGCTGGGTCCCTAGGTTTTGCTTTCGCCTTAGTCAAGCCGGGAATTCCCTTATCTCTTTCCTACACTGGATTCCTTGTTTCCTGGCTCCTCCCATGGTATCATCATTCTTGGTTTACATTCTCATTTTAATAGAATACATCTTGCAGTAGCTTCCTAGGAAACTGTGCAGGGGAGGAAATTTTAGATTGGAAGTGACTTCTCAGGAATTTGAAGCTCCCCCCACTTTTAAAATCTTCTAATATTCTAAAATCCCAGTGATATGCCTTGGTGGTAGATCTTTTTATGTTTTCCTACTAACTGGGCTGGGCACTTGGTGAATCTTTTCAATCTGGACCAGGGGACCTGGCAAACTACAGTCCATGGCCCAAATCTGGCCACACCCATCATTTCTGCATTGTCTATGGCAAAGCTACAAAGGAAGAGCTGAACAAATGTCACAGAGACCTCATGGCCCACAAAGTCTAAGACCTTTACCATCTGGCCCTTTTCAGAAAAAGTCGGCACCCCTGACCACAATCAAGTCACTGAGTTCCAGGAAATTTTCTTATTTATTTGCAGATTCCATTTCCTCACATTTTTGTTTTGTCCCCCTAAAATTCCTCATATTTAGATGTTGGACCTCCTAATCTGATCTTCTTTTATTTTTTTTCTCAGGTACTATCTCTATCTTTTACAGCTATTTTCAGGGCAATTTCTTCAACCTTATTTCTCAAACCTCCTAGTGTTAAAATTAATGCTTTAAAAAAAATTCTAAGTACATTTTCTTACACTCTGATTCTTTTTAAATAACTACAAACATTTGCTTTATGAATAAAATATATTCTTAGTTCTCTGAAGCTATTATATCATTTTTTAGGTTTTCTTCTGTTCCCTGTTACTACGTGTTTCCTCCAATTTCAATTTTTTCTGTTTGTTTTGATCTGTCTTCACGTTATAAAAGTTGTCCTTAAAGGTATGATGATCCTTGGCTGTCCATTCATGTTTATAAGTGGTACTAAAGCTGATCAGAAGCCCTTATATAAATGAGCTTCAATGGGAGGGACCTTGGGTGTCAATATCTTTGTCTTTTCTCTTGGCCGAGCCAAGTTTCCGGAGGAGGACTCTTCAAGTTCCTTACCTGAGTTCTACAGGTCTGGCTGCCAATGACTGGGAGCTGAGCAAAGGAAAGAGACCAAGTTGGCTGACTTTCACTCATCTCTCTTCAGTATGGCCTCTCACCCACACCTTCAGAGCTGTGCCTCCTATACCTCAGGCTTTACCAGGAGCCAGCCAACCTGCTGAAAAGGGCCAGAGAGTATCTCTGTCCGTATTCTTTTTTCTTCCTTTTTAAAAAAACAACTCGGCAAAAACGTACAAGCCCTCCTTAGCTCTCAGCTATGCAAAAACAGCCTAACAGGGCTGGACTTGGCCAGCGAGCTATAGTTTGCCAACTCCTAGCCTACACTGCGATGCTGTCCAAAACGGTAGCTATTAGCTGTATGTTGCAAATTGAGCACTTCAAATGCTCCTAGTTTGAACTGGGATATGCTTTTAATATAAAAACACATACCAGATTTTGGAACACATACCAGATTTTTCATACCTAGTATGAAAAAAAAAGAGTGTAAAAACACCTCTAAAATTTTGTATCAATTACCTATTGAAATAATATTTTAGAGGTATAGGGTTAAATATACTAATAAAATTAATCTCACTGGTTTCTTTAAAACTTTCAAAAATGTGGTCACTAGAAGACTTTAAAATGACATGTAGTTTGCATTACATTTCCATTGAACGGCACTGGTCTAGCGCATCTCTAGAAGATAATAAATCTCTAGTCTCCTGTTTGGGTGTTGTGGGGAAAATCTGGGTAGCTAAACCCTCCTTATAAAGACTTACCTAACCCTCCTACGTGTAGCATGATGAAACGCCTTGCCACTGAGAGGCACCACAGCAACGCAACCCTTCTCTTCTCTGTCCTGGCTTACTTTAGCTTCTGCCGGTCCACTAAGCTAGTCACCACCTGTATTAGTTTTTGTGGTCGCCACAATAAAGCACCATACACTAGGTGGCTTAAAACAACGGAAATTTATTCTCTCAGGATGGGAGGTGACAAATCTGAAATCAAGATGTTGGCAGTGTTGGTTCCCTCTAAGGGCTCTAAGGAAGAATCTGTTCCATGCCTTGCTCTTCCTTCGCAGGCAGGCTGGTAATTCTTGGAATTCCTTGGCTTGTAGAAGCATCACTATAACCTCTGCCTCCATCTTTACATGGTGTTCTCTCTGTGTCTCTGTGTCTTCACACGGCCATCTTGCTTCGGTAACTTTCTCCTCTTCTTATAAGGACATCAGTCGTGTTGGATAAAGGGGTCCATCTCACTCCAGTATGACCTCATCTTAACTAACAACTCTATTTCCAAAAGGTTACATTTTGAGGCAGTGGAGATTAGAATATATCTTTCTTTTCTTTTTTTTTCCTTTGGCTGTGCCATGCAGCATGCGGGACCTTAGTTCTCCGACAAGGGATCAAACCCATGCCCCCTGCATTGGGAGTGTGGAGTCTTAACCAGTGGACCACCAGGGAAGTCCCAGGACTTCTTCAAGTATCTTTCTTGGGAGACACTATTCAATCCGTAACACCACGCATCAATAAAATTTTAGAAACCAGAAAGTAGACGGCCATTTCTTGTCTTTACATTGTACAACTGATGTCCCCAAAGTGCAACTGCTGTTCCTCAAAGTGCAATGGACGGTCCCAAACAAAACCAGATTCTAAATACGTCGTTAAACTTTTCTTTAAGCAATTCATTTCCTTTCTGTAACAGTCAGAAGCCAAGAAAAATAACTTGAAGAATAAGAATTTTTAGCTATTCATTAAAATAATCCATTTATAGTTTATGGTTCTGAGCAAAAACCCTATCAAGTTTGTTATGCACACCACACATACACACGCACACATATACCCAAGGAGCACACTACTCACATCATTTTCCTCCTAACCCATCCATTATTACTAGCTCACCACATACGAATCATTTACCGATCTTCAAAAATCAATTACTGATACCCACTAACAGCTTACCTAAGAGTAGTAACAGAAATGTAACGTTTATTATAATATGAACTTGATACTGAAAATATAACTACTAAAATTGCAGGTGAATGTTATGATGCAAATTAATATTCTCTTCTACATTTTCCAGTAACGGCGTATAAAGATCCAGTTAAGTAGCCAAAGTAACAGGATAAAGTTACTTTTTTCAACTTATGAAATAAAAGTTGTCCCAAGGGTATTTTATCATGCCTCTGAAAATAAAATCAAGCACAAGAAAATTTATTTTTATATAAATAACTACCCAAAATAAATTTTGAAAATATAATTTCTGTTGGGAACCAAACGTCTCACTAGAGTGTGCTGTACATCCCTCTGCCACTGTGTTTTTTAATCTACAAAACAAGATCCAGCCATGCACAGCTGCTGGCTGAGATAAAGTGAAGACCAGCACTGTGTATATAAAATTTAGCAGGTATTTTTAGGTTTTGTAGTACCTTTTCCCAAGTATCTTTCAACCATAAGCAAAAACAGATTGTTTGGCATGTAGGTCAAAAGAAAATGGCATATACTTTTCTTATAACTTGAAAATACTAAAGTTTTACAAAGCAAGATGCCTTCTTATTATATGACAAACAGGGAAAGAATATTAAAAAGCAATGTCTTAGCATGGCATAAAGGCCCTTTACGTATTAATTTAATAGCACCATCAGTCCTGGAGCGGAGGAAGAGGGGTAGTACTCACGTCACACAGGTGGTGTGCACTCCCTTGGCTCTTACACAAAGACTCTTTCCGCCTAGAATGCTTTTCCATTCTATGATTGGAAACTCCTAGTTCACTTCCCCTTCAAGGCACAGCTCAAAGAGCATCTCCTCAGGAACGGCTCCCACCGTCTCCCAAACAGCACAGACAGAAAAGCCCAGGCAGCATGAAAAGAGTGCGTATTATCTTATTTAATGGTCCCAACAACCTTATGAAATACTGTCTGCCTGTTATGCCCCAACTCCTACATATAAATGAATTCAGTACCACTGAACTTCTTGGCTTTTTATTCACAACCTTATTCAGGTCCCTACTCTCAAGTAGCCTACAATGTTCACTGTGGAGACAAGACTCATATGTAAAGCAAACAACAAACAATAAAAAAGCATGTGGTTAAGTTACAGGAGTTCAGAAACGAAAACCATTAATATACCTGGAAAACAGTCTACAGAAAAGGACAAGACAGAAAGGACGAGAAGGGCAGGACAGAGAGGTAAATGCTACAGAGAAGCACAGAGGGAGAACCCGAGTATGGTGTACAGACAGTCATAAGGGAGGAAAGAGATCATGGGGTGGGCTCTTAAGTGTCAGGCCAAAGAATTAAACTGGATGCGAGGAGAGCTGGCCACCCGTACTGCGAGCCGGGAAGTGACATGAGCTCCTGGACTCTTCTTACTCAAGTTGGTACATTTGAGCAAACTGTCTTCCCCCGCTCCAAGATTCTACTGGAATTCCAGAAAAATAAAAATGTGTATAAATAAACCCACTACAAAGTAGACAATTGAGCTGAGTGGTCTTTAGTAGACCAAATGTATCATCAAATTTCTGGAAGACAAAAAGGGTTAGGGAGGAGTTACATGTCTAGAATTCTCTCCCAGTTCCTATGTACTAGTACATCCAACTGCCTAGTAGTCAGCATCTCTACTTGAATATCCAATGAGCATTTCGGCTTAACATCTTCAAAATTCATCTGACCTCTCCCCACAAAACCTGCCACTCACAGTCGTCTCAGTTAATGGTAATTCCATCCTTCCCACAGCTCCCGTTAAAAACCACAACTCCTCTCCTTCTCTCACACCCCACATACAATCCACCAGGAAATGTAAGGATCTGCCTTCGCACCGCTTCCACTGCCTGGGGAAAGCCATCATTATTTCCTGCCTAGTTTACCGCAATAGCCTCTTAACTAGTTTTCTTGCTAGGCTGCCATCACAACCCTGTACCTGCTTTCATTTGTGTTTCTCTATAGCCTGGTCTCAACAAAGCAGGCAAACTAATTCTGTTAAAATGTTAAGCCAGATTGTTCCTATCAAAATCATCCAATGGGCCCTCATTTCTCTCAGAAAAAAGCTAATTTTTTAAAATTTTTTTTATTTATTATTTTTTTTTGCGGTACGCAGGCCTCTCACTGCTGTGGCCTCTCCCGTTGCGGAGCACAGGCTCCGGACGCGCAGGCTCAGCGGCCATGGCTCACGGGCCCAGCTGCTCCGCGGCATGTGGGATCCTCCCGGACCGGGGCACGAACCCGTGTCCCCTGCATCGGCAGGCGGACTCTCAACCACTGCGCCACCAGGGAAGCCCAAAAGCTAAATTCTTTATAATTGCCTGCAATGTCCTGCATGACACGACTCCTCCACTACTCTCCTTTTCTGCTCCTGTTCTCTCTGCTCCAGCCTCCATGCCTCCTCGTTCCTCCCTGTACACGAGCACAATCCTGCCTTAAGGCTCTGCACAGACTGCTCCCCCTGCTGTAATGCACTCACCCAGACATCCATTTGGCTAACTCCTTCCTTTCATTTCCATAAGATCTACTCTGACCAACCTATTTAAAGTTGTAACCATTTCCCCTTGGCCCTCTGCAACATATACTCCCTTCACTTGGCTCTATTTTCCTCCCATAGCACTTACCATCTTCTGCTACACTGTGTCATGTTCACTCTATTCTCTGATTAGGTTGAGGCTTTCTGTCCGCCACCCACCACCCTGATATACTGTAAGCACTCAGAACAAAGCACTAAGCCTCGAACATAACTGGACTGAAGAGTGGAGGCATCCAAGGTCCCGAACACAGACTCAGAATGGCTGAAGCAGACGCGAGAAGAATCTGGGAAAGACCTAACTTGAGATCAGCAGGTAGAAAGAATGGGAATGGGCAGTACAACCGTAATCAAGCTGATTAATAAACACACAAACCGTCTGAAGAAAATGCTCCAGTCAACCCTCTGTTCTCCAACCTCAGCTCAATGGATGGAATGGCATTTATCACAGAAGACTGTCCTCTAAACAAAGTGAAGAAGCTGCCTCAGATGAGCTAGCGTGTCTGGTAGAACTAGAGGTGTCTCAGCTTTGTGGGGCTGAGGCCTGTCGGCTCCCCCCTCTTGTACCCCAAAGGAGAGCCTGTCAGTCTGTCTGCTTGGCCACTTGCACAGACCCCCTTGGCAGCCCTCGGTCAGGGAAGAATGCTGTCCATAGACACCCAAACCTCATAATGGAACAGGAAACCCAAGCCAAGTACTGACGTCATTCAGACTGCTTCTTGTTTCAGAAATAAAGAGACCACTAAAGATTACCAGATATTTGGGTAAAACCAATAAGGCAAACAATACTACTCTATAGGAAGGAGATAATTCAAACAAAGGATGAGAAACAAGAGGGACTTAAGATACAATCATGAATTTAGGACAGGCTGTTTTGAAAAAGGAATAATTGCTCCCCCGCCTCCGCCCCGCAAAAGGCTCTTGGAGAATAAAATTAAATTATAGGAGATCAACTACTGTGCTGTCCAATGAGGTGGTCATGAGCCACACGTGGTTCTCGAGCACTCATACTTTGGGCAGCCTGAACAGAAACGTGCTGTAAGTGTAAGAAATACATACTGGACTTGGAAGACTCAGTACCACAAACAAAATGTAAAATATCTTAATTTCTATACTTATTTCTTTTTGAAATGATAATATTTCCGTTATAATGGGTTAAATATTTTATTTAACAACATATTTTATGTTATTAAAATTAATTTCACCTGTTTCTTTTTACTTTTGCTAGTATGGCTACTAGAAAAATTTTAATTAAATATGTAGCTTATATTTCTACTAGGTAACGCTGGTCTAGAACGAGTGGTTAAAAATATCATCAAGAATACAGAACACTGGGGCTTCCCTGGTGGCGCAGTGGTTGAGAGTCCGCCTGCCGATGCAGGGGACACGGGTTCGTGCCCCGGTCCGGGAGAATCCCACATGCCGCGGAGTGGCTGGGCCTGTGAGCCATGGCCGCCGAGCCTGCGTGTCTGGAGCCTGTGCTCCGCAACGGGAGAGGCCACAACAGTGAGAGGCCCGCGTACCGCAAAAAAAAAAAAAAAAAGAATACAGAAACAGAGGCAGAAAATGAGAAAAGATAAGCATCATAAGGAAATAACCCAGGAGGCCCAGCATTTGATCAGTAGGAGCTCCCCAAAAAGAGAACAAAACAGAGAAGGAAATGGCTAAAGAAATAAAATTTTAAAAAATCTAGGAGTTGTGGATAAGTCTTCAAATGGAAACAGTCCATTAAGTACTGAGCTTAATAAATCAGGGAGGGACCCCAAAACCAAAAACAAATCACACCTTTGTGAAAACTCAGACTACCATGGTTAGTAAGGAGGTTTAAAAGGATTCTAGGAAGGGGGAAAAAAGATCACCTACTAACATAAAGACAAAGATTTAATGGCAGTAATAGAAAGACTGAAAATGTATAAACCATGAAAATAAAAAAAACAAAAAATAAAATTAAAAAAATGACGTGTCTATCAAAACTAGGTGGTAGAATGGAAGAAAGGGGATAGGGAGGTGTGCAGAACTACTGCATTCCTCTTACAGAGTGAAGAGTTAAGAGATACTAAGGTTAGAAGAACTAAAAATAATAACTACTCATGATTGGCAGGGGAAGTGAAGAATTCATTTTTTCATAGTGTAGAGTCAATAAGTACTATCCGTAATGTGACTAATCAAGAAACAGAAATATAAACACATTATATATTACTATAGAAGAACTCATCAAAAGTACTAAAAGTAGAAATGGTTAAAAGTGATTAAGTCTCATGATTAATATGAGGGGAGGGCACAAGTGTGCAGCAGATCACCCTCCCCCCCTTTTAGACCCTCCTGCACTGTGCAAAAAAGTTTAAGAAAAAATAATCTAGCAGTAATAAAGTAGGAATAAGTGAAAGGGATCTAGCTTAAAGACAGAAAAACTAGCAAGTCAGAAAATATAGCAGTATACAAGCAAATAAATACTGGAGAAAGCTATTAGTAATGACAATGTCAGGACAGTAAATCCAACAGGCTTTTAGAGAAAGAAATAACAAAATGTACTTGAATAGATATTGTGAATGAAGATAATTATAGACTTTCTAAGCTGAAATTTTGGGAGAAATATTAGAGAGAAGAAGGAATGTACATTAAAAATGAAATCATAAGGGTTTAAACTGAGGCATCAGTAGGATACCCAAATGGATGAGCTCTAAAATAGGAATTCTCATTGAGGATCCACTGTTGGAATTAAGGGGGTCTGTAATCCTCTGGACCATGTAAGGGCACACATGTGTGCACATGTGCAAAATCACATGCACATATCTGAAGGGTTAGGTTGGGTGGGGTGGGGGGACTGGAAGAGGACAGTAGTTCACTACTTCTACCAAATTCTCAAAAGGACCCATGACACTACTCCATTTATCTGGAAATATGGGTCCGGCTCTCCACTGGATAATCAGGAGCTGTAGATTTTGAAGCCATCAGCACAGAAGTTAAAAGAAAACTATAAGATCCAACCAAATCATCAACTTTTCAAAGGTTATACTGTGTGCAGAAATAAAAAAGAGATTGCTAAGTGTAAAGCCTTATATAAGAAAAGGAAGAGGTACAGAAAAGGAGAAGAGTTAGCAAAAAAGATACTCCAAAGCATCAAAAGGAAGAGAGAGAAGTGGAATACGTAGACCAAGAGAAGACATTTAAACTAGAATAAGCCAATGATGGTAGCAGCACATCCAGTAGATTTGTGAACACAAAGCAGATTTCATGAGACTAAAATGGAAATGGGGTGGGACTTCCCTGGTGGCACAGTGGTTAAGAATCCCCCTGCCAATGCAGGGGACAAGGGTTTGAGCCCTGGCCTGGGACGATCCCACATGCTGTGAAGCAACTAAGCCCATGTGCCACAACTACTGAGCCTGCACTCTAGAGACCGCGAGCCACAACTGCTGAGCCTGCGCTCTAGAGACCGTGAGCCACAACTGCTGAGCCTGCATGCCACAACTACTGAAGCCCACGTGCCTAGAGCCCGTGCTCCGCAACAAGAGAAGCCACCACAACGAGAAGCCCACACACCGCAACGAAGAGGAGCCCCCATTCGACACTACTAGAGAAAGCCCGCACGCAGCAACGAAGACCTAAGGCAGCCAAAAAACCCCCACAAAACAACAACAACAACAAAAGAACATAAAAAAAGGAAATGGGGTGAAAAGTAAAGAAAAGGAATGGAGATGAAATTAATAATGAGAGAAAAGGAAACTGGTTGGTGTCAAATGGAAGAAGAAAGAAGAGTCTGTGCATGACTATGGACAGAAAATAATTTAAAATTCATACCAATTTTTCAGAAATTCGGATTCCACTCTTCAAAATGACTGAGTTAAAGTCTTCAACTAAACAAATAAGTAATATAAACATCTTCAGTTTTCAAACCCTTAAGTATCTACTTACATACAAAGAGAAAAACCTCAAGTCCAGATGAACGCTTTGAAATGAGAAAGAACGTACATGAGGGCATGGCGTTCTCATGACAATTACTAAAAGTTCACTCAATACTCGTTTTCAACTAAAACTGCATGCTGCAAGTTCTTGACAACCCTCTGTGAAGCAGATGACGCACCTGTGACCCTTGACAAGGCAGCAGTACCAGCAGAAGACTTCTGTTTGTACCCTGGACTCCAGCAACTGTGTCGGGGATTACTTGCTTGCCTACTCTGTATTACCAGAGACGATCTATTACGTTCAGGATTTTCTCCTGGTTCTTCCTCGTTTTCTACAAATGTGTTACTCTCAATAAAACTATGATCATTTTTTATGAATTACTTTTCCGTTTGGTGTGTGAGAGACAGCATACAATTTCTAACTCTTGGAATTATTCTAGTATGTTTAAAATTTTCAATATGGAACTGAAATAAATGAATATATTCCTTAAACTTCCCTTATTTCTATAGAGACTTAATTTTATTTGTATCTGTTACAGCATCACTCTAAAGAGCAGAAAAAGTTTCACCAAATTTGGAGGCTAGTTCCAGAGTGATCTAACTAAATATATAGACTGTGGCAAAAACGAAATTCACTTTAAGAGATCCTGGAGGGCGCTCCTCAAGAGCTAAGTAGTTACACAGCAAAGCAACAACACAAAACCACAGCAAGAAATTCCCTTGACTGTCTGTCAGGGAAACATGACACATATATTAAGACAACATAAAGAATATGGAGAACATTTCAAATATGAGGTCCAAATCAAAAGTGACAAGAAAAATTGCTGGCTTGCCATGGAGCAAATGCCTCTCAACTGGAAAATTCCATCTGTAAGATGGTTATCAATTCCCCAGAACAAAACAGGGGTGCCCTACTAGTAACAAAAAGCAGTATCAACATCTCTAAAAAGTTTCAATTTGTTTAAAATGGGGCACCTGGTTTGACTAGCTCAATTTTAGTTACTGAATGTGACTGAATTTTACAAAGCTATTTTGTTATAAAGTAGTCTCTAATTTAGAGACTCTGGGTTAATTCAGAAAAAACTACCCCTAAATGAGGCCGTATTATAATTTCAAATGTATTTCTAAACTGCACTGAGATAATGAAGACGTTATTGATTTCATTCAGTCACAGTTTAATCATAAACAGAATGATTCTGTATTCCATTACTATTCCTGTTCAATATTCAATGCCTTGTACAAAGAGCCAACACTATTTCAACTTTCTAGTCATGTGACAGGCGTAATGATCAGATTAATTTATAACTGCTATAAAAATAAGACTGCTTGAAGTGTAAAGACATTTTATATGCTGTTAAGAGTATTTAAAATATTTTAAATTCATGAGTATGATTTTTACCAAAAAAGCATATATGAAATTTTATAACATCTTTTGTCCAGCCTATTAAGAATCTGCTTGATTATTAACAGTGATTCTAAAACTTAATATAACAATAAAAGTTCAGACTTCCAAATGGCTGATGAGACATAATCTACTTTCAATATCAGATGTTCACAGATTGGTCTTCTGTAGTAGAAAGAAAAGGTGCAAATAACTCGTGAATTTACCTTCTTTGAATTTCCAATTCTTCTTGTGATGGGCCATTCTGAACTTGGGCAGGTAGTTGTGAATTTTGTCTAGGCAATGTCGGCCCTAAAAAGGGAGGGAAACATTATAGATGAACATTATCTTTATACTGCACTGGATAGAGGAGATAAAATCATGAGAATAACATAAAACCATAACATATTTACAAATGTATCTTCTTTTTGTTTAGCAAAATAAAATATAAGCTTCATATAACACACAGCAAATGAAAGACTGCAACATAATACTGTCATTATCTCCAGAAGGCTTACTTGAAACAAATGGAAAACATCAACAATAAAAGAAAAATAAACATTTATATATGAAGAGCTTGAGTAAAACAAGTGTTCAATGAGCATCTGAATAGGCACCTAAGCTTGACGTTTCTAAGACAATGAGACATTCTCTTTGGGGTACTTATTCATGAAGTGGAGAGGGAGAACTTAAATGAAAAATCAGAATTCAAAAACTCACCTAAATAGAACACTGGAAATGAAAAAACAGGAGAGAGAGAGCATGAGAACCTTATTACTAGACTGATGTATGCTAATGCATTTATCAAATCTGCCCACTTTAAGTTGCCATTCTTATTTAATGGCCTGGCATTTCCAGCACTGGTGAAAACAAACATTTGCTAAACTTCCATATATAATTAACCTACTTCTCTGAATTTTTGATGTAACACAGGTAATCATAATAACTTTTCATTTGGGGTAAAAACAAAATAAAACAAAAAAAACCTGCGTTCAAACCAACATGGTTCTGTCATGAGAAACTAATGACCATTCATTCCCACATCATATAAAATGCAGACCCATTTTTAGCATCTCATAAAGAAGGCCACTAAATAATGGGACATTTTAATGTCGCTGGATATAAAAATTATGTGTCATAAGATGAGATAAATAAAATACTGGACCTAATATACAATGCCTATGGTTACAATAGAACAATCTTGAAATCTAATCCAGTAAACAAGAGAATAAAGAAACAGTAGTTATCTTCCACTCTTGGAGAGAAATATATGAGTAATGATATGCTGCACATATCTGTGAATTCTAGTGTGCCAGCAAAGGCCCCTAAAGATAGTTTGAAAGTGTTTTGTAGACCACTAGTATAAAAAACAGTTAATAAATAAATGCTTCTATGTGCTAAAGCAAACTCTTGTAATCTATATGAGTTAAAAGCACAAAGTATCTATTTTATACTAGTGGAGAAGATTTCACAAAGAGAAGGATAAGGTTCACTAGAATATAATACAGTACTTTTATATCCCAAGTGCAGAAAAACAAATAATTTGATCTGAACTTACCTACTAATTTTTCTCCTCATCTCTTTACACGTTTTTACATTAATCATTTAATTTGTCCTCTAAAGACAAATTAGATGACAACTGCAGTGATATTTCATTAGATTTCCTAAAAGAGTCTGCTAGTTTAAGAGCCACATAGAGGAAATATAAAAATATATTAATCCCATGTAATCAGTAACAGTAAAAGAAATAAAATAAAATAAAGCTTTTAAAATTAAAAATGCACTTAAATGTTTGCATAAATGAAAATATGTAATGTGTCTAGGAGGCAGACTGGAATTCTTTCCTTCTTTCGGATATTAACATAATGATATAAAAATAGACTGTCCTATTAAGCCATACCCTCATGTTTAGTACTTTACTCGTCTCTTCCGGCAGAGGAGGGGGACATACAAGGTGGGAGGGTAAGTGTGAGAAAATATAAACTATTTGGGGTAGTATTTTCCAAAGTTATATTTATCCAAAAATATTAAATGTGAGCATTCAGCATGGGCAACTCACAAGACCACCACGGTTTAACTAGTTTTAAAAACAATGTTTGTGTACTTAAGTTAAAACTTCATGCTACTCAAATAATTAAGCAGTGAATGTCAGTAGGTAGATTTGTTTGGCATCAGTCTCAAAGAATTCGAGCCTACTAATTCACATCTACATCAAGCACTGTAGCTCAACAATAATATTAATAGATTAAATTCACCAATTAAAATCTCGACGTAAGTTTTAACTCAAATACATAAATTCAAGAGAAAGATGTCAAAATTTCAACTCAATCCTTCTGATTTTATTTAAAGGTTTTTTTTAAAATTAAACTGTCCAAAGTTTGATACAACTTACAAAAAAATCTGAGAAAGGTTTCTTTTAGCAATTTATAAAAACTTTTTTTAATTTAAAAGTTTACTCAGCAAGCTTGTTTTAAAAGGTTTTAAAAATGTGGGCAATATTTTCTGGCTGATATTATTAATTATGAAAATAGTTTACTGCAAGGAAGATCCTTTTAAAATGGGAGGAATCCAAGAACAACTGAACAACTCTTAAAATTCTTTTCTACATGGTTCTTGGTGATAGTGGGTTATCTGTCTTCCCAAACACCTTCGTTATTAACTGGGGGGCAGAAGAGAGGACGCCTTCCCCCTGGCATTTTCTCACATCCATGTCTAACCTGGTTATTTCGTTGTTTCTTCTGCATCAATATTGTCAACTAACAATAACAAGCACATTGAAATTCATGTGCATTTAAGAAATAATATAAATATACTGTGAGCATTAAATAAAAGAGTCTTAGGTAAATTATGAACTTCAGGTACTCAATTATATTCTTCATTCTTGTCAAACATTTTACTGGGTTATACAATTGTTAAATTATACCAAAGGCACCACACACAACATGAAGCAGCAATTAAGATTAGGCAAGGCTGTCAGCTGCCACTGTATTTTCTGGAATATAACTATTAGTTACTTCACATAGGTCATATGCCTACATGAGTATTTGTGTTCTCATAGAATGCAAAAAAGGTACTTTCCTAACCAGGGGGTAAGTAACAATATTTTATGAGCATCACAGGGTGGTTAACGGCTCTTTTGGGGGAAAAAAGGAGAAGTGACAAGTGAACCTGCTTTGTTCCTACTATTGTATCATAAAGAACAGTAGCTACATGAGGGTTAGTTTTCTCTGTTCTATTACCACAGCCAAAGACAATGGTTGGTCTTAATTTGTCCTGGCTAGAATTCATATAGCAAAGTATGTAAATCACATGTTTCTAATAAAGAAAATGTGTCCATGTCACTGATATGGTATCTTATAAATGATGGAAATCAGAATAGAATGTCTCTCTAAACCAGGAATGAATGGCATTTCAGTCTTGACTTCAATACTGAGTTTTGGGTAAAGCATATTTCACTTATTGTCACATTTTAATTTTCACAGACCTAGTTTCACACTTAGCCACAGACTATTTAAAACACAGGACTAAAAGACAAATAGGTGTTATTATACACAATACAATCAAGTTTAAACTTAGCAATGTGGTAATTATATTGTTTGTACACAGTTAAATCAATTAAACATACTACTGGGGGAAACTGCTTTTTAACACATTATTTTACAACTTAAAAAATTCACCTTTATGAAGGCCAAATCAATCTTTTCTCTGCAGTTGGGTAAACTCTATTATTCTGCATGTGAACTACACATATTAAGTAGCGAAGTATAGAACATCAAGTAGGTTTTCAAAAAGAGCTAAAAAGAGTCCTAATAACACAAACACAAACAATCACTCATGGCTAGTTCAAAAGACCGCCTGGAAGAACCCCCAGGAGGAGGCAGAAAAATCAGAACTAAAAGTTACTAATTAATCACTTAATCTGTAATGATTAATTAAGGAACCTGAGAAGGAGTGGAGAGTTTATAAGGAGCCGCACAACAGGCTCACTGCTGTAACTGTCACCTGGAGAGATCGTAAAATAAAACCTCAGGTGATTAAGAAATGCATTAGAATTTTCAGTTTTGGAAATTTATAACACATGCTTATTTGCCTAAACCAGCAAGTATATCAATCTTAAAGCAATTCTCTTTATAGGTCAAGAAACAGTATTAGTAATACTGAAGGATCATATCAAAAACTCTGATTCACATGGATAAAGTACATATACACAGCTGAATTGTTTATATAAAATTTTAGTAGTATATATCATTTTATCTCTCATAAAATAATCTGGCCAGCCAAGGTATACAGTAGTCAAAAACGTATATACGAGTTAAAAAAAAAAAAAAAAAAAAGGCTCTAAGATTTAGAAGTCACTTTTTGAACTTGGGTTTTCAAATCAGAAAGTTTTAGGATCAAATAAGAATAAAAAGAATTCAGACGTGTGTGTGTGTCGTGTATATGTGTACATATATAGATACATCCTAGTGTAAGGAGAAGGATATGCATATAATGCATACACCTGATGAACTGTAATGTGGAATGGTTAAGTGACATAACCGGTTTGTCCATGCAAACAACACATATATGTGCACACGTGTGTATATGAGCGTGAGAGTGAAAGAAAACACTCTGTAAGCCTAAATTCACTCCTAAGCCACAGATATCTAACCTACTGAATAAAGGAGGCTGTCGATCAGAAACCAACCTATTAATAAGAGCTCACATCTGCCTTACAACATGTACACCTGAAAATTAATTCAAGTTAAGCAAAAGCTCCCTTCCAATAAATCACATTTATATTCCCCAAATCATATTAAGATGAATATAACTTTTCCCCTTAAATTCTAATTTAAAAGACTGCTCTCAAAGAAAATAGTTAAAAACAAAAAAACAAAAACCCCTCTCATTCGTGTTGGAAGAAGTGAACAAGAAATTAGTTCTGAGATCCTAATTCTAACTAAATCCTTTCTAAGAAGCCAACTCAAAAGCTGACCAAACCACCTACATGAACCACAACAAATATCACAACATAAAACAGTAGCTTGCTGTGTATCCCAAATACCACAAACCAGACCATGGCCTAAGGAAACAAAAGTTATGGAAATGCGCAAGGAGTATGTACCACAGCTTGAAAAAGTAATGTAAACATAATGTTGCTTACCACAGAAAATACATCGCAAATTAGTGCTGTCCTGGGTAGCAGTAACTTTGCTCTGGGCTGCAACAGACACCTTGGTGTTAGAAGCTTCAAAGGACAACGGGGCCATCTGAAGAACTTCACATAAACTAAAAGGTGCTTTGAAAGGTTCAAAAGTATTACACATACGTCCTAGCTAGATCCTCATTCTGGAAGCTCTGTAATTTAATAAAAACGTATCCTCTTTATAACATAAACTTGTTAAAATTTTTTATGTGTAATCTTATTTGTGGAAAAAACCCTATAATAAGCCACAGACCAAATGATGCACTTATAGCTTAATTATTTCCTGAGTTATACAATCAGAGAATGCAATCGATTTGCATTTTACAATTATCTTAAAAAGTAAGTGGACCTGAGATACAGGAAGTCAGATCTATGGCCATTAGTTAATTCCATGATAGCTACCCTCTTTTAGTATTGCTCATTTAAAAGAATTTGCAGCTGAAAAAAATTTAAGGGAAATGCTTAAGATTAGCTTAACATGAGATGAACTCATCTCTACTAGTTGAAGACCAAAGCCATTTTACACAGCCTCCAGCAATTAAAGTGATATATATTCATTGATGTCAAATAAGAATATCTTCATTTTTCATCTTTGAAAAACAGCAAAACTATTCATTGTTTTATCAAGCCACATTTTATTTTCCTTTTTTCTTCAATATGTATATATGCATACGAATTTGACAAAATCTTGTTAAAAAATGCGTGGCCACCTCAAAAAGCCACTTAATATTTAGGTTGCCTATACTAAAATTTACCTTAAGTGTTAATGAGGTAAATTCTCTTTAAGTGAAAAACTTCAATGAGAAGGAGATGATAATCTATGAAAAGGGGGAAAGGCTTTTACAAAAGCAAGGTGACACTCAAAACTGGGGTGGGAAAAACAAAAATTTCTTTTAGTTTTACATTAGTGACGTTCAAAACTTTACATCAATACTTTTCTATAAATAAAATACTACAGAAATTCTTTTCAGCATAGGAAAGATTTTCTCTTTCCATTAGTATTAATCAAGAAACAATAAACAAGTTAAAAATATATTGACTTAAGACTACATAAAGGCAAACAAGACAGTAATTTAGATTTCCCTTAAAACTGTATTATTTAAATAATACAATTTATGCTAACTAAAAGTTTGCATAGAATCAAAACCAAACCAATTTATATTTAAAGAATGCACACCTGAAAATGGTAATAAATCTTAAATAAGAGAATTTTTTATTGTTTTTTAGAAATTAGATTTAATATAATCCAATTACGTTTAAGTCTTGTTTTAAAGATATTAAATACAGCAGATATTTTCAAACACAAAATAAGATTGTTGAATGTCACCTTTCCTAAGTACTTCCACCCACTTAATCAATTATTATTAAAGTCGCATGCACAATATTTACAGTAATGACATAAAAAAGACCACAGGCATACATATAAAATGTCTACTAGCCTAATCAGATCATGCCAAAGACGATAAACCATTTAGAAGATGTTCAATAATTATATTTTGTTTAAACTTTTTAAAAAATCGGTCTTACCGATGTTTGTAAATGACTACTTCTATAAAGCCCCTATTAAATAAACATGCCTAGTCTTCAGGTTTTACCCTTCAGTTCCTTTCATTCATATTTAAAGGAGGAAAAAAAATAAGGAAAATATTAAAAACTTACAGGAAAAACCTGAGAAATTATCTCATCTCTGACAGCAAAGAAACTGCCACATTCCATTACCGATCACTTTGGTAAAAAGTCATCTGACCATCGTCAGAATTGAGGTAAAACATTACTACCACGTTAAGACCCCAAATCCCCAATTTTGCCAGTTTAAACTATTATGCAACATTCTTGCACTTGGTATCTTTAAACATATTCTTTCTACTGATTTTTACTTCATACCATCCCTAAAATACTTATCTAAATTCTGATAAGGTTGCTCGAGTTCTACTGCAGTTTGCATTTCCCGAAGATACTAAATTATTCATTCCATCATGTGCATAAGGCCAACAGCACTTCCTGCTTAATACTGATGCTGTTAACTCTTTCTTCACTCAGTTGAGGGAGGAGGGTGGAATATGGGAAAAGAATGTTCAGTGTACAGATTGAGTAAATTCAGTTAAAAAAAAAAAGACACTTCTCTTTAAATCAGTGTATTACAATAGGCTTACGGCTGACAGAAATAAGGATGCACCCTAAAGGAAAACATGACCTGAAGAGGTTAACTAAAGCAGTTAAGATGCATCAAAAAAGCAAAACTTAACATCTATATTAGACTTCTAGAAAAGAAAAAAGACCATCTCTATGAGCTACTCTGACCTTGAAATAGTCTTGTCATAGTTGTTCATTTATTTCTAATATAGTTTGTGAAACAGCTGTCCCTCAGGCTTTTCCCCATCTTTTAACATCCTTTACCATTAGGTATTTTGTACAAGCAGGGAAATACACAAACCTTGGGTGAGATATTAGCAGGAGAAAATGACAGGCTGTCATTTGATCAGTATTACTGCATTTTATTGCAATATATAATTACTATAGTAGACCCTTAGCATTCACATTTTTAACATTAGAGGTCTCCACGATCAGGAGTTAATCCCAAAGAAATTTGTAATGAGGAAACTACCCAGCTCAGCATTTTTTCTGAGGATTAAATGAGATAATGTTTGCTTACAGCTGGTTTTAATTTGATTTGTACTCTCTGGAAAGCTGGTCTGTTGAGTAAGCACAGCATAGCATGCAAATTAGCAGTGATCATACTTCTGACCATCATTAGGGCCCCACGTATTATCCTCATGATTGCAAAGTTCTACTATAACCATTTTTGAGAGGGCATGAAAGCAAATGTGTTTGTGTTTGTTCTAAGGTATACAGAATAGAATGGAAGAAGACACTGCAGTGGTATGGTTGCCTGTGTTCAAAAACAGGTACCATGGGGTATAAACTGGTACAGCCACTATGGAAAACAGTACAGAGACTCCTCAAAAAATTAAAAACAGAACTAACATATGATCCATCAATCCCACTTCTGGGTATATACCCAAAGAAATTGACAACAGGATATTGAAGAAATATCTGCATTCCCACGTTCAGAGCAGCATTATTCACAATAGTCAAGATATGAAACAACCTAAGTGTCCACTAACAGATAAAGAAGATGCAGTATACACACACACACACACACACACACACACACACACACACACACACACACTGCAATATTATTCAGTCATAGGAAAAAGGAAATACTGTTAGCAGCAATATGGATGGACCTTGAGGGCATTATGCTAAATGAAATAAGCCAGACAGAGAAAAAACAAAGACTGCACGGAATCACCTGGATGTGGAACCTAAAAAAGCTAAAGTCACAGAAAAGTGGTTGCCAGGGCCTGGGGGGTGAGGGAAATAGAGAGAGGCTGGTAAAAGGGTACACATTTTCAGTTACAAAATGAATAAAGACTGAAGACCTAATGTAAAACACAGTGGATAACATAGTTGATAACACTGTACTATATAACTGAAATATGCTAAAAGAATAGAACATAAATGTTCTCACCAAAACAAAACAACCAATCAACCAAACAAAAAAGATAAATATGTGATAGATGTGTTAATTAACCAGATGGAAGAAATCCTGTCACAATTTATATGTGTATCAAATCATCATCGTGTACACTTTAAACATCTTACCATTTTATTTGTCAATTATACCTCAATAAAACTGAGAGGGGAGCTTCCCTGGTGGCACAGTGGTTGAGAGTCTGCCTGCCGATGCAAGGGACACGGGTTCGTGCCCCGGTCCGGGAAGATCCCACATGCCGCGGAGCGGCTGGGCCCGTGAGCCATGGCCGCTGAGCCTGCGTGTCCGGAGCCTGTGCTCCGCAACGGGAGAGACCCGCGTAACACACACACACACACACACACACACACACACACACACACACACACAACTGGGAGGAAAACGGTACCATATTTGCAGGGCACTGTGCTAAAAGACATGAGAATTACAAATAGTAAATTTTATTCAAAGTGAGGATAATTTTAAAGTGGCATTTAAAAACATTTTCAAAAGAATTTCAAATTTTGTTTTAAAATATATGCAGTTTTTAATAAAGGGAAATCGTTATGTATCTCAAAAAATGAGGTATCATGCATCTATAGCCACATATGAAAAAAATACCACCATATAGAACTGCTCTCTTTTTTTTTCATTACTGAATCTTAAGCAAAACTATTTATATGACTGGTTTCCCCGCCCCTCTTCATTTCTTTAGTTCTCCCCCAACTTAGGGTCTCAAATGCACTTTATTCCCTTCTAAGCAAGAATGAAAATGGCTGCTAACAGTTGATAAATTGCTGATAATTGATTAGGCTTGACTGGCAATAGCATCAGTCCAACATCTGTTTTGTAAGCCATTTATTTTTAGATGTGGAATGAGTGACTGTCTCCAGCTAGAGAAATTGAAGTTGAGGGGTTTATAATTTACCAATCCTGCCATATCCTAACACTTCTAAAGGTAAGAGTAATCTGTGTCCCACATTCATTTCTCTGCTTCTTCCTCATGGACATAGATCAAATTCCCTCACCATCCCCAACCCCCTTCTATTTCGTTACTAAGGCACTATTAAGTACATATATGCTCAGAGAAAACACCACATTCAGGTAGAATGCACTTTAACAAAGATGATTAGCTTATTGCTAGAGTATCTGTTAACTCTCTAACCAGCGCTGTTATCTATTCAGTTATGCAAACCAGATATCTAGGGCCCTTCCACTACTACTATTTAACCTACTTCCAAGTCCTGTTAATGCAATCTCCTCATTGTTCTCCAGACTACCTCCACTGTCACTCTTCATGTTCCACGATCTCTTGGTTTTCAAAGTGGGATTCATATATCCCAGAATGCTAAACATACCCTAGGGTAGGTAGGAAAGAACACAGCAGTACTTCCATTTCTGTTAATTTTTTTCTCATCCTTTTTACAGTTCTATTTTTTCATGTTTTACAATGCATGCAATATGTCAACGCCAAACATATACATAAGCTATAAATACACGTGCATTAGGAGATAAGCTCAAAAATTAAGGGACCACCAGCCTAGACTATTAAATAAACTGTCCATTCTGATGCTGTACCTCTCCCGTTCCCCACAGCAGCCAGTGATACTTTAATAACTAAACCAGATCAAATCATCTCCCTTAGTAAAATCTCTTCAATATCTTCCCACTGATCTTAAGATAAATACCAAACTCCAGTGCTTTCTCCCCATGATGTGGCTGTGGCCTAACTCATCCCATTCATACGTTGTTTCTCTCTACATTCCAGGTACATTGCTCTTCCAAATTTTCAAATGAGCTATATGCTCCTCCCGCTGCAGGGCTTTTTTTTTACACATGCCACATGCCTTCTGCCTGTGATATTCTTTTCTTGGGTCACCTAGTATGCTTCCTTTTTGTACTAATTAGAACTTTCTGGCAGTCAACACTGAACTGGAGCTACTATTAGCCCCCAGACAACTAATATAATTATTTCTCCCTCCTTCACTCAGAATTCTTATTTCCTATTTCTAGTTTCATAATTATATGTTTTTTCCCAGTTATCCACTTCAAAAAATTTGAAAGGAGATAATAAGTATAAAATTGGGTAATACCAAATTTTCTAAGAAATATGAAGAATCTGTCTAAAGACTTAGAAGAAAAGTTTTCATACATTAAAATTAGGCAAAGTGGTACAAACTTATATTCAGACAAGAAGGAAAGTGGAAGACAGATAAAATAGATGTGTGACATGCTACAAAATTAAAGTTTGGGGTGGGGGGGATGATAAAGGCACCCAATTCCATGGGCCAGGCTCATTTGGGGGTGGTGGGCAATCCAATGAGATGAGACCATCTCAGGTCATTTTTAAGGAAACACATGCAATTTTGCTTCCTCATCCACATGTAAAGAGCTGAAATTCTTTTAACCAAGAAAAAAGTGTTTTCATTCTAAAAGTATAATACAAAAATTTTCAAAGACCATGTCTGTTCTTTCCTCCTTTTGTAAGAGAAAAAGAATTAAGAGAACCAAAAAAGTACGCAGTTCTAAGGTAATGCTCTTGGATGTGGGAAAAAAGTGAAGGAAGGACAATGCTGGGCAAGAAAACTGAGCCTGGGGACCAAGAGAATAAACTTCAGAGATTTCACAAATGGCCAAGCATTCATCTCTATTTACATTCAATTTGGCAAAGAAAACTACTACACAATTCTACTTTCACAATTTACCAAGTTTTTAAATGTTGAGTTTTTTAAACTAAAGAATATGAGGAAGCCTTTCTGATTTGGTTGTAACCTCCTTATTAAAAAAAAATATTAAGTATTAGTCATTACTTTCACTGTATACCATACTCCTACAACTTTAACACACAAACATCAATTGTGAAAATAAGGTCAATTGTTAAAACTTAGAGAGTATGCCTAGATACGTGAATACATGCTTTCTTATAATGACTTACTTTTCAAACTGCCATACATGATACCTGCTACAAAATACATGAAGCTCGAAAAAATTAGCTAAGAAGCCAGTCATCAAAGATCACATATTGTATGATTCCATTTATATGAAATGTACAGAACAGGCAAATACATCGAGACAGAAAGCAGATTAGTGGCTGCCAGGAGCTGGGAGGTATGAAGGAATGGGAGTAGGGTAAGAGTAGGGGTGGTGATAGTGACTTAGGGGCACAGGGTTTCTTTCCCATGTGACGAAGATGTTCTTAAAACTGCTTATGGGGATAGCTACCCAATTCTATGAATATACTAAGAACCACTGAATTGTATACTTTAAATGGGTAAACTGTATGGTACAGTAAAGCTATTAAGGAAAAGAAAAAGTGCCATGTCATGCTTGTATTCTTCATCTTGGAATTGTTTATAACATAAAGTTGAAAAATATCCCACTGCCTATTACTTTTCTATTATGGAAAATATTAAAGGTGATTACTTCTGGATGGTGGGATTTTCTTTAAAAAAATTTAAAAACATACGTTTATTTATTTATTTATGGCCATGTTGGGTCTTTGTTGCTGCGCACGGGCTTTCTCTAGTTGTGGCGAGTGGGGGCTACTCTTCCTTGTGGTGTGCAGACTTCTCATTGCGGCGGTTTCTCTTGCTGCAGATCACGGGCTCTAGGCATGCGGGCTTCAGTAGTTGTGGCACGCAGGCTCAGTAGTTGTGGCACACAGGCTTAGTCGCTCCGCAGCATGTGGGATCTTCCGGGACCAGGGCTTGAACCCATGTCCCCTGCAGCAGGTGGATTCCTAACCATTGCGTGGATGGTGGGACTTTAGGTATTTTTACTTTCTTCATTATGATTTTCTGTACTGCTTAAACTTTTATAATAAGCACACAACTTTTTAATCAGAAATAACTTTTTCGCTAGAAAAACAAAATGCTGTGCTGGAAATCCGAGTTCTACTGCCCAGAGCAGTTCTTGTCGGGTGGAGCTCCAACTGGCTCTAGGTTCTGACGAGAGAACTGGATGTACACAGTGAAAGAAGTGACTCGATTAATAGTACCAGCATGACCCCAAGTGTCTAGAAGGACTGCAGAGCCAGCACCTGGGTGTCCCTTCCAAACACTAGAGCTGGTCTGGGAAGGTTCCTCTGCCATCGTGTTATTTTTCAGGAGGAATCAAAAATCAAAGCCATTTCTTAGGTCATGACTCTGAATACATATCCATTCGGGATGGTTCATTGAAAACCAGGCCTGTCCTAGTTAAACCAGGACAGCTGTCTACTTCTCCCTGGGAACCCTACTGCCCTTGCCCTTCTCATTTTCTCTGGACAATAATTCGTGATACTTCATTGACGAAACCAAGAAGCAACTTCTATCTAAAACAACCCCAGACAACCCTAACACTTAAATGACAAAGATGTCCACATTTACTTTTGGAAACTCAAAAATAAGTAAAATTTTATTAAAAGAATAGTTTTGATGAATATATAATAAACTAGATAAACTGGGTTTGTTTACCTCACATGGGGTTTATGAAATAGAATTAAATATAAATAAAGTTATTGGTGTGGGCTGTCAGCAAGTACATAAAAATAAACTTGTTCTACAAACTAAACATCATTAACTTCAGTCTCTGAAATGTAATTATATCCATAGCAATATGTATCTTTATTTCACTACTCTTTAAAATATATGACTCATAATTAGTAGGTCTAAATTTGATATGACAATTCAAACGTGAGGGTGTGTTATTTAGAGGAAACATCAAATATTCAGACAAACAAAGAAAATGAAAAAAGTCATCAGCTATGTGGTCAAACTTATAAAAATTAAGGAAACTTTAAATTAGGAATGCCATATTCCCACTCTTAAGAATCCATGGACGTTACCCAATAAAGAACACTTCTTCTGGAAAACTGTGCACAAAATACTTATTATCGTATTTTAAATGATATTCTTAGTAATATTTTAGTTCAACCTGTATCCTATGTCACTTTACTTTCTTCATTAGACATTTTCCACATTAAATCTTAGTCTTTTACTACTCATTCTCTAAAAATGAACTACAAAAGCAGCAGTGATACATTGTTATTTAAAAACAAAACAGGGGGAGGGGAAAAAGAAAACTTCAATAGCAGCTAGAGCTCAGAAAGAAACACACTGTAAAATACCAAAACTGGTTGAGCCTAAGATCCTTCCAATTTATTGTGAGTTACTACTTTATATTGTGTTAGAATCAGCTGTCTGCCTCACTAGACTTCAAGATACTCAAAGGTACTTATCTGTGCCATACTCAGCTTCCCATTACCAGCAACCAGTATGGTACTTGGCACATTGCAGGTGACTGATTATTTAACTAAATAGGAGTTTTACAGAATCAATGTAACTTTTTTTAAAATAAATTTATTTATTTATCTACTTATTCTTATTTATTTATTTTTGGCTGTGTTGGGTCTTCGTTGCTGTGCGCGGGCTCCCTCTAGTTGCGGCGAGCGGGGGCCGCTCTTCGCTGCGGCGCGGGCTTCTCACCGCAGTGGCCTCTCCTGCTGCGGAGCACGGGCTTCAGCAGGTGTGGCATGAGGTTCTCGGTAGTTGTGGCTCGCGGGCCCCAGAGCACAGGCTCAGCAGTTGCGGCACACGGGCTTAGTTGCTCCGCGGCATGCGGCATCCTCCCGGACCAGGGCTCGAACCCGTGTCCCCTGCATTGGCAGGCAGGCTCCCAACCACTGCGCCACCAGGGAAGCCCGAATCAATGTAACTTAATCAGAACTCGCTAAAGGTCTACTATGTGTTATAAGTACCTTTACATATAGCAATCCATCTAAATAACGCAAATAGGAGAGAATAAATATGAGAATGAATGAATCTGTATATAATTTTATAATAAAGAAGCAGGAGATATACAAGACCAGAAATATTTAAACAAAAGTCAGGGAAATAAAACCGTCTTCAACTACAAAACCACCTTTATGTGGATGCGTAAGTGGGGGTTCCTATAAAGCCTTGTTCAGCATAATATAAAGAAATCCCAGAACACACAGGAAATCTATATCTGAAGTTTTTAATGGACTATAAGGTTGGGATCCCACAAGCTTCCAGGAAAAAAAAAAAAACAATCAACTCTTTAAAAAGCAAAGAAGGGACTTCTCTGGTGGCACAGTCGTTAAGAATCCACCTGCCAATACAGAGGACACAGGTTCGAGCCCTGGTCCGGGAAGATCCCACATGCCGCGGAGCAACTAAGCCCCTGCGCCACAACTACTGAGCCTGCGAGCCACAACTACTGAGCCCACATGCTGCAACTACTGAAAGCCGCGCTCCTAGAGCCCATGCTCCACAATGAAGAGCAGCCCCCCTCGCCACAACTAGAGAAAGATAGCGTGCAGCAACGAAGACCCAACGCAGCCAAAAAACAAATTTTAAAAAAAAGCAAGGAAAAAGCCTGGTCTGTAGCCAATTCCCAGTGTGAAGAAATTCAGGTGAAGGTAAGTTATTTCCCCAAGCCTCATGACCAAAAAGCATCAGAAGTCAGGGCACAAGAGAACTGTTAAAGGGAGGGGTGACTCTAGAAAACAGGGAGGTGTCTTTAGAAAGGCAGTCTGATTGTGTCTCTTCTGGCAACGACCTCATGCTGAATTTGTTTTTAAGCAAGTCAAGACTCCACAGGCCGGCTGCAGGGACCATAGCATCACTATTCACAGGAAGATAAAATGCACAAGAAATACTTACGGGAAGTTTTAAATGACACTTGTTCAAATTCATACTTTAATGAATAAAAGGGTAAATAAATATCGGCAGAGAAATAAATAACTGCTGGACTAATCGAAAATGTGGAAATATCAGAGAGTCCTGAAAACCTAGCTCTTATCTGGGTTATGATACTTGAAAATAAAACCGTACTACCCAAGCTGAGGCCAAAGTACCTACTTAAGAGGGAAAAGATATAATTCAAGCTGATCTCCCCAAAGAACAGTTATCCCTTTGGAGCAGAAAAACAGTTACAGCTTCCTAAGAACAAAACTCTAGAGACTCAAACATCTATTCATGTAAATAATACTATAAATTACTACTGCTGTATTAACTGTACTTGAGAGCTGTTTATATATCTTAATCCAGATAAATAAGATTGTAGGGTACATTTTAAAATGTACGTATGCATATATCTTTTGGCCTTTGGCAGAAGGAGACACTTTGAATAATTTGATCTTTATGTGCAAATAAAATTGCTAGTAAATGTCACTGTATTAGGATTGTCACTAACTTTGGTTCTGCCAAATTTATTTATACAGTCCAGAAATTAACATTTTAAAGTGTTTTTGAAAACAGTAAGTCTCATTGTGGTGAAAGAAGGAACAGAAAGTGCAAGGACCTGAAGCAGGGGAGAGTGCGTTTAGTTAATGCAGAGTCAAGAGGGGCCAGCTCATGAAGGAACCCAGAGTCCTGTTAAGAAGCCTGTACTCTATTCTAAGAGCTATGGAAAGCCATTGAAAGATGATTTGGTACACACAACAGAGGTATGCAAAAATCCACCCTACCTCCCATGAACATAAGGTCATTCTCTAGTATTATCTGCGGAAGACACTAGAGACCTGTTTCCCGGGAATTAACATCACCCATTCAGTCAATATCTTCAAATTGGGGAGGTATGATTCTAAGACTTAAAGAAAATGTGAAATCCATGGAGACCAGTGACTTTAAATCTGAATTAAGAAAAAAGTAATTCTTTATTTTTAGTATACTGAATAGTATTATCACAGTAAAGATCAGGACAATATTTGCATAGGAAACTCCTCAATAAAAATACATTTCTTCCTACATGAATGGCATTTTCATAGCCAAATATCACGGAAAATTTCCAAAAAACAGCAGTCATTTGTTTCCTCACCTGAATCATCTCAGAAATTGCAAAAGCCTACAGAAATAGCAGGTCTACCTTAAAGGAGTTATTCCTGGTATCCTTACGTGAGTAGCATGCTATGTTTGCCTATACCACTTCCTAATTACCGCTCTGTACCATGCATGGTACTGACACTGCCTTGCAGATATT
Organism: Monodon monoceros; assembly: GCF_005190385.1. NCBI lineage: Eukaryota > Metazoa > Chordata > Mammalia > Artiodactyla > Monodontidae > Monodon > Monodon monoceros. Next base: position 22,302,419 of record NW_021703774.1, read on the forward strand.
TCCGACCGTGGTGTATCTTCTCTACACAACCGCTCCTTAAGGTCAGCAATGTCGATTCACTCATTTTTGTTTCCCTAGTATCATGTAACACAGTACTTTTATTAGGAGTACAAGTAATTCAGTTTACTGTGGCTTTTCCTCTTTTAGATGAGATCATCTACCTCTTAGCAATTTTTAATGGGTTAATAAAACAATCTCACAATATTCTTTATATATAAAAGCTGATGTCAAAATACCACAATTTAATACCATCTTCAAAAGATTAATCAGAATTTTTCTATCTTGCCTAGATCATAAAAACAGGAATGCCCAATGTTAGTTCAGAGGCACTGAACCAATGTGCATCTGCTCTCTGCTGAATACAAACATGGATAACCCAACGGTACACACTATCACTTGCAGACTGAGGAAAGCATGTCCAAAATTAGGCTGTGATCCTAAAACTAATAATAATATTGTAATATACTATACTTCAATTGGAAAAAAGTTAAGCTGTAAAAATTGGGCCACAGATTCGGCTGCCACTGTGTGTTGTGATTGGTCTCATGAGAGTAGAAGTGGTTCCTGCAATTCATGTCTTGTCATCAATGGAAAAGTCAGATTCTATTCTATCAAAGCTTCTCCCTGCACCCCCGTGTAAAGATGAAAAAGTCCGACAAAAAGGTATCAGAATTTTCGACTGTTTAACAGCCAGCAAAATGCTTCTCCAATTTATGGGCAACAAATATGATTAAACTTCAGGAATACGAGTAAAGTAACTGTATACAAATTACTAGTCTCACACAGGAAAACACGTAAATAATCACGGATGACATCCTCAGTTCACTGCAGCACCATTAATTAAATTTCAAGCTTACTGTAAAATAAGCCTGAAGAACTGAAGTCACCAGCTAGACCTGTAACAGACAATACATTAATAAGATCCCCAACTACCAGAGAAGCAGAGAAACAAGAATGAGAGACAGAATAGTGTCTGTCTGACAACAAACTTCAGGCTAAAATAACTTTCTATATGATTATGAAATACAGATTTATCAAAAAAATCTTGTCTCTTTTAGTTATTTAATCAATCCCACTTTGGAGCAGGACAATATCCTAAGTCCCACAACCTAAGTCTAAAGCTGTGCTTATGAAAAATGCAATATCAGACTTGAGTTACGGTCAAGCCAAAGCAGCTTTCCCAAACAGTTAGTGACTAGAAGCTTAAAAGTCATGAAGTAAATACTTTAAAATTCTTTTATTATAAATAAAAATTCACATATGAATATATATAATAATTCATATGTTAGAACAGTCACCCAAATCACTTTGCATGAGCACTTAGCTCTCTTACGTTACGCTGGCTGAGAAAAGCTGAGAGAGAGGTTATAAGATATGATGGGTAGGGCACAGGAACCAGAAGCCTAACTCAGTAGTTCCCAAGCTTTTCAACAACTAGAAACCCATTTATTATTTTAACTAACCCCCTTGGACTCCACGTTTAGGGTGAGCTTGTCCAAAGGAACTGTATTTATCATTAATCTTTGTTCTTCCATAAGTAAGCAAAGATACATAAATGGTCGTGTTCAATTCAGGCACTGGGACTACTGCAACTCTTGTTACCAGTATCCTGGCACAATCACAAGATCTTCAAAGTGTCAACAGTAGTTAATTAGAACTTACTGGTTTTAGATAAATAAGCACCTCCACAGAGCTGGCAAATTTAGTCTCAAACAAAGAAGCTTATATCTGAGGAGGTACAACCCTGTCACTGGAATGTATGATGTACATCGTTTATTTAGCTTTCCAAAACACTGAAAATTATCTCAGAACTCTATCAGTTGTTCTGTAGTAGCTTTGTGGGTAGTAAGTTGAAAATCATTGTTCTAACCCAAACAGAATTATTTCCCAAGGAAAAGGACATTCATATATAACGTGCATGCTAACTCTGTTAATAAATTACTCAACTGTGGGCTTAACATATTTGTTCTCTAAAAGCTATTTACAGACAAAAACTGTGCCCATGTACCATTCTTTCTAAAACCTGGACTCAGGTTCACAGGAAAAATTCAAACTTATGCTGAACTACATTTTTATTTTTCACCTCTTTCTCCCAAACTACTGATTTTCTTCACATAGCAGAAATAATTTTAGGTCCCACATTATCTGCAAACGGATATGATACTCTCCCAGAGATCTCTATTGTTGTCATGTGAAAATGGGCAGCGTGAATTCTTTTTTAAAGAAAAATTTACCTAAGGGGATGAAGCAGTCATACAATAGTGATTTCCTGTTTAAACGCACCTGCTTCTATCACTGTAATCCCTCTCCTATTTGAATTTTCTTCTCTATTTTTACTATTTCTGCCTCCACTCAGCAACTTAAGCCTTGTCTCACGGCCTCCAGCAGCTCCCTTTTCAAACCACTGCTGGCCTTCTGAAGTACAGCTTTGTTCACGTCATTCCACTTGCTCAAAAACATACACTAAATCTCTATCACCCACAGCTCTCAAAGGACCTTCTTGATCAGACCTACCTTTCTGACTTTAATCCCCACCAGGCCAATCAAACAACTCCTGGTCTACAAACAAGCTCATTCTTTCCACTTTTGTACTCATACACTATTTCCTAGGCTGGATATGCCTTTCCCCCCAACTCATGTCCCTATGCCTACATTTTATCCATCTTTCAAAATCAGCTCAAAAAGCCATCTCATCATTAACACTTTTCCCCAATTGTTCCAGTGAAAAGAAATCTCATTCCTCTTCTCATACTCACACAGGATTTTATCTGTACCTCAGATATGACTTCCTCTTTTGGATTATGACTGTGTCTTATCTCCTCTACAAGAGTAGAAGAATCCTTGAGGGCAAGATTTGAGTCTTATTTCCCCTTGCATGTATCCAAGGATGGATAAATTAATTAATTTTCTACAGGGGAGGAGGAACATAACATGGTATATCTGTACCAGGCAGTAAAGACAAAGAAGAGGTTGGAGAAAACTTCTCTCTACCATTTTTATTCCTCTAAGTAAATTAATCCACATGGTAGAATTTTCTGTGTATTTTTAAATGTTAGCACTAAAAAATAACATTCTATTGTATAGTTTAAAAGTACTAATGTCTTTATCTCATTTAATTCCCATGATATCCTAACACAGGTATTCTCATGACCCTTTTATATAGTATAAGGCAACAGCTTCAGAGAAGGCAACCTGCCACCAGAGGGAGAGTCAACTCTGGAGTCTTTTACCTCCAGTTTTAAGTTCTTTCCACCAAATCAAAATGAAAGACCACAAAATTTTACTAAAAACCATAAAACAAAAAGTAAATGAAAGTTCTTCTCTTTCCTGTTTTCTCACCTGAAACTGACTTCCCTCAAAAGCCTTTTAAAATATGCTTTGAAGATCTTGAATTGAAAAGCAGAGGAATGCAATAAAAAGAAATGGCCTGGAGGTCGGGAAAACCCAGTCCCAGTTGTGCCTCCCTTTCTAGGTATATGTGACCTCAGGGAAGTCCCACCTCTCCATATCAGTCTTCCTAATTGGAAACTGGGGGTGACAGATTAACCTCACATTATTGTGGAGACTGAATTTATAAATGGGGAAGGGTGTGAAGAGGTAAGTTAGAGAAGGAAGCAGTACACGGCAGCACCCTCCAAAAAACTGTCCCACCCGCCCAACCCCCAAACCTGTTACTCATTTAATCCTGATGAGCAGGTAACGCTTTATCTGTTTCAGTGTTACTTCTCCAATAAGATTATTGATTAAGGAAAGCTAGAAGTGAAAACTATTATCCAAGACCACCTTTAGAATCCATCTTCACCAGCTGCTCAAACTGACACATCTGGTGTCTTAGAACACCATCCTCCCCTCCCTGACCAGTCCGCGTTACATCTCACGGATATAGTGGAAAGAGGCTGAATGCTAAAATTAAATCAGGGTACAAACGCCACTTACGCCACTGTCTAGCTGTGGGCCCTTGGGCCAGGCCAGTGACCTTCTGAAAGCTCCAACATCACCTCTAAAGCAAGGATAATGCCACCAACTTTGCAGTGTTGTTATAAAGTTTATCAGTAATAAACGTGTCCAATTAGGACCTGCCACACAGCTGGTGCCTAATAAACAGATTATTATTCTTGCCTCAGAACTGCTTTAACGACTAAATGAGGACATAAGTAGAAGGCCCAGAACAATGTCTTCACAGGCACGGTAGGCACTGAATAAAGTCTGTCACCTCCTCTTCACTCTGCTCCTTTCCTCTTTATACTGTGTCATTTCAGGCCTCATCGTTCTCACTGGTATTATCACAGCGGCGTCTGAAACCCATCTCCATGCCTGCAACCACACGCTCACCAATCTATCACTTTTGTCCTGAAGCACAAACCTGATCACATCAAACATTTATTCAGCACCCTTCGAAGACCGTACGGCAGACGACATCATGAGTTGCACACCCCTCAGCAAGAATACAAGGTCCTTCCCCGTCTTATCTCTTGTGACTTCCCTCCCCCAATAGAAACTCTCGCGCCCAAGCCACAACATCACCTGCTTGTTTCCCAACTGCTCCGGGTTCTCATGCCTCCAAGCCAATCCAGAATGTTCTTCTATCACCTACTCATTCTTTAAAACATAGCTCAAGCATCACCTTCTCTTCAAAACTTTCTTTTACCCTAGAATTTTCTTCTGCATACTTCATTCACAGCATTTTACAAACCGAATTCTAATTTTGCTGTGAAATCCTGGAAGGCAAGTGATAGGCCTTATCATGTTATCTTTATTCCCAGTGCCTAGCACAGGACCTACGCTCAAAACCTGTTTGATGGTTTCTGTGATATAACCTTAATATTGCTCCCATGAATACTGGCACTCTGGAGGAATGAAAAATAACTGTCACTATAAAACATATAAAGTATTTCTAGAAACTTTTTGAGATATTTTAAATCCATTTAATTCCAAAACATATCTCAAAAAGATTAAAAAATGCTAAGATAAAACTCATACAAATGCACAGTGAAAGGTTTATCAGACCAAATTAGCAGTTAAAAAATGAATGGAATCTCAGTCTTTATAAATATTTAATTACCAAGTCTAAAGAAAATTTCCAACAGGAGGATATCTTGCTTTCAATAGATATAAAACAAAATCCAGCAAAAGCAGTCTTAGTTAATGGTAAAATATTTTAAGGCTTTCCTCTTATAAAGGTATGCTTAATCTTGGTTCAGTAGAACAATAGTAGAATAATCTTACTGAACTCTAATATGATTTTCCTTTTAAAAAAATGGAATTTAAAAATTATTTCCTTTTCAAATGACTTAAATCTTTTTCAAAATGAAATAGATTGTGCAAGTTCACATCCACTAATCATGAAAAGGACGGACTTTACATTTTACATAATCCATAACTATTATCTACAAAACTGCTATAAATGTACTTAATAATACAGAAATCAAAAATATCAGGTGGGATAACGCATTTTGAATGTACTTATTTGAGTCCATTTCCATTAGACAAAGGAAACGGATAAACTGCAGCTTTTGGTATAAAAGAAAGCACTAATTCAACTCTTCTTCAAAAATGTTAGAACATGTGACTTGCGTTTTTTAAATTCCAAATATAACTCACTGTATTTAGCACCTCCTGTACCTTCCAGTATATCAGATACTTGCACATCAAGTTAAAAACAAAATAAAGGAAAACATTCCTGCCACCCACCCTTTTCATGAAAGAAATGGAAATATTAAACATGTACACAAAGCACCTTTTAAAGGTCAGTATGACTAGCTACAGAAAAAGCTGTTTTTTCTTAATTTAAAAATTTTGCTTGAGGATTTAGAGACGTGGGGGTCAAGGGAAAGAGGAAGGGAGAATTGTGCGATTTTTGATTTTGGCAGAGAAGATGGGTTAGTAATTTCCAAATCCTGCTCTAGGGTACATAGGTGCCCCAGTGGTTATGGTCTTCCAACTCCTACATTAATCAGAGAAGCTCTGGAGGTTTGTTTTTGTTTTGTGGGGAGGGGTCTGTATATGAACTAAGCATCTGAAAAAGATTTTGTTTGAACAAGGGTGTCCATAACTTAAAAATGCCTGAACACCACTAAGAAGGACTAACCAATATTCAACGAATAATACATTAACACCCAGTAAACAAAAAAGCCAGAAGCATTCAATATGGAAAACTGGTTTTAAAAACTGATAAAACACTAAGTAAAAAAGACTAATAGCTGTAGTTACTTTACCTTTATGAATAAGTTTGTTTCTTTCACTTCTGATCAGAGATTTACGGGGTACACTGTTTGCTTAAGGAGGGACATGCAAGAGTTAAGCTTTCCCAACTTGGTTTTGGCAAGAAGAGAATAGATGGTTTTAGCAAGGAATTGGCTATGAACCCAAAGCAAACAGCTGTGGATGGGGAAAAGATGTTCAAGATGAGAGGTGACATTATTCGGTATGTTTGTTTAGGTGGATAGGAGGGGCCCACTGAATAACTCTGGGGTGGGGTACATACCTATCCTACTTCAGAGATCTACAGAAAAGTTTATATCCTTTCCCGAGGACACTTCTGATTCATATCATCTAAATCCTCCTATGCCTCCACTGCCAAGCCAATCAATGCTATCAAAAATCAGAGGCAGTGTTTAACTACAGTAATTGACAAAAACAGTCATTTTCTAAATAAATCAGATTATAAAGAACATCAGCCATTTTATATGCTTTCTTTGTCTTCTCTGATGAAAAAGCTACAGAACCAAAAGTTCCTTTGCCAGTGACTGGGGCCATGATGCAAGGAGATGGCTAGGATGGACCAACTTCTTCCACCATTCTCTCTTTCCTCAGCCCATGATAAGTTGAGACTGTGACAGAGAAGAGAATAAAGCTTCAAAATTATCTGAGAAGAATCTATTCAATTTTTCTGCCTTACCAAAATGCTTGTGTAGCTAATGAGATGATGGGCGATCTTCCCATTTACTAAACTTTCTATAATGTGGAAATTTTACAATAGAGAATGTAATTGAGTCTCTCCATGTTAAGACTCATTAATTTCAAAAGATCAAGATCAGAAGGAAAAAACATTAGTTAGCATTTGCATTTTGAAAACAAATTATATGACTATACACCAATAAAAACAATCTTTTCCAATTGGTTAAAAAAATTGATGACAAGATGAACAATAATAATTTTAACCACTTTAAATTAGTAACATTTAATTCCCAATATCCATGGATACTCTTTTGAAGGTTCAGAAATAAAAGTAATGTTACATTGTTCCAAACACGGAGAAGCCAAACATTATTGTCATACATATGCTCTTAGATCTAAAGTTTGGTCCTTTAATTATTTATTATGTAGTTGATCTATTTAATTAAGATATTAAGAACCACAATTAGAGTTGCTTCCTTATGGTAAAACTATGGCAACAGAAAAGCAATTCTATACCTACAGGAGAATGTTGATAAAATACTGATGACTGAAAGAAAAGTACAATGACTTAGATGATCTACATACAAGACTGTACATACGAGCAGACTTTTCTATGCTATTTTCTGGACTTACTGACGAACCAAAAGAAGTTCCAGTGATTTATCTTCTCAAAATAGATAAGATATGAGTTATGTACAAATTATTTATAGAGATACTAATTTCCTCAAAAGAAAATCTAATATAAACTACCTATAGGCATAATGTAGTTTTGGCAAGATTCCAAAGGGTCTTCTTACTCTGAAATTCATATGTGAAATAGATTAACACATGGGCTAGATGTTTCAATCTTTTTTAGAATAGGGCAAGGTATCTATAACAGGTTAAAGTATCTATAACAGGTTTTGAAATTCTATACCTTCAACAAAATACCAAATTTTAATATAACTATATAAGTCCTTCCTCTTAAAATATATAAATTTTATTTATGGCATGCTTATATCAATAAGATTGCTACTAAATACACAAAGACAAGAGTAATCATATGTGTTGTTTTATTATAACCTTAATTTTCTGATTATAAAAATCTCCCCAAAGAGAGAACCACAAATTGGTATATTTTTTCCTATTTTTTTAAGCCAAAATAAAAACAGAGCTCACCTCTGATACATACACAGTTTTAAATCCTGTGTTTTTAAAAAATAATGTGAATTATTTCTACACATCTTTCTGACCACGATGCAGTGTCAGAGGACATGCAATTCATGGCTTGTACCACCTGAGGGCACTCCAAAAAATCTTTAACAACTTATAGAATTTTATCTACTAGGAAGTAGATAGTCCTACTTGAAGTTCAGTAGTGGCTTAAAAAAGATGTTTGAGATAACACGTGTTTTTTCATAAAAAATAAGATGATGACAAATATGCATATTCAATCCACTGCATATTCTCTGGGTCTCATGTCCTTGCAATGAAAGTTGAGGTTCTAGATCGGAGTAAACAAACTAAATAACTTCAAATGAGAAGGTTAAAACATTACTAACAGTCTCATAAGGTTATCCTTTTATAGTACACGTTTATCATCAACAACCAAAAGTTCACATTTTTGTAGAAAACAAGAGAAATTCAAGAATCACTTCAAATACATACATGATTTAAAAGTTGGTCAGAAAAGATTTGGTTTAATATATACATGACACTTCAGTTCAAGAAAACAAGTAACCAGAGGACACCCTACCTGTTTCCTGTGAATTCAACACTTCTAAGGCATGCATCATGGCACTTGCGAAGACATTGGCATCTTCTTTGCTGCCAAAGTTAAGACCATACACCTGTCTAGCATCCCGCCATTGGTGGAAGGTCTGTGTAGCTTGATTGTACTTCAACCCTTTAGGAATGGCACAATTTATCACGACCTAAAAGACAGTAATTCTTTTTATAGTCAAGCTAATAATTGGCAAAATCAACAACGTCAACAAAGCCTGATTGGACATATTCATTCAAACCCGCTCCTGACACACCTTGGCAAAAAAGGGTTAAAACAATTATCTAAAGTAAAATTAGTCTGCAGAAGTAACAGTCTGATGGACGTTAGGCTGTCTGATAGTTACAAAGGTCTGGCCTTAAAAGAGTAAATCAGCAAAACGAAAGAAAATCTATACCCTCATTAAATATATTTGAACATGTTTACTGAGGTATTATAAATTCAGAAAGTGTATAAAACATAAGCATGTATCTCAGTGATTGCTCCCATGTAGCCAAAACCCTAACCAAGAAATAGGATATTAACATCAAAAACCTCCTCCTCAACTCCTCCCGCCTCCCAAAAGGTATTAGTCCTACCTCTAACATCAAAGGTCAGTTTTGTAGGTTTGGGGATTTTATATAAATGGACTTACACAATACATACTGTAATTTATCTGCCATCTTTCCCTCAAAATTATTTATGAGAGGTATCTATTTGTTGCATGTACTTGTGGTTTATTCTTTTTCACTGCTCTATGGTATCCCATTGTACAAATCATGTTTATTCACCCATTTTCCCATTAATGAACATCTGGATTATTTCCAGCTTGGTGTAACTAAAAATAACAATGTTATAAACATCCTACCAAATGTCCACCAAATGAGCACACATTTCTGTTGGGCACATACCTAGGAGTGGAACTGTTACAAGCCATACATATATGTTCAACTTTAGTAGAAAACTCAAAGTAGCTTTCCAAATCGGTCCTATCAATTTTCACTCCCCCAGCAGTATACAAGAGCTTGCACACCTGCACATACAGTACAACATTGTAACTGGTATAGTCAGTCTTTACTTCAGCAATTCTGCTGGATATGAATACTACATCGTTGTGGTTCTAGTTAGCATTTCCCCGATTAATATTGAGATTTAGCACCTTTTCATGTTTTAATGGCTATCTAGAGATCTTCTTTTATGAATACCTGCTTAAATTAAATCTCTTGCCCATTTTCCTACTGAGTTGTCCGTCTTTTTCTTTATTGATTTGTAAGAGTCCTTTACATATTCTAGATGATCTCACTGTTGGGATCATCAGTTATGTGTTACAAATACTTCTTCCATTTTGTGACTTGTCTTTTCACTCTCTGAATGGTGTCTTTTGATGAACAGGAGTTCTTAACTTTTATTCAGTCCAAATTCACAATCTTTTTCTTTATAGTTAATGCTTTTTTGTAACCTGTTTAAGAAATGTTTCTCAATCCCAAGTCATGAAAAGATTATCCCCATATTATTTTATAGAAGCTTTATTGTATTAACTTCCATATTCACATCTCCAATACAACTGGAATTGATTTATGCCTATAGTATGATATAAGGTTCAAGTTTCCTTTTTGTTTCAATATGGCTGTCCAGTTGATGCAGCACTATCTATTAATTTGCTGCAAGTTTACCTTTTTCATAAATGAAGTGACTAAATGGCTCTATTTTGTTCTACTAGCCAATATGCCTATCTTAGAGCCAACATCAGTGCCTTAATTATTGTAGTTTTATAGTAAGTCTTGATAGCCACTAGAGTATGTCCTCCTACTTTGTTGTTCTCCTCAATATTGCTTTGGCTGTTCTCAGTCCCTTGTGTGCAGCTATAATTTTATACTATCAATTTTGTGTTACTTATCCAATCTGCCAGTCTCTGCTTTTAATTGTAGTGTTCAGTCCATTTACATTTAATGTAAATTATATATAAATTTGGGTCTAAATCTATCATACTTTCTTTTAGAGTTATTATTGTCCCCTCTATTAGCTTGCTAGTTATACATGTTTTCACTGTTGTTTTAGTGGTTGCCCTAGAGATTACAACAGGTACCTTAAACTTATCAAAGACAAATAAAAACTAGTATTTTTATCTTTAGCTCAACAATACAAGGACTTACAATACTTTATCTCCAATAACATTCCCTTTCTTCCAATGCCCATCCTAGGAGTCCTACACTAGTTTTATCAGGTGTTTTAATTCCATTGATATTTTAAACCCCATAAAACATTATTAGTAGTCTTATACAGTTGATGATCATTTAAGATTTACCCAATAGTTACATTTTCTATTGCTTTTTATTCCTTCTGCCCTCTCCAAGCTTCTGTTCGGACCATTTCTGATCTTGAAGAACACCCTTTAGAATTTCATTCAAAGCAGATTTCCTGGTGATGAATTATCTCCATTTTGGCTTGTAAGAAAATACCTTTGTTTCACCTTGATTTTTTTTTTTTTCCCTCGGTACGCAGGCCTCTCACTGTTGTGGCCTCTCCCGTTGCAGAGCACAGGCTCTGGACGCGCAGGCTCAGCGTCCATGGCTCACGGGCCCAGCCCCTCCGCAGCATGTGGGATCCTCCCGGACCGGGGCACGAACCCGTGTCCCCTGCATCGGCAGGCGGACTCTCAACCACTGCACCACCAGGGAAGCCCTAAGCACAGTTATTTTAAAGTCAATTTCTGGTAATCCCATTAACTGGATTCCCAGTGGGTCTGTTCTATTACTGTTCCTCTTGTCTCGTCGCATTCTGGTTATTTTGACTGAATGCCAGACATTGTCTATGGACAACTATATGGAAATTTTGAGGCCTACAATGATGTTCTATTTTTCCAGGGAAGATTTACATTTGTTTCTGACAAGCAGCTAGGGAAACTAACAATCTCAAATTACCTTAATCCAAAAGTGATTAAAATGTCATTAGAGGCTGAGTATCAGTTCCTGTAAATGCCAGTCTACTTATGAGTCAAACTTCTTCCCCAGGGTATGGGGCTTCTGGGTCCCAAATCATGGCCTGAGGGATTACCAAGACAACCCTCCCCTCATTAGCAGGCCCTAACTTATAATTTTTGTTCTACTAGTCCCAGGGATCTTCCAAAAGCTCTGTTCAGCTACTCAGTCCCCTCTTTCAAAACTGATATGTGCTTCCAGGTAAACATACGTCCCAAGCTGGGCTCACTTGTCTGGTTCTTTCTGCTTTTAGGTCATGGACCCATAATTCTTCATTGCCATGTAAGCTCTCCAAATAGACTTTTTTCTTTTAAATATTCTGTCCAACTGTTTTGGTTCACAGAGAGAGGCTCTATCTAAATTACCTCATCCACCAATACCCAAACTTGACAATAATTTTTAAAATATAATCATTTAAATATGTTATGCTAAGTGAAATAAGCCAGATATAAAAGGTCAAATATTGTATGATTCCAATTATTTGAAATGCCTAGAATAGTAAAATTCATAAAAATAGAATGGAGAATGGAGGTTGCCAGGGGTTATGGGTAGAGGGAAATGGAAAATTATTGTTTAAAGGGTTCAGAGTTTCAGTTTGGGAGGATGAAAAAGTTCTGGAGATGAATAGCAGTGATGGGTACAGCACAACAATATGAATGTATTTAATGTCACTGAACTGTGCATTAAAAATGGTTAAAATGGTAAATTTTGTTATTTTTACTACAATTAAAAAGATAGGATCGCCTCTTACCATATGATTTCTATACATATTGGGCTGGGGGGGTGGGGAGGTCACAAATCCTTAGCTACTAGAAACCCAAAGCTAGAATTTAACATTACCAGAAAATTATAAACCAAATTTTAAGGCAAATCTATATATATCCCTGCTTGGCAAATAGATTAAAAGGGCAGGCAAAAAAAGATAGTTATGTTCACTTTTTCAACTTGTTCAGTGACGAAATATTAGAAAAAGTTGAGGAAAATATTACTGGAATCAAAAGAGAATTATCTAAATCATTAGTTCACTTTTTCCAATATAGAAATTTTAAAATGTGAACAAATTATTTCACTCGATTCTAACTTTCAAGGATTGACAAAGCTGTATAATCTCGGGGCTTCCCTGGTGGTGCAGTGGTTGGGAGTCCGCCTGCCAATGCAGGGGACACGGGTTCGTGCCCCGGTCCGGAAAGATCCCACATGCTGCGGAGTGGCTAGACCCGTGAGCCATGGCCGCTGAGCCTGCGCGTCCGGAGCCTGTGCTCCGCAACGGGAGAGGCCACAACGGTAAGAGGCCTGATACCGCAAAAAAAAAAAAAAAAAGCTGTATAATCTCAAAAAGCTTTCAAAGTCAAGGGGGATGCATATACCTTCATTTAATAATAACTGTTTATTGGATGTCCACTAAGGATGTTATCAGGTTTGGACTTCTTCATAATCCTAATACTTCAAACCCAATGAGCTTGCATCTAGATTAGTGATTTCCATCCTATGCACACCATCCATTTTTAGCCTGATCATAACAGATTAAACCGTGCATGTAAACATCTATACTTCCTTCTGACGTGGCTCAATAGCTTATCTTGTCTATGAAGTCATCCACAACCCTCTTCCCCATCTTCTCAACAAAGTGATCATTCTTTTATGCCCTCACTGTACAATGATTTGTCATAAATGAAACAACTAACTGTGCTGTTTTCCTTATATGCATAATATCCCATTTCCTTACTTCATTGTTCTTCAAGGTCAGGAATTATTATCTATATAAAACCTAACTACAATGCCTAGAACATAATAAGCACTCAAGTATTAAGGAGAAAAATGGTAGCTTTTCATATACATGTATATAATTTGTACATGCTCAATTTTACAAATAAATGGTGGGTCATTGTTTTTAATGGCTCTTAGTACAGAAAGTTTAGATGTTGTTTAATGAATTATACTAATATGTTTCTACTAAGAACAGACTGATAATCATTAAGAAATGAAAAAAGGTACTCTGGAATGAAAAGAAACCAATTATTTATTAATTTATTCTTAGGTACTTTATCATTTTTGTTACTTTAAGCAGTATCTGTATAAAATTATATTTTCAATTTGCTTATCGTTAGTTCTAGAAAAATGCTACTGATTTTTTTTATTATTAACTTATTTATTTTTATTATTTATTTTTGGCTGTGTTGGGTCTTTGTTTCTGTGCGAGGGCTTTCTCTAGTTGCAGCAAGCGGGGGCCACTCTTCATGGCGGTGCGCGGGCCTCTCACTATCGTGGCCTCTCTTGTTGCAGAGCACAGGCTCCAGACGCGCAGGCTCAGTAGTTGTGGCTCACGGGCCCAGTCGCTCGGCGGCATGTGGGATCTTCCCATACCAGGGCTCGAACCCGTGTCCCCTGCATTGGCAGGCAGACTCTCAACCACTGCGCCACCAGGGAAGCTCAAATGCTACTGATTTTTATATACTGATGTTATATCCAGCAACCTTGCTGAACAATCTTATTAGTTCTAATATTTTATCTGCAGATACTCTTGGGAATTTTTTACGTAGACAATTATATCATCAGCGAATAAGGTCAGTTCTGTTTCTTCCTTTTCAATCCTTATTGCTTCTATTCCTTCATCTTCATATTACTAGGTTACCTCTTCTGCAATACTAAATGAAGATGATTAAAGCTGAAATCCTCAAACTTATTCCTGAGTTTAATGGAAATCCTTCCAACACTGAACTATCTTGTAAGATGTTGGCTATATGATTATATAATTCATCCTTATCAGCTTAAGAAAACTCATTTTTAGGCCAAACATGCTGAGAATTATCATGTATGGATTTTAATTTTATCAATGCTTTTTCTGAGACTCTTGTTTCTTACAGGTTTTCTCCTAGCAAATTAATAGGTTATCTAATGTTAAGCTATCCTTACATTACTGAGATAAAGAGATAAATCCTATTTGGTCAAGTTGGTGGTCTTCTTTTTCCCCCCATAAACATTGTTGCATTTGGTCAGCTAATATCTTATTGAGGACTTTTATATCTATATCAATGTTCTTAAGTGAAACATGCTTATACGTTTCCTCTCTCAAATGGCTCTTCTATGTCTCAGATATCAAAATTATACTAGCCTCATAAAACACTCTTCTTTAGAACTGTTTGCATAAAACAGGTAATAGCTTGAAGGTTTTTAGATTTTGTTTATAAATGCTCTGGATGCCCTCCTTTTTTTTTTAATTTTGGGGGTAGATTATTAACTACTGATACATTTGATGATTGAGGTCTATTATGTTGCTATACTTTTCTGCCAGGTGTGGTAAATTATATTTTTCTACAAAATGGCCCATTTATTAGTATAAAGCTGTTCATAATATTATAATTTATTTCCTTACTATAACTATAGTGACATCTCTTTCCAACCCTAATATTGTTTATTTATAACTTAATTTTTTTGTTTGATTCTGCCAATTTATTCAGGGAAGCAGTTTTTGTGTTAATAATTTCTATTTATTAGTTACTTTTTCTTTTATTTTTAGTATTTCCTTCTGCTTTTTTGGGTTTGCTTATTATATGCCATTAAGATTTGTCCATCTACCTAGAGGGTACCATGCTGAAAAAGTCAGACAAAGAAAGACAAATACGCTATGATTTCACTTACATGAGGCATCTAAAAAACAAAACAAACAAACATGACAAAACAGAAACAGATTCGCAGATATGAGAATAAACGGGGGGACAGGGGGTGGGTGGTCCATCTACGGACAACTTAGACATCCCACAGGTTTCTATATGTAATATCTTGTCACTCAGATCCAGGTTGGTTTTTCTTAATTTTTAAACATTTTCTAACCTTCATAATGATTCCATCTTAGTGTCACAAATTATTTAGAAGTGCGTTTTTAAACTGCCAGTATTTTAAGAAACTCTCCATTTGTCAAAACTGGAAGTCATAGGATAGTTTACTTCCCTTATGAATAAAAATTTCAGTATTTCATATGGAAATTTCCTGACTTACACAGATTTCTAATTTTTTTTTCAGTTGAGGTATAACTGACATATAACATTATATTCATTTCAAGTTTACAAATAATGATTTGATCCAATTATTTTTAAATATTCATTTTATTTTTTGCCAATATTTAGATACTTTTAGGTTTGGTCATCAGTGTTATCAAATGACCAATTCACTGAATTTACCAAAAATTTATTTTACAGCTACTAGTTTGGAATGTTATGTTTAAAATGTTCGATAATTTCTACAAAGTTCTAGTCGTCCAGTTTCCAGTTTTTCTCTATAGTAGCATCTTAGGAAGTATTCAATTTGTCTCTGGCCTAACTCACTGCTGGGACACTTTGCTGGAGGAAAGACAAAGGGGAGAGAAAGTACTCAGAACGACCTGGATACCCCCCAGGGAGAGAGGGTTCTTGGTACAGAGACTGGAGACCAGAGAAGGGCTGAGCAACAGGCACAGAGAGCAAAAGGAGGGTAGGGAGGAGAAAGAACAGGGTAGGGGGCGAGGGCACAGGAAAGAGAAGGGAGCCTGAGAGGACAGAGGGCAGGCTGGGACAGTTAGTACTAATAGTTACACTTGCTAAATTCAGTGACCTGCCTTTCGGCAAACTGATTCAGGTCTTTAGAAGTTCCTCTCCAGGGGAGCAATGCATTTGTTTTTGCCAGGTGCCCTAGGAGTTTCACTGGCATGCAACCAGTATTGGTTAATTTCTTGACTGGAGCTGTGTAAGTGAAGTTGGAGGTTCCCATTTTTCAGAGGAGCTCCTAAACCAGCTCAGACAGAAACAAACTCCTTTGCCTACCTGTGCTGATTCGGAGGATTTTTCTAAGTCCTCTTTTTATGGTGTGCAGCCCCTTGAAGAGGCTCAGCTTTATGCAGAGATACTGGTTTCAAAGCCCAGCCTCTCACAGGCCACAAAATCTAAGTCCCTGGATACTACCAGTTCATAATCTCCATCCCAAAACACAGGGCTGCTGCAGCATCTGGCCACCCCACACTACACCACCCTGTCTCCTAGTGGAAATGCAGGGACCTACCTTGTACGAACTCAGCTGGAAATGTGTTACATTTTCCCTGCATATGTTTAAGTTGGTTGATTTTACCATCTTACCAGAGCCAAAAAAAAGTATTCTGTAAATCTGTTCTTTATAAAGGTCCTCACTGCTATTAGCATGTACTTAATGCTAGCAAGACCCTATTTGTATTTTCCTCTATCTACTGCTCCTGATCTGTTAAGGCTCAAGAACTCGAGTAATCAGATAATCCAGTCACCTTTCTAAGAAATCCAGAGCAGGGAATCAGTAAAAGCTTAGTTGTCATGGTAGACATGAATTACAAAAGCCTAGCTATTCCGGCAACCTTAATACCTACAATTTTTCTATAGTATATGAATTTAACAATATTTTATGAAACTACTTACATTTTGAACTCTTTCCTATAATCCCAAACCCCATACCTTTGGTGGGAAATGAATTCCTTAAACACACTCTGCTACTTAAGTGTATTTCACATTTTACTTTGTCTTAAATTTACTTTGGATTCCAAAACCTAGCTACTTTGAAGGCCAAAGCATCTAAAGAATATTCATAACTGAAAAACTCAGATTTATATTCTTGAACAATTAGTTCTAAATCCTCATCTAAATTCAGGCTTCATAAAAGGTGGAGAGGGTGGGAAGGCAAACCTATATCCTTTGTCCCATAGAAACTCTTTTGTCTATAATTTTAAAGTACTTCTTTATTTTACTGAATGTATCAAGTCCTTGTGTAATACTAGATAACGTTAAGAATTTAATAGACCCTTACCTGATGGTCCTGAATCTTCCTGCCCACCACTCTGAATGTGTTGTTGCCTGTATGATGATATATATGAACTCTGCTGAACCCGGTTGAACCACCAGCTGGCACCCACTTTTTATTGGCATCATCGTAAACCATCACAGCAGCTCTTGCCTGACAGATACTCTGTTCACTGGGGTGGGGGGGAAGAAAAGCAAACTTTTAAGAGACTTAAAATATGCTAAGCTTCCCACATAGCCATATAAACCAGTTAGCTAACCGAGCAGTTGGTCAACAATTAGTGCTTTACTGGGTGCTAGAAACAGAAACAATGAACAAGACAGAGGCTTCCTGCTCTTATGGGTAGAGTCTGATGGGGAAGATAGACCAAAAAATGAACTGTAATGAGGGACCAGAAAGAGATCAGGATCCACAAAGAGCACTTAGATAGAAGAAACATTTTCTTCTAAATCTGAGGATCTAATACACTCATTAAACTGAATATAACTACAAATATAAATTAATCATTATTTAACTGTATACATATGTTTATAATATTGGTGAACTGTTTGTGATTACCTCTCTTTACTGGCAAAATTACTTTTATCATCAGGCTTGCTTCAAGGTCTATATAACAAATTCTGCTAGGCTCTTCTGCCCCTTGAGATATGGAGTGGTCACTAGCAATCAATGGACAGCCCGGTGACTGAGACAGTCAGTCCCTGACTCTCCACTCAGGCAAGATAACATCTTATGTTTCAAATTTCTTCACTTAAAAATGAAGAAGGAAAATAAGATGATTTCTAAGGATTCTTCTAGATGTTAAATTCTAAGCTTCACAAATAAATATTGAAGAAAAGAAGACCAATTCCATGATAGAATCTTTAAATCTCAGCTTCATCTCAATTATTTGTTACCAAGTGAAACTGAGATACATGAATAAATAAAATGTAGAGATGATCTTAATTCTATATTAAGCAATAGTTTCATCTTTCAAATATATTCCAAAATAATACTGGGCAAAAAAGACTGATTGGAATTTTACTTTATTTTATACCATATGTTATTTTTTAAAAATGAAATACCAAAAGTGAACTACAGAACAGGTATATTAACTCCATGCTGACTATTAACCGAATTAAAATGACTCAGTCTTCATATAGAAGACTTATCTTGATGCTTGCTTAAGCAGTTGTTAATGGAGATGCTAAGTAGCTCATCCAACCCCATCTTTTAACGAAAGCACTGCTCATTCCACCAATTTTAGCCTTCAAGATTTTAAACAGTAAATCATGTGGGTCCTTCCCCAACACCCTGGGAAACAGTCGCTTTCATGCCCTCCCTGCTTACCCACACTTCTGGCCCATCTCTCAACAGTATATGTATGTGCTTTACTAGACTTGTTGTGTGACTTGATCTCTCAACAGTATATGTATGTGCTTTACTAGACTTGTGTGACTTGATGACACCTAAAGAGGTCACAGCACCGGGCAATAAACCCACCCAGAACAGTGCGGTTATAAATGCTTGTAATTTTCCATTAGCTAAATCTTACAAAAACTTGTAACAATACCTGTGCAGCACAAACACTGAAATAAACCCAGTGGTACTGTCTAAATTTTTATGCTGCACCGAATTTTTTTTAGTAAATTAGTTCTGGGAGTAAAAACGAGGCAATGACTAAAGCTTGAATTATTTTTAAAAGCTTGATTAAAGAGCCTTTGTCAGCACAGCAGTTGAAATCTCTTCAACGCTCACAACAAAAATACTTGTTAAGGGACAAAATTTACATAACCCTATAGAAAGAAACAAGCTAAGGCAAAGTGCCTCTTACAGCATACAATCCAAGAAACAAATTTACTAACTAACTGTAAATAACAACTCAATAAACAAATCTGTAAATTAATACAGAACAGTATTTTCCAGTTCAAAATTAATGTTTTTGGACATACACGATGTTTCCCCAAGGTTCAAGAAATAATGTCTCTTCAAGAAGTTCCACTGGGATCATAGAAGCTAAAGCAATAGTTGAACCCCTATTTTGTAAATCAGGTTATTCCATGCCTCAAAAAAAAAAAAAAGATACACAGGAAATCTAAAACCAGGAGAGTTAAATAAAATGTCCCAACTTTCTCCTCCACCTTTTTCTTCCTCATTGCTCTACAGTGGGATGCCGGAGACATTCCAAATTACTGAAGCACCGAGTTAACTGAATAGCTCTGACTAATGCTTAATTATTCAAGATATATATAAGCCACTTAGTCAGCAAGCAAATGTCTAGTCACTTCAATTTCCCTATAACCACAGAAACAAAGACACCTCTAAATGAACGTATCAAAGTAGCCAAGAAAGGCCAAAAATACAAAAACTGGTTGATTAGTTTTCTAATGAAGATGAAAAGAAATCTTCAAACTGAGATGTTAAGGATACAAATCTAACTCTAAACAAAACCAAGAAGCACCAAGAGAAGCCAAGGTTAAAGGGAAGAAAAAAATAAGATGTGGGTAAGAGCTGAAGTGTTACTGGAGGTATAGTCAGAGCCACGCGGGTTATGCAGCAAGCTGTGACGATACAAGCTAAGACCCAAACAACCCTGTAGTTCTACAAGGCATCCGGCACTCAGAGAAGCCAAATCAAGGCCCAGCCAGGAAGGAATGGCACTGTCCAGTGGGCTCTTAGCGACCAAGCCAAGTCTTTCCATTCCTTTCCACACACCTGAGGACCTCTCCTCAACTAGAGACACACATCCTATGGTATAACAAAATATATTTGGTCTTTGTCAGGTTCCTGGAACAGAGCTCCTAAAACCCGTGGCATCTCCTGAGCAGTAAGAGTGTCTTTGGTATGCTAATGAGATTACTCTAGGCTTCCATACAAAGCCAAGATCAGAGGGTAGAAATGTTCAGTCTCACCCCTTCCCCACCTCTGGGGAGGAGAGAAGGGCCGGAGACTGGTCTCACTCGCAATGGCCAATGATTTAATCAATCATTCCTACATGATGAAATCTCCGTAAAAACACCCAATCGAGCTCACATCCAGGTGCTGGTTGGGTGGCATGCCTAGAGAGGGCCTAGAAGCTCTCTATTCCTTGCCCTATACATCTCTTCCACCTGGCTGTTTCTGAGTTGCATCCTTTATGATAAACCAGTAATGGTAAGTAAAACACCTTCCTGAGCTCTGGGAATCATTTTAACAAATTATTGAGCCTGAAGGGGAGTCTTGGGAACCCCCGAATTTGTAGTCACCCGGGCCTAAGTGTGGGTAACCTAAGTACCCCACTGGCAGTGCCAACTAAAAACTGTCACTTCCCATCTGGTTCTCACTAAGCCACTGGAGTCGCTGACCTTCAACACCCGGTGAAAGGAGTTCGGGGCGGAGATCAGGAATGAGGCGCTCTGTGCTCTGGGGAAAACTGGCAGAACAGGCCTTCAGACAGTTAGAGATTTTCAGAAGACTTTATGAGCCCAATTTCTTGCATCTTCTCACATCTAGAAAAGCACTAAAATCATTAACAGAGACATCTGCTCCTCGTGACTAGCAGCAACCTTCTGCCAAAATGTGTGCTTGATTGATCCTCCTTCGCCAAAATCACACAGATACTGACCTCCCCCTTATCTTTTCGGAACAGTTCCCCAGAGCTTTCTGAGAAGCTGTCTCCCAGGCTATAGTTCCCATTTGGCCCCAGATAAAACTTACTCACTACTTAACTCACTACTGTCACGTTGTAATTTTTTTTTTCAGTTGACAGCAGCCAGGTCTAAGTGGGAGCAGTCTTGTGGGACTGAGCCCTCAACCTATGGCATCTTGTACTAATTCCAGAAAGTCAGTGTTTGAATTCAGTTGAATTGTTGGACACCCAGTTTGTATCAAAAAAATAAGAGAACAGGGCTTCCCTGGTGGTGCAGTGGTTGAGAGTCCGCCTGCCGATGCAGGGGACACGGGTTCGTGCCCCAGTCCGGGAAGATCCCACATGCCGCGGAGCGGCTTGGGCCCGTGAGCCATGGCCGCTGAGCCTGCGCATCTGGAGCCTGTGCTCCACGACGGGAGAGGCCACAACAGTGAGAGGCCCACGTACCGCAAAAAAATAAAAAAAAAAGAGAACAGACTGTTGATTTGAGAAGAAAACTCCCACTCAATATACCAACTCCAAATTACAGGTATGCACAAAATAAGCTAGTGGTACCCAGTTTTGGATTTCACAAACCCATAAACTTCAAAAACCGACTGGATGAATCAGTACAGAACAGGGTTGACAGTATTTTGGCCTACTTGCCAGGTAGGAGATTTCGGGGTAAGGTAGGGGACCACCATAACTTACTAAAATGAAGATATTTTGGAACTTAAAAATCTCAAAATAAATACAATGTAATATACTATAATAATTAGCTTTCCATACAATTCTCTACATTGCCCACTTTTTTTTTTCTTCCATTTCTCCCTGGCCCAGTGAAATACTTATAAGCCTGCCTGCTTTATATGTATGACTATATGACTGGCCTGAGTCACAACAGAACTGCCTGTACGTTGGTGTCTATACAAGCACCAGAGCAGTGACAGGTCAGCTAGAGGTTCTTCTGGTAAGAATTTCCAACTTTATCTAGGAGGATTTTTAGATGAGAAAGTCAATGAGTGAATTTCTGAAATGACGAAATTTCAGAAATTCACATATGTGCGGTTTTTCAGGGAAAAGTAACATGGAAGGAAGGCAAGATTTAAGAACCACAGCTACTGAAGAGTCAAAAAGGGGAAAAAATTAAAGAAAATAAAGATCTAAACAAGCACAGCAAAAAAGACAAAAATTTTATAATCTTTATATTATCATTCTATCTGAATTATAACAAGGCTCAAGATGAATACCTAGTAAGCCTTCAACATTCTGAGTCAGTAAAGGAAGCACATAAAAGATTAAATTAGTAAATCACTGAGCTGTACTTTTGTGAAGATCAGGCAGTAAATTAGTTATAAACAAAAATTTCATTTTATGACCAAATGCAAATGGTATATGTAATTGATTATACCTCATTTTCCTGATGTTAATTTTGGTTTTTTAAAAAATGAAATATGGCATTAGAAGGCTAAAGACAGCTAATTTTTTAAAAAAGTATAAAAACCATGACACTACAATCCAATTTTGTGGCTTTGTAAAAATTCATTTCTGAATATAGTCAAATTTCCTGAACAGGTATATATGATGGTAGAAAATGCTGGCCCAATTTCATTTTTATAGGTTACCTGTGAATGAAATGGCTCCTGGTATTTAAGCAGAGTAAGGATCCCTTGGCTATTCTTGTCTATGCTGTTTACTGAGATTGCAATAAAGCCAAGTCTTTGAAAATAGCAACTTCCTTTCAAAGTAACCATTACTTGTCAAAGAAAGCATGAATATGCAGTGCCTAGGCACAGAGTAGGCATTGTTTACATTCTCGTTCAGTACATAATTTCATTTAACAAAATCCTACTCAAGAACTGGATCATCAAGATCTGGATCAAATACCATTCCTTCTGTTAAGTCTTTGTGGAGTCCCCAAAGCCAGAATTAATTGCTCCCTCCTCCCATAGCATTCATTAATTTTTCCACCAGGAGGACTCTCTGCGGAGGTAATATCTGAGCCACAGGGAGGAGTTAGGATTTTACTCCAAGTGCATTGGGAAGCCACTAGAGGGCTTTAAGCAGAACATGACTTACACTTTTAAAAGAGGACTCCGGCTACTATAAAGAGAAGGGATTCAGGAAGGTGGCATGGAAAACAAGAATGCAAGCATGAAGACCAGTGTGAGACGTGTGTATGGTGAGATTTGGACCAGACTAGAAATAAAGGAGAGGGAAGCATATGGGATATATATGTCAGAAGCACAGGAGACAGGATTTGCTAGTAAGTAAGACGAAGGAGAAGGGGAAGAAGGGGACAACCAAAGGCAAGAGAAAAATTATGTCACCTAGCATTTTACTGATACTCCCAAAGTAGTATGTGACATGCTATAAAGGATGTCACTACTGGAAGTCATGGTCCCAATTAATTTATTTTTACATACATATAAAAATGTATTCATCATCTTTGAAAAGGAGAATGTCATTTATCTTCAAATGACAGAGCCTAGTCTGCAGTAAGTTATCAAGGTCTATACAATAACCTCTGCTATACTACCAACGACTTAGAGGGTTTACTCTAAGAAAGAGAATTAGCATCTTGTCTGTTATGATACTGAGTCACTCTGTGAATCAAGATGTCAGTTATTCAGAAGATAAAATATTAAGAAAGAAATTACACAAAGAAGTTGGGAATTTTAGGGCTTCCCTGGTGGCGCGGTGGTTAAGAATCCGCCTGCCAATGCAAGGGGACACGGGTTCGAGCCCCGGTCCAGGAAGATCCCACATGTCGCGGAGCAACTAAGCCCATGCGCCACAACTACTGAGCCTGCGCTCTAGAGTCCGCGAGCCACAACTACTGAAGCCTGTGCGCCTAGAGTCCGTGCTCAGCAACAAGAGAAGCCACCACAACAAGAAGCCCGCGCACCGCTACGAAGAGTAGCCTCCGCTGGCCGCAACTAGAGAAAGCCCGCACGCAGCAACGAAGACCCAAGGCAGCCAAAAATAAATAAATAAAATTAATTTTTAAAAAAAAGTTGGTAATTTTAAAGACAGTATTTCCACCTTATTCTCTGATGTCAAATTTTTTTGCTCAAGCTTGTAATTTTATAACATTTCAAGCATTAAAGAGGCTTAAACATAATTTGATTTCAATTCCACAATTATTTTTCACACCTGCATTCCATGGCTTCCTAGAGTTATAAAAGATTATGCACTCAAATCGGGACTAATAAACATGTATTTTCTTCAAATAGGAAAGTAAGCAATAAATAGCGTGCCCTGTATTGTGTTAAGCACTAGAGGAGTCACAAATAGAAGGCTTTTTCTCTCAGTTCACCACTCTAGCCATCCTGCAAACCCAGGGGTCACACCAGCATCCTCCCTGCCCTTCACCCTGCCAGGCACTCTGTCACCGAGGCCTGTCAATTCTACTTCCTAAAAACTTCTAAATTCATTAGTTCCCTTTGCTCACAATGCTCAAAAGCTTTAATCTGGGCCGTCCCTAGTTTCTCATCTGGTTTATTTCAAGTCTCCTAACTGGTATCCCTGACTGAAATTTTACTCCTTCTTCCCACTGCTTCCAGAGGGAAATTTTTCTAAAGCAAATCTCATCACATCACTGTTCTGCTTAAGACACTCTGAAGACTCATTTCAGGATAAACTTTGGCTTCATAGCATGGCACAAGGGGTCTACTGTGATTTGGCCTCTGTCTTTTGCAACGTTCATACTTTCTTTCAAATACTTGTAGCATGAAATGTGTACAAGACACCATTCTACCATCCTGCTGCTGGTGGCACATCCCACCACTGGGGGCACATCAGTATTCACTACAGCAATAACAATTATGCCATATTTGTCCATATATCTACACCTTTGCACATGCCCTGTACCTAACCTACCTGCACCTTTCCTCCTCGCCTAATACTGACAGTTCTGCAGAATTTAGACACAAGTGCCACATCCTCTTGAAAGCTCTTCCTCTCTCCCTCAATATGTAATAGGAACTCACTCTCTGGGTTCTCACAATACACTATACATATCATGTCTCCAACAACATCATATTAAACCCCTGAAGGGTCGGCATTGTATCTTTTCATCTCTCCTCATTAAGATTTGTTCAAGTACTAACTTGGAAAGTAGTGAGCAATATTAACTGTCAAAAGTAAAAATCCATAAGCTTTGAGTAAGAGCCCCAAAACATGCCAGCGAAAGCTCCCTTTTCTGACTTCCAGTGCCCAAATGGACAATCTCAGACCTTCTCCTTTCCATCTATAAAACATACCATTAGCACTCAAAACACTCAGCTCTGAGCTAGTAAACTATTCTAATCACCCCGCACTCTTCTGCTCCCAGTTAGGCTGTATACTTATTAAGAAGTCAGCTGTGTTTGTGACCAAATATATTCATTCCAAGTGTACTTGTACTATAATTATGCAATTTAAATATTATATAAAGGGATACGATGTGAATATATAGAAATTCCATGAAAATTAAGTTCCTATCAAGATGAGTCACTAAAAAATTGTAAGATATACATAAAAGACGGGGGAATCACACAAGTCTAGCAGACTGCTATACTGAGAATGCTCTGCATATATCTTAAGTTCTCTCTCCACTTCAAAGAAACCAAAGCTGAAACTCTGAAGGTAAAACATGGGCATGCTTCAGGAAAGAAAAATAATGTAGACTTCTCATCACCAGACTAACACTAAAAGCTTTATCAAAAAAAAAGTCACAGAATGAACATAATGTAGACTAAAATGCTCTAAGGTACATGTCATTTTTAAGGATACCAAGCTTGAGATCAATTAACCAACCATCATCACCCGTACAGATCACATTACATACAAAAGCTTCTACTATATGCCACATTTGTGAAATACTAACTAGCTTTTCTCCTTTCATATTCCATCCATAAACCAAAAAACTTGCTAAGAATGGCGGGGGGGGGGGGGGAGGTGCTGCTTGCTAGAACAGCTAGGTGCTGCTGTCCTGGCTCCCTGATTGAAGGATACGGGAAAACTCTGTGAATGCCACTGACAAACAGCAGATACAAATAAGGCAGCAAACAAACTTATTTTCTGCAAGGCAAGAAAACCATCTGTGAGGCAGTAGCTCCAATAACATAGAAAGGCAAAATTTCCACTAAAGACCACAGAGTTGTATACCATTCATCTCTCTAAGAAATACTAAAAGGTTGGGGGTTTTTTTAATAGCTCTTTATTGGAGTATAATTGCTTCACAATGCTGTGTTAGTTTCTGTCGTACAACAAAGTGAATCAGCCATATGCATACATATGTCCCCATATCCCCTCCCTCTTGCGTCTCCCTCCCACCCTCCCTATCCCACCCCTCTAGGTGGTCACAAAGCACGGAGCTGATCTCCCTGTGCTATGCGGCTGCTTCCCACCAGCCAACTATTTTACATTCGGTAGTGTGTGTATGTCGATGCTACTCTCACTTCGCCCCAGCTTCGCCCTCCCACCCCATGTCACCAAGTCCATTCTCTATGTCTACCTCTAAAAGGTTTTTTTAAAAGGTGAAAAGATCAATGTCACTACTTAACTCTTCATCCCATAACATCCATATTCATGTGCAAAGTACAACTGTAATCTAGCATATAACAGATCCACAGTCACCACAGAAAATGACCAATATATCTAAAGCAAGATAGCATGTTTTAGAAAACATTTCAGCACATCTGTTGGGTTATCCCATAGGATGAAAAAGTCTCTTAAAAAAAAGGAGAAATCATTAGGTAAAATACTATGTAGAAAAAGTACCTGAAAGGAGGCACTTCCTACATGCAGTTATGCATGTTTAGGAATAAGAGTAAGCTTTTAAAAAAATCTTTATGGTACTATTTGACTTTAATTATGAATACCTCTTACTTGAATAAGTATAGAACATGAAAAATTCTATAAATGTGACTTGGCCAACAAAAAGAACCCCTGTTCCAACAATATACCTGGAGAGAGAGGAATAATACAGAAAATGAAAATGCGACTATTTTGATATTCTTAGAACCACAAGAGAGAGGAGAAAACGAGGATGGAATTTATAAGGGTTTGTAGAGAGAAAAGAAAATGAAATCATATTGGGCAGGAAGTAAAAAGAGAATTAAGAAACTACTAAGACAGAAAATCTTGGATGGAAACCTGTCTCTGCATGCAACTGGCTGGGCACGTACTGAAGGAGCCCTGGCCTGCTGCCGAGAAGAAGCCCAGGTAAATCAAGCCCTCCTGCCTTTCCTGTGATACAGAAGACTAGTTAACAAAAAAAAAGCAAAACACTATTTTAAAAAAATTAAAACCAACTGTTTCAGGAGACCGTACTCTACAACTATCCATAGATAAATATTTTCAGAGCCTATGTTTCAAAGTATTGCTTAACTGCAAGCACAAAAATCGTAACAAAATCAATGAGGGAAAAATCTATTAATTTTTGACTATCTATAGTATTTAGTATAGACTGACATATCTCCAGTTGCAGTCGTAAAGAAATCTCCTTACATTAATAAAGACCTAAAACCCAGAGACGAATAAGTGACATATATAATTAATTACTGACTCAGGGTTGTGATGATAATAATGATACTAATAATAAAAACAAATACTAATATGAATATAATACTTAAGAAGATCCACACACTGTTCTATGTACTTTGCCTTTATTAATTCATTTATTTATTCAACAACTTTATTTGGTAGATACTTGTTAATATTCCCATTCTACAGATAGGAAATTGAGACAGAGAAGTGAATTAATTTGACCAAACAACATACTGTAGGAAGTGACAGAAATGGGATTCAAAGCAGCAGTCTGCTTCAGAGTCTGGATTTTCGATCACTCTACTTGAATAAGAGAGTTAGAGTCTGCCTAACTACCAATTATATTAGTTCAATAAAATTAACTCCTCAGAAGTTTTCTATCATTTCTGCATTACACTTCATGTTATATTTGTTGAAGCTAAGGGAAGGGAATTTGTATATTTGCTGAAATTGATGTTCTTGTAGAAATAAACCAGGATTCTTTTGAAGACTTCACTAGAGAAAATTATACCTTATACTACTACGAAAACATATCTAGACTATCACAGACTTTTTTTAAAGATAGTACAAAACATATGCATAAAATTAATACTTCAGGGAAAGTTTCCTTCCAATTGAACCTCAACATTCTTCAAAGAATTACATGAAGGCAAAATCTGTGGGAAGCCTTTTAGACATCAAACTAGACACACACACAGACACACACACACGCATGCACACAAATGAAGAATATATAACATGATTTTTAAGACAAGTCATATGGTAGAACAGCACCCACCATTCCATTATCTTTAACTACCCTGATTTTGTTACTGTAATGTAACAATTTAGCATTAGAGTACATGAACTCTAAAATATACTAGCTAATATGAGGAATATCACTCTCATTTTTCAAAAATAGGTAAAATGAAATAATACAAGAAACTTTAGTTATTTTCATCCAAGTTAGTATAGTACTGACTAGAAAATTAAGATAAAATTTCAACCTAAAACTACAGAAAAAAGATCCTTTCAGATAAATGAAAACAAAGAAGAGGACTGAATATGAATAGACTGAACTAGGGGTAACACTATAACCATTTACTAATGTCTTCCCAACTAGATTGGGAGGGGAGGGACTGTGTTTTACTGATATATTTAACAGTAGCTGGTGTTTAGCCCCTACTCAGGAGCTCACTAAATTTCTGCTGAATCAAAGACTTGGTGCAGGATGAAGTGATAATTAAAAAAAAAAAAGAAGTACAGTATAAGAAAGCTCCATTTTATGGCTGAGTTCTAGACGGTTAAAGTTGCCAGAAATCTCACCTTAGGTAAGTGGCTAATTTACTGTCGCTGACTTTCCTAAAATTGGGCACACCTGAATTATAATCTGAATCCAAAATTATTGTAGAAAATGTGAATGGTCAGCAGACCTAGCGACATCTGGTGTGGTAGTTTATTTTCTAAAATACCATAAACATCATCATCTTAAATTACAGTAAGTGCATAGAGTTATTCTTTAAACCAGTCATTAAAACAAAATGAAACTTTTTCTTTTTTTAAAAAATATATTTATTTATTTTTGGCTGTGCTGGGTCTTCGTTGCTGCACGCCGGCTTTCTCTAGTTGTGGCGAGCGGGGGCTATTCTTCGTTGCAGTGTGCAGCTTCTCATTGTTGTGGCTTCTCTTGCTGCGGAGCACGGGCTCTAGGCACGCGGGCTTCAGTAGTTGTGGCACTCGGGCCCAGCAGTTGTGGCTCGAGGGCTCTAGAGCTCAGGCTCAGTAGTTGTGGCTCACTGGCTTAGCTGCTCCTCGGCATGTGGGATCTTCCCAGACCAGGGCTCGAACCCGTGTCCCCTGCATTGGCAGGCAGATTCTTAACCACTGCACCACCAGGGAAGTCCCCAAAATGAAACTTTTATGAAACGGTTTTGTTTTTGTTTTTTTTGGTGAAACTTTTTATGAAAACTTTATGAAAAGCTCAGTCTTTCACAAAAAGGCCTGTTAACACCATTTGTAACTTGGTAAAGTTTAATGAAACAACTTACTTAGGTATCCATCACTTGTATTTTTTAACTAGTAGAAACCTCTCTTGTCTGCTATAGATCTCTTTTTCATCAGAATTAAACTTAAAGCTAATTCCTTTCCATGCCCACCTGTGCTAAGCAGCTTCTGAGACAGCCCCCAAAGCAGAGACCTGAACGGATATTTGTGCACCAATGTTCACAGCAGCACTATTCAGCCAAAAGGTAAACACCAATGTCCATCAACAGGTTAATGGATAAATAAAATGTGGTATATACATACAATAAAATATTATTCAGACTTAGAAAGGAAAAAATCCTGACAAGTGCTGTAACACAATGAAGACATAATGCTAAGTTAAAATAAGCCAGACACCAAAGGACAAATACTGTATGATTCCACTTATACAAAGGACATACAGTAGTCAAACTAATAGAGACAGAAGGTAGAATGGTTGTTTTCACGGGCTGTGGGGAGGGAAGGAGGGGGAGTGACTATTTAACGGGTACAGTTTCAGTTTGGGAAGATTAAAAAGTTCTGGAGATGGTTGGTGGTGATAGTTACACGACAATGTGAACGTACTTAAGGCCACTGAACTGTGATTACAAATGGTGAAAGTACATAAACTTTGTATTATGTATTTTACCACAATTTAAAAAATATATAATAGCTTTAAATATTAAGAAAACATGAAAATGTAAAGAAGTATTTTTGTCTGTCAAGCAATAAGACTGTATTTATTAATCCCATTTGCATTTGGTTAAAGGTTATGTCTTAATACAAGTCAAAATTTTTATGTTAATAAAGAAAACACAAACAGTAACATTGTCTAGAATTAATCCAACGTGTTACAATGAATATTTAAAGTTTTGTTATGTCTTGTTATTTGAGATGCTTTGCTACTCTTATTTCTTTTTATAAGACAACTCTTTGGGCTGCACTGACAACCATTAGCTTCCTAGTTATAAACTTTGGTTTATAATTTCTCCCTGCTGTTTCTGGCTCCTATTACAAGTATAATTATAAGAAATAATTTGCATCTTCTTCCTTCCTCCCAACCACAACAAAAAAGATGGTTCCCAATGATCTCCACCACCTGGTATTCATGCCCTTGTGTGTGGGCTACACCCATCAACTTGCTTCTATTCTATGGCAAAAGTTATGGAATGTCAGTTCCAGGGTTTATTTACAAAAAGACTGTGGCTTCCATCCTGTGGGAAAGGCTGGCGTGACAGGCCAACTGTGGGGAGGAACTGAGGCCCTCGGTCCAGCTGCCTGCAACTAAATTCAATCAATAACTATGTAAATGAGCTTAGAAGATCCTCCCCCCACCCCCCCCCACCCCCGTGATGACTGTGGTTAAGACTGCAGCCCTGGCCAACATCTTGACAGCAATCGTTGAGAAACCCTGAGCCAAAGGACCCAGTTAAGCTGTACTCAAATTCCTGATCTACAGAAACTGTGTGATAATAAACGTGCGTTGTTTTAAGCCACTAAATACTGCTGTAATTTTATTGTGTTGCCATAAATAACCAATACAGCATCTCCACACATCCTCTTGCCTGTTCCCCAAGATCTTAAATTTCTTTCTTCCCCCAGTATGTTAGTTCCAGGTATACAACATAATGATTTGATATTTGTGTGTGTGTGTGTATGTGTGTGTGGGGGGGGGGGGATATAGCAAGATGAACACCACAGTAAGTCCATCACCACACACTTACAATTTTTTTTCTTGTGATGAGAACTTTTAAGACCTCTCTCAGCGACCCTCAAATATACAATACAGTGTTTTATGTAAACTTAAAAGCCAAGACAACCTCTATTTCACATGCCACATAGCACTTAGCACACAATCAACAGCACACAATCAACAGGCTCATATCTTGTATCTACACACTTATCTTTTTTTTAAATTGATCTGAAGTTTTCAAAGATTAACTCCCAGTGCACCAGCAAACCTAAACCCTCGTTAACAGCGTGATAGCTCACAAAAGTAAGTATACTTAGAAATGGTCAGTGACAGAAGGAAAAATACGGGTAAACCCTTCACTTGGCAGCATGTACCTTCCCTAACCTAGCAAATCCCCCCATTAACAAGAATGGAAGCAACTGATTAGAGATTTCACCTGTTCCCTGAAGTTTTCTGCCTCACATTATTTTCATCAGGTTGTAAAAACTATAAAAGGTTCGATTCACCAGAAAGATACAACAATCATAAATGTGCAGGTATCTAATTAGTTTCAAAACACATGAAGCAAAAACTGAATTATTATTTTGCAATATCTCACTGCATCAAATCCACACCTTACACTACCACAATCTTTTTTAAAAATTTATTTATTATTATTATTTGGGGGAGGCTGTGTTGGGTCTTTGTTGTTGTGCGCAGGTTTTCTCTAGTTGCAGTGAGCGGGGGCTACTCTTCGTTGCAGTGCGCGGGCTTCTCATTGTCGCGGCTTTTGTTGTGGAGCATGGGCTCTAGGCGTGCAGGCTTCAGTAGTTGTGGCTCACGGGCTTAGGTGCTCCGCGGCATGTGGGATCTTCCCGGACCAGGGCTCGGACCCGTGTCCCCTGCATCGGCAGGTGGATTCTTAACCACTGTGCCACCAGGGAAGTCCCTTAGACAATCTTATATGTCAAGTTTATCTCAATAAAACTGGGGGGAAAATACTGACAGAATTAAAGAGAGAACAACGCTTCCACAACATTAGTTGCAAACTTTAACACCACCTCTCAGTTAACTGATAAAACTAGACGGTAACTGATAAAACTAGACAATAATTTATAAAGTACATTAAAAAATACTGAACACTTGGGCTTCCCTGGTGGCACAGTGGCTAAGAATCCGCCTGCCAATGCAGGGGAAACGGGTTCAAGCCGTGGTCCGGGAAGATCCCACATGCCCCGGAGCAACTAAGCCCGTGCGCCACAACTACTGAGCCTGCACTCTAGAACCCGCTCGCCACAACTACTGAAGCCCGCACACCTAGAGCCTGTGCTCCGCAACAAGAGACGCCACCACAATGAGAAGCCCGTGCACCGCAACGAAGAGTAGCCCCCACTCACCACAACTAGAGAAAGCCCGCGTGCAGCAACAAAGACCCAACGCAGCCAAAAATAAATAAATTTATTTTAAAAATACTGAACGCACAGAAAATCTGAAAACTATTAACTACTATGACTTAACTGACATTTAAAAAGCATTACACCCAACAACTGCAGAATATACATTCTTTTCAAGTACACACAGTATGATCACCAACACAGATGATATACTAGACCATCAAAAAATTCTCAATAAATTTAAAATAACTGAAAGCATGCAAAGGATATCCTCTGACCACAGTGGAATTAAATTTGAAGTTAACCATACTAGGATACCTAAAAAAAATTTGGGGAGAGGGGTGGTAAAACACACTTCTAAGTGATTCATGGGTCAGAGAAGAAAACACAAGAAAATCAGAAAATATTTCAAATTAAATCATTATGAAAATATGACAAAAATCATGAGATGCAGCTAAAGCAGTGCTTAGTGGTTAATTTAGAGTTGTAAATGCTTATATTAGAAAAGAAAGGTCTAAAACCAAATATCTAAGCTTCCCTCTCTTAAGAAGTTAGAAAAGAACAAAGAAAACCCAAAGGAAGTAGGAGCAAGAAAATAATAAAGAAACCAGTGAAACAGTAAGAAAAATTAAAATTTCTAGCTAAACTGATCAAGAAAAGGAGAGAACACAAATTACCTATTATCAGGAATGAAAGAGGCCTTATCACTACAGATTCTACAAATGTTAAAAATAATACTAAGGGAATTTGATGAACAGCATTATGCCACCAAATCTGACAAATCAGATGAAACTGGAAAAATTTCTGAAAAGCAAACTGACATGAGAAAAAACCTAAATTACTTTGTCTATTAAAGAAATTATAGAGCTTCCCACAAATAAAACTCCACACACATGGTTGCTCTAGTGAAGTGTATCAAATATCTAAGGAAAACACAGCATCAATTTTATAGACTCTCAGAAAATAGAAATCATTTCTAGTTTGTTTGATGATGTCAGCATGACTCTAATACCAAAACCTGACAGACATTACAAACAAATAAAATGACACTGTCCTTCCATAATACAGATGTGAAAGTTAACAAAATATTATCAAATCAAAATTAGCAATATATTTAAAGAATAATTAAATATTGTTTATCCCAGGAATGCAAGGTTGATTTAACATTTGAAAGCCAAAGTAATTCACTACATTAACAGAATAAAGGAGAAAAGCTGTGCATTGCAAAAGATGCAGAAAAAGCACTGGATAAAATGGATTATCTGTCATAACAAGAGCTCTCAGCAAACTAGGAACAGAAGGGAATTTCCTTAATGTGATAAAGAGCATCTACAGAAATAGCTATAACTAACATTATACTTAATTGTAAAATACTGAACTCCTTCCCCGAGATCAGGAACAAGGCAAGAATGCCCTTCTCACCATTTCTATTCAACACTATAGTGGCACTCCCAGCCTTTGCACCAAGGCAAATAAATAAATAAAAGATCAGAAAAAGTAATGCCCTCTAATTGCAGATAACAAATATTTATATAAAAAATCCTAGCAGGCTTCCCTGGTGGCACAGTGGTTAAGAATGCGCCTGCCAATGCAGGAGACATGGGTTCGAGCCCTGCTCAGGGAAGATCCCACATGCCGCGGAGCAACTAAGCCCACGAGCCACAACTACTGAGCCCGAGTGCCACAACTACTGAAGCCTGCATGCCTAGGGCATGTGCTCCGCAACAAGAGAAGCCACCCAATGAGAAGCCCGCGCACCGCAACGAAGAGTAGCCCCCGCTCGCTGCAACTAGAGAAAAGTCCACGCTTATCAACAAAAACCCAAGGTAGCTAAAAATTAATTAATTAAAAAAGAAAAAAATCCTAGCAAATCCACAAAGCAGCTACTGTAACTAATAAGTGAATTTAGCAAGGTTGCAGGATTCAAGTATTTGACTTAGGAATAAATTTAATATCAGATGTGCAAAATCTCTAAACTGAACATTATAAAACATTGGTAAGAGAAATTAAAAACAACCTAAATAAAAAGATATACCACGTTCATATATTGGAAGACTCAATATTGTTATGATATAAAGGCTCCCTCAAATTAATCTATGAATTAAATGCAATTCCAATGAAAATCCCAGGAAGCATTTTTGTAGAAATTAACTGAGTCTAAAATTCATATGGAAATGCAAAGAACACAGAATATCCAAAACAACTTTGAAAAAGAAGAATAATGTTAGAAGGCTAACACAATCTGATTTCAAGACACAAAGCTATAGCAAACAAGAGAGTATGGTATTGGCTTCAAGATAGACAAATATATCAATGAAACAAAATAGAGTCCAGAAATATGGACTGATTTTTTTTTTTTTTTTTTACAAAGATACAAAGGCGTATTAGTGGAGAAAAGATAGTCTTTTCAGTAAGTAGTACTGGAACAACTGAATATATACATCTCAACCCAGACCTCACACCATACAAAAAAATTAATTCAAGATTATCACAGACTTAAAACATAAAAGCTAGACTCAAAACTTTTAGAAGGATACATAGGAGAATATCTTCATGAGTTGAGGGTAGGCAAAGGTTTCACCAATAATCATAGAAGAAAAAAGTAGGAAGGTTAAAATTTTCTCTCATTAAAAATGACCTTTAAAAAATGCATATGTATGGTATATGAATTATATCTTAATAAAGCTGCTATAGAAAGGAAGGAAAGGAGGGAAGGAGGGAATTAAGGCCGAGAGGGAATTTCCATATAGGCAAGGCACAGATGAGAAAAAAACACTTGCAAAACATAAATCTGAAAGGTATCCAGGATGCATTTTTAAAACTCAACTAAACAATTAAAAGACAACCAATAAAATATTGGGCAAACAATGTGAACAAATGTCACAAAATGTGATATACAAACGGTCAGTAAATCCATGTAAAAGTGCTAAACATCATTAACCATCAGAGAAATACAAATTAAAATCACAATGAAATGTCACTACCCATCCACCAGAAGAGTTAGAATGTGGTGCAACTCTAACTCCCATACACTGCTAACGGAAATATAAAATTGTTAAACAACTTTCAAAGATGATTTGGTATTTTTAAAATAGAACTTACCCTCTGACCCTTCAACTGCAATGCTAGATATTGCCAAAAACTAGAAACAGCCCAGGTATCCACAAATAGAATGGATAAATTGTATATTTACACAATGGTATATGACAAAGCAAGAAAAACAAACAACAGATACATGCAATAACACAAATGAATAGCAAAAACATACTGTGAGGGAAACCTTATACAAGAATGTGTATTTTATGATTCCTAATAGATGAAGTTCAGAATCAGGAAATACTAATCTACAGTGGAAATAAATCAGAACAGCGGTTGTTTGGGCGGGGGGTGGGGTGGGAGGCAGTGAAAATGAGGATGACATGCAAAGGGGCTTTAGGGAACTCTGCCATCACCTCAGGATGTTCTGTACCTTGAAAAAGATTGGGTTACACAGGTGCATGCATCTGTCAAAACTCACCCAACGGTCTGTGCATTTCACTGTATATATTTTACCACAAAAGGAAAAAAGTTGTATTATGGAATCCTAGTTAATGATATACATACTGAAATACTTAGGAAATAGTGCACTGATGACTCTTTTTTGAAATTCATAAAAGTTTAATATATATATATATATGGCTAGATGGATAAGTGATAAAGTATTGTAAAATGTTAATGGTAGAATCTAGATGGTGGGCATGTAGATTTTCACTGTTTCAATTGTTCTGTGTGTATAAAATTTTTCATAATAAACTATTAGGGGTTGGGGGGTAAATTAACCAAACGTTCATTCCTGTGTAATGTTCTCTGTAAAGGAGCTAATTATGCACAGACTCAATACCTATAATAAAAATTATGATTATGTAATACGGTACATTTTTTATTTTCAGTAATAAAAAGGAAAGACAAAAGGCTGGCATGTTTTATTTCCCCATGTTCATTCAAGTAAGAGCTCTAAAATTTTTTAATTGAATGGGTTGAAAAACAATGTGTAGATGAAAATAATCAGTTTGGCAAGTAGTCTAGTGACTAACCCCCTCCCCCTCTCACTCAAAATACACACACACAACCACCACACCACCACGGCTTAGATCAGAGTCCACACCCACAGTTTCAACTAATACCTGTTAAAAAGTGCCAAAAAAGTTATTTCCAGCTGATACTTCTCTTCTAAGTTCTAAACCTATATAGACAACTGCCTAGTATGTATTTCTATCTACATACCACAAGCATACCTCAAAATGCAACCTACTTTCCTCCCTCACCCTATCTGCTCCTATTTCCAATCCCAGGTGAAGGATACCAAAAGCCCTACTGTCTGGCCCCAGCTAGAAACCCAAGTGCCACTCTAGACTGCTCCTCCGCTATCGACCCCACATCAGTCACCAAGCCCCGTCAACTCCACCATCTAAGTCTCTACTAATACCCCCTCCCTCTGTCCCACTGTCACTGCTTTAATGCATTATTTCCCGAATTACTACAGGGCCCTCCAAAATAGCATTCCTACCTACACTCTCTCCGGGTAGAAGCCGGATAATCAGCACTTTCTGAACAGAGATAAGCATCTTAATAGTACCTAGGAAATATGATGTCCTACTATTTCTGCATAAGAGACTCCAGTTAAGAATATCTTAATTAGGACCTTTTACAAAATAGACTCACATTTCTGATGGCTCCACTAATCTCCTTTTCAGCGTAAACTGACAAAGACAGTTTATTCACATTACCACATCACTTTTATAGTTAAGACCAGGTGACAGTGACGATCTTAGATTTCACCACAGACAACTGTTGCTTAGCATATACAAATTATCAAAATCGTTGATACATGGACTATACTTCCCTCCCTCCCCCCAAAACAGCCTGTACTTCAACAAGGTTTCAAATTTCTTTCTGAGATCTATGTCATCAGTACTAGATTCTACAGGGCACAGTGCGGGTATCTTTAAAAGTGCTGGAGCGTGGGAGTTAAGAGCGGAGAATCTGGAGTTGAACCTGAATCAATTTCAATTTCAGCTCTGACATTTCCATGCACACATATACGTGACCTTAAACAAGTTGCTATTTAGCCGAAGCCTCCTGATTTCTGAAGTGGCATGTAAGAGTTCCTACATCATAGAACTGCCGTGAGAATAAAACCATGTACATAAAGCACCTCCAGTACGTGGCACGTGATGGGCACTCAATAATGTCCGCCATTATTTGTATCGGCAGCAACAGCACTTCGGTAAATGAGGACAGCAAATAAATGGGATTCCAGGATCACAAGTGATGGCAACACTACCAAAGAACTACAGTGCACCCTTAACATTTGATGTGCTGACAAACAAACCTAAAGATCCATGGCACGCATGGAGTCATCCTTCAAGCAATACAAGAATCGGAACTTCCCACTCTGCCAGTCTGGTGCACGGACAGTGAGTCTGATGAACTTTCTATCACCTGCATGCCAATGAGGCTTTCTTCATTTCTACTCATCCTTGGGTACCTATTTAATTTGGTGGCTATTACAGGCTACAGTGGTTATTTATGGATCTGGGAGTTCATAATAGCCTTGAAATGTCACAAGCGTACTGCCGCAAATGGCTGCTGCCTAGCACATCTCTATGGGACTGCAATACAATTCTAGCTTCATGTTTCAAGTTAACTGCTACTGCATGTGACTTAATAAGGATTATGGACTCTTCAAGTCATAAGAAGTTGCTTTTTGTTAATTTTTAATATTTGATTTACAAGTCAACTTAAAATGAGACAAATATGAATATGATATTCAGGTATATAGGATACTTAGTCACACTAGGTCAATTATAAACAATGCTTCTCAGGCTTAAAAATAACCACCTAAGGAGCGCACCTGGTTTTCCTATTACCCTAAGGAAACCCTTAATTTCCCAAGAGTATTTCTTGGACATTCATGGTTCCAGACCAGATATTTATATAATTTGGCAAACACATTCAACACTCACCAGCTGCCAAATGTTGCTCAAAACTACTTTTTATAAGCGGTGAAATTCTGCCCTGAAAAACAGTCTGTCCACTACAGCTGGGAAAGCATACTTCTCTCCTCTTTCTCCATATATAGTTCTTCCACACAGACAAGGAATTCAGCCCCTAAATGACATATCACCCTTGGCACATATTAGCTAAATCAAACAAGGTCAGCATACTTTAGTTCTGAGGACCAGACTATGATGACTATCATAAAACAAATATTCCAGAAAAAGTATCTGAAGATTACAGGAGATGGCACACAGTAGGCTTTCAACACACATACCCTAAAGAAGTCTAGGAGCCCTGCAGAGCCTACAGCAAACAAATTTCTTGGAAGTTTCCAACTAAAATATAGTGAATATTTTGCAATTCACTCTACTACAGAGCCTGTTTCAATAGGATGTTCTCCACAGAAATCTTTCAGCAAAATTGATGCTCCAGGTAGAGAGGCCATGTTTGTCTTATGGTCTGCTCCATACACGAGCACAATGCAGCATGCCCTGGGGAGGGAGACAAGTAACCCAGCAGTGTGAGAAGATGGAAGTACCAAAGAGTGCTGTCAGCGCTACAAGAGGAAGCCTGAACTGCAAGATGAATACCAAAACTTCATGCAGGCGCTGGGAAGTGGAGGAAGATACATAGATGGAAAGTCAGTAGTCACGAGATTGACACGGACAACAGAGTAAACATGATAAAAGCTAACAGGGATTTAGGAATCACTAGCATATGATGTTTTGTCACACACTCTGTCAGTGTGTTCTGAAAGTAATTATAGCACAGCGTGATCAAAGAGAATGACTGGCCGTAATCTGAAAACCAGCAGCCCCACTTTTATCACTGGTCTTCAGCCAAACACAAACTGCATGACATTTAAGAAATTGTGAATTTCTTGTTCTGTACTTCTACAAAATGTTCAAACAAGGTGTAACGGTAACCGCTACGTTTTATTTTTAAGTTGCCTGACGAGAAGGCCCTAGCGCTGTGCTTTCCTAATAATACCAACAAAGTAGAGTTAATGACGATCAACAGCTGCTTGCAGTGAAGACTGTCCGCTGGAACCTGCTGAAGAAGTAGCCAAACTAACGTGCCTTGAGAATACACCTGCTATTCTTACATAGTATCAGCTGTAAAAGTCTCTTTTCAGTCTACCATAAGAAGCAGCTGAAATGAGTGTGCATGCAGTAATACATGTTGAGGCGAGGCTAGAAATGCAGAGATTATTTTATCGTGGGAACCAACTACAGGGCTTCACTGGAACATCGCTAGATTCAGAGTTCAAGGGCATTTGTTCTTAAATGGTTGTGCAAAGTCATAAGCACATGCAATATTCTTTATTTTTTCCAATTTGAGTGAGGACATCTTCAAGCAGCGCAAAGTCTGTTTCTGGGATTGCTTCGGTGAAACGACATCATTACAATCTCCTAGATCTTGCTGCTCCACTGGGGCACGGTCTCTTCTCTCCCATTCCTTTAATCAGGCTATTCCTGAATGTTCAAAAGCCTTCTTTGCCCTCACCATCTTGTTAATTAATTGTTACTGCTCAATCCATACCTTACAGGTCACATCAAAGTATTCTTCTTGGACTGGCCCCTTTCCACACCACCCCTCAAGTAAGTCTGCAAGCACCACAGAACTCCAGGAGTCCTCCTATCACAGCATGATTCTTACTGTATTATAACAATTCATTAGGCAGTGCACATCCTGGTATAGAGAACAGCATCACCCCTATCTACAGTGTTAATACCTGAAGTATATTCAAGTATTTGCTGAATGTCAAGTGAGCAAACGGATTACATTGCCCAGCATGAAACACGGACAACGACGATTTTAAACTTTTTTTTATTAGCGATCATCTCCCAAAGAAATAATATGCAATTTTGTATTTGAAGTAAATGGTAAACTTCTCTTACTTTATAGACACCTTTGCTAAAGCACAGTCAGTGAAGGTTAGAACCTAACCTTCTAAATTCTGTATACGTATTTATTTATGCACTAAATAAACATACGGAATTGATACAGTTGAGGGAAAGTGGGCATCTAGAAAACAACATACAGTGTCAGACCTATTTAATTGAACCTTGGGAGCAACTCAATCTTAAAACCACCAAATTAATCATGGCAAAAGATTCAAACTAAATATCTCTCCTAATCAATTAATTTTAATCAGATGAAGTCCAAAACTGAAGTTGACTTAATGAAATATATCTTGACATGAGTAGTTAGCTGGTCACACTTAACTCTAATTCTTAACAAAATGAGGGGGAAATAACTCCCAGCTTTTGAAGAGAAAACCTAAAGCCAGTGTTCCAATCACGAAATGCATGACTTTGTCATGACTACTAGGTACCTAAAACAAGGTAGGCATATTCAGAACACTCTAAAGCATGATTTTATACCCATATTCTCATGTGTTAGCTTCATCTTTTAATTTTGTGGCAGCTATCAGCTGGCATAGGACCTAAATCATGATCCTATTTCTCACAGTAATTCACATACATCTCTCCAAGGAACAGCTGTGTCATTCTTAGAGTACACCTAAAAATATGAAGTTCAAAACATTAAATGAATTTCATCTAACATTTAGGAATGACTGAACAAAACAGTCAAACTCAATTCATGTTAAAGGAGTAATTTAGCAGAAGGCAACATTCAAAACGATGAGTAATTCAATTCACAAAAATTAAAAATGTTTATGGGCTACATTTTAATTTTAGAAGTGTCCTCTTTTTTCCTCAAGATATGTAATGCCTGCAACTAAACTTCAAGTATTCTTTTTATTATTATTTCCCTACTACTAAAGAGGATATTCTATTTGGCTAAAAATTTAGAAAACTATAGTTTTCTCAGTATCTTGACACAGTCCTTATTCCCTCCCACAACTTTAATTGAAAAAGACTTTTTGGAAGCTGGCTTATTTTGTCTTTCCTTGACTGACCTCATAAGCCACTTAGCTGCAAAAGGCTCATGCTATCTTTTAATACGCTTTGCCAGAAGTCCCACTGCTACTGAGACAGAACAGCTATGTCTAGCACAAAGTACTCCTCACTGGAAAACCCAATTTTCAGATACTTTTCTTCCCTTAGCAACAATCACAATAGGGACTTAACTTATGCTAAGCATGCCAGGGAAACCCACCTAACTGATCCCTCTGCCAATCAGACCTGGCACCTGGTCAGCAGAGTCTGGAGGACTCAAGCTGAGTTCAGCCCTCCTGGATCTTCAATTTCCTGATCTCTAAAGTAAAATGGTCCCTGAAATTACCCAAAAGCCGTATTACCAAACTAGGAAGACCACATATAGCCTTGGTGAAGCTTGGGTTGGGGTGCAGGGGAGGGCTGGCTTCAGAAAGTACTTTTCAAAAAGTTTAACTATTCATCAAATAACACTTAAAATATACAATAACAAAAAAAAAAGACCACAATTATTCTCTAATTATTAAGCCTAAAAGGAGAGATTTAGCTTATGTATATTGCTCTGAATCAGTTTTAACAGCTTCTAGGAAATTTGACTTATTTGATCTAGGAAAACAGTTGAAAACTTGATCATACAGATAACCATTTCATTTCAAAAGTTAAAGAATAAAATGAGGTGATAAAAATCACCTCATAATCAGGTGATACAGATGTAAATTGGGAAGCAAAGGGTTAAAAATTACTGTTTATCTTGCAGTTCCATAGGCTATTCCTCACACACAGCTGCCACCTTAAGACGTCAGTTCTTCTCTAGATATTTAAATGAAAATTAAAATAAAACATTTGACCAGTGACATAAATATGGTACATAAGTTGAACAAGTGGCCACAGCTGCTAGCTGCACTGTTTCTCTCATTCTGATGAGACGTCTAGGTCAGGAGACTTAATTAAATCCCCCTCTCATCTCTCCCCTCCTTTCTGAGACTCTCTTGAAAAAGACAATAAAAGCTCTCCAGTCAAGTAGTGGACACCATTCCTATATGCGGGACATATACCCAAAGTAACCCATTATTTATGTTTCTGTTCTGCCAAGAAATGAATATTCTACCAGTGGTGAAGTATAACAATTTAAACATCAAAACCATGTTAAATCATTACCCATAGGGACTCCAGGTTTTGTAATGGTAGTGCTTTGGAACAACGTAGATACTGAAACAAAAAATAACCGAAATTAGAGGACATTTTGGAGGACATTATACAAATAACCTTTACTCATCAAAAAGGTCAAGCTTAAGAAAGACTGAAGAACATTCCATATTAAAAGAGACATGACAACAAAACCCAACATGCCATCTGAACTGAATCCCGAACCAGAAAAAAAATACACTTTTTTGTTTTCTTTTGCTATACTAAAACTGAACAAAATATGAAAAAATAATGCATGAGGCCTACTAGGTATATTCTAATATCACATTCTAATGAGATCCAAATCTGAAATCAAGCTGTTTAACGTTTTAATTTAAATGTTTGCTTCTTAATCAGTGGTATTAAGAGTTTACCTCTGCTTACTGTTTTTTTTTAAATTATTAATATTATTATTTAGTTATATGCTTCTATATGACCTCAATCTTCACAAAACCTCTGCAAGGTCAGTATTCTTAATTCCTTTTTAAAGATAAGGTAACAGGGCTTCCCTGGTGGCACAGTGGTTGAGAGTCCGCCTGCCAATGCAGGGGACACGGGTTCGTGCCCCGGTCCGCGAAGATCCCACATGCCTTGGAGCGGCTGGGGCCCCTAAGCCATGGCCGCTGAGCCTGCGCATCCGGAGCCTGTGCTCCGCAACGGGAGAGGCCACAACAGTGAGAGGCCTGCGTACAGCAAAAAAAAAAAATAAAGATAAGGTAACAGCTGCAAAGAACTGAAGGAACCTCCCTCAGAGCACCCAGTAGGACCAAAAGCCCCTTTACAAAGGTGTTTATTTAACACAGTAACGTCTCATGTGGTAAAGTTAAAAGAGAATGAAGTTGTTCCACGTACAAGAGTTATTCAATATACTTTTACATATGAGTTTCAAAACTTGAACAAGCAAGAGAGAAGAAAGAAGGAAGAAAAGGAGGGAGAAAGAAAGAAAAAGGAAAAAAGAAAAAGAAAGGGAAAGACAAAGTATACTCATAATTATAAGAACTAAAAATCCTAAATAATATCCACTTAATTGGGTGAGGGTAAACCTCACCCAAGAACATGAAAGTGTATTAAAATACTTGTCTTATTAGAGAAGGTACAGACGTTGGTAATTTTTAAGAAACCAACAGAAGTAAATAAACAGGGACTTCCCTGGTAGCACGCAGTGGTTAATAACCCACCGGCCAATGAAGCGGACACGGGTTCGATCCCTGGTCCGGGAATATCCCACATGCCGCAGAGCAACTAAGCCAGTGCGTCACAACTACTGAGCCTGTGCTCTAGAGCCCACGAGCCACAACTACTGAGCACGTGTGCCACAGCTACGGAAGCCCATGTGCCCTAGAGCCTGAGCACCGCAACTACTGAAGCCCTCACGCTCTAGGGCCCACGTGCCACAATTACTGAGGCTGCGTGCTGCAACTACTGAAGCCAACACGCCTAGAGCCCGTGCTCTGCAACGAGAAGCCACCGCAATGAGAAGCCTGTGCACCGCAACAAGGAGTAGCCCCTGCCTGCCGCAACTAGAGAAAGCCCGCGAACAGCAATGAAGACCCAATACAGCCAAAAAAAAAAAAAAAAGTATACAAACAGAACTATGTTTTCAG
Source organism: Monodon monoceros (assembly GCF_005190385.1). NCBI lineage: Eukaryota > Metazoa > Chordata > Mammalia > Artiodactyla > Monodontidae > Monodon > Monodon monoceros. The sequence continues at coordinate 22,346,746 of NW_021703774.1, forward strand.
TTAAGAGCAAATGGTTAAGACACACACACAAAATGAAAATATACCTTTTAAACCAACGGAAGAAAATTCCAGGGCTTCCCTGGTGGCGCAGTGGTTGAGAATCCGCCTGCCAATGCAGGGGACACAGGTTCGATCCCTGGTCCAGGAAGATCCCACATGCCGCGGAGCAACTAAGCCCGTGTGCCACAACTACTGAGCCTGCGCTCTAGAGTCCATGAGCCACAACTACTGAGCCCACGTGCTGCAACTACTGAAGCCCACGCGCCTAGAGCCCGTGCTCCACAACGAGAGAAGCCACCACAGTGAGAAGCCCGCTCACTGCAACGAAGAGTAGCCCCCGCTCGCTGCAACTAGAGAAAGCCTGCACGCAGCAACGAAGACCCAATGCAGCCAAAAATAAATAAATAAAATAAAATAAAATAAAAAAAGAAAAGAAAAGAAAATTCCATCTATCCAGTGGAAAGCAGGAAGAGGTCAGGAAGAATAAAAGGATGGTAAAAGATATAAAGACATAAGAAAGCTGGAAGAGCAATCTTTTTTGCTTTTTTGTTGTTGTTTTTGTTTGTTTTGTTTTTAAATTTTTATTGGAGTATAGTTGCTTTACAATGGAAGAGCAATATTAATACCCAATAAAAAGGCAAAATTATAGAGGAATGGCAGTTAACAGAATAAGAGAAACAGGAAAATCACCATTTTAAACTACTATAATAATATTTGATTCAAGCAAAAGTCAATATTACGGATGCTAAACACTGGAACAGAAGTTGTTGGATATTCTCTCAGTCTCAAAGTATCTATCACCCTGCAGATCATTTAATAATTATAAAGAGACAAGGATGCCTTTAAAATGGAGAGATCTGGTGGACACCATCTTAACAAAGCAATCAAACTTAACATCCCAGTATCCAGGAAAAATGCCATCATGGGCCTCCAGATGATGGACTGAAAAGAATACAACCTCACTATGTAATATAATACTCCTGTACCAAAATGTTTAGCCTGAATATACTCACGAAGAAACAAACATAATCAAAATAATGGATATCTTACAAAGCAACTGACTTGGCCTCCTCAAAATGGCAATATCAAGAAAAAAAAGGCTGAAGAAATGTTCTAGAATCTAGATCAAAGGAGACTAAAGAGACAGTTTTATTAAATGTAACTGATAAATGGAGAGAAGGGGAGAAGAACAATGAAGAACATTACTGGGGAATTTAAGAAAACCTGAGGGTAGACAGTGTATCAGATAATACTACTATCCATGATAAACACCTAGAACAAGATAACTGTATTCTGATTTCATAGGAGAGTGCCCATGCTTATATTCAGGGGTAAAGTGTTGTGTGAGACTCTCATACAGTGCGCCAAATACATGAATATACAAAGAAAAATTAGTGAGAACGCAAGTATGAAAAAATATTAACTGGTGAATCTACATGAAAAATACATTAATTTTCTTTGTAATATTCTTGTAACTTTCCTAAAGGTATGAAATTTTTCCCAAAAAAGTAAATTGAAAGGAATTTTAAAATATAGAAAGAAGTTATACAGTAAGAAAACAAGAGAATAAAATCTATCCACCATAAGGAAACTCACTCATATACATGCCTCAAAATATACCTAACAACTAACAGAACTGTAGGAGAAAAATCAATTATTCTTTAATCTACTCTGTTCAGAACTGATAGATGAAGCAGACAAAATATAAGCAAAAATATTGAAGTCCTAAACAATCTAATTAGAAGGCTCAAATCAGAAATACACAGAACTCTGCCCCAATGTAAGAGAAAGCATGTATTTTTTCTAGCATATCTAAAACATTTATATAAATAACCATGTATTGGGAGTAAAGGAAGCCTCATTAAATTCCAAAGAATCTATCTTATGGTTATGTTCTGATAATAATTGCAATAAAATGAGAAAGCAGAAAGTGGAAAATAACTATAAGAAACTCCTAAAGTATAATTAAATACTTCATGTTAAAAAGGAAATCAATAAAAATTAAGTAACATTTAGAAAATGTTTCTCTATATATAGAAAAGGCAAAGGCAGAACTTAATAGAAAAATACATAGCTTTAAACACATTTATCAGGAAACAGAAAAGGTTACAAATTTTAAAACCAACAGAGAAAAGCCAAAAGAATAAAAAGGAAGGAACTATCAAAGACAAGGGCAAAAATCAATGAAAATCTAGACTAAAAGAACAACTGAGAAGATTAACAAAACCAAAAGCTGTTTTGGTAAATATTAATAACCCAGATAAAAACTGTAGTAAAACTGATCAAAAAAAAGAAAAAGAAGACCTGAGAGAAAGGAAATAACTAGACAGGCTTTTTCTAACAAGGGTAACTAAACCCTGATGAACGTGTAATCTAAATGAAATGCCAAAATTATCACAGGAAAATACAGAGAATCTGAATAGACTGGAAGAAAAACTGATTGAAAAACAGATCAAAAGATTAAGGAGGGCTTCCCTGGTGGCGCAGTGGTTAAGAATCCGCCTGCCAATGCGGGGGGACATGGGTTCAGGTTCGAGCCCTGTTCAGGGAAGATCTCACATGCCTCGGAGCAACTAAGTCCGTGCGCGCTACAACTACTGAGCCTGCGCTGTAAAGCCCCCGAGCCACAACTGCTGAAGCCTGCACGCCTACAGCCTGTGCTCCACAGCAAGAGAAGCCACCACAGTGAGAAACCCGCGCACCACAGCGAAAAGTAGCCCCTGCTCGCCACAACTACAGAAAGCCTGCGCACAGCAATGAAGGCCCAACACAGCCAAAAGTAAAAATTAATTAATTAATTAAAAAAAAAGACTAAGGAAAAATTAAGTGGTTAAGACCCCAGCCTCCCAATGCAGGGGGCATGGGTTTGAACCCCTGGTCAGGGAACTAGATCTGGCATGCCACAACTAAAAGATACCGCAAGCAGCAACGAAGATCTGGCACAGCCAAATAAACTTAAAAAATAAAATAAATACATATATATTTTTAAAAGATTGAGGTAATTAAAATGGCAATGCTCCTCTCCAAAAAAATTTCTGGTTGAGATTGTTTTACTAGGTAAATTTTAAGAAACAGTTTATCCTCATCTAAAGTAAGTTTTTTCAGAAAGTAAAAAAGAGCAAAAGCTGCCTCACTCATTTTATCAGGCCGGTAATCTTGATTCTAAAACCAGATAACACTATAAAGTTACAGGCCAATTCACTTACAAAAGTAGGTGTAAAAAAATCCTAAATAAAATATTGACTAACCAAATCCAACAGTGCACTTTAAAAAAACAAGATTCTCCATATTAAAAGTTGAAAGAAAAAATATATGATTATCTCAACAGAAGCAGAAAAACTTCAAGAAATCAGCATCTGTTTAATAATTTTTATCTTAGCAAACCAGGTATAGAAGAAAGTTTCCTTAACTGGTAAAGGTTATATATACTAAATACTATAACAAATATAAAACAGACAAACTTCATATGCATTTCCCTTAAGTCAAAAGATACTACCATGCTGACTTGCAGAGTGCTGAAGGCCCTGACCAACACTGAGAGAAAGGAAAAAGAAAAGGAAACTTTTAGAAGGGAAGAGAGAAAACTGGCACTGTTGCCAGTGACATCACCTATCTAAAAGAACCAATACAATCCACAAATATCAGAACATCATTTCTCTACAAAATTAATCTATAAATTTAATGCAATCTCAAACTCTAGTTGGATTCCTTAAGGAACTCAAAACTTAACCTAAAAGGTCTATACAAAAATAAAAGGTTAACCAACAACTAAATCAACTTTTAAAAAAATAAGCTTGCAGGATCAGACATTAAGACATACTGTTTAAGTTATAGCCACAATATTAAGAACATTAAGGTATGAGCACAAGAATAAATGGCCAAACAGAACTGAATAAGAACTTACTCCATGACACCAAAAATTAAATGACAATTTAATAAAGGGTAAAAGGGCACCACAAATCAATGGCCCAAAAAATGGATTGTTTAATCAACGGCTCTTGACCATCCAAAATGAGGACTCTACCTTAAGAGTCATTTTCTCGAAGTAAAAATAAATTAAAAATTTGACAAAACAAACATTTAAAATTAGATATGAAACTCCTTAAAACTTCTAAAGGATTTTTTAAACTACATATACACCTCTTTATTAGAGTTCAAAGTACATGTTTAAGAGCTAGTGAAGAATAACCCCTGAAATGAGTTATTTAAGAGATGGCAATCTTCAGCTCTTACAAAATTATTTTTAATTATACATGAATATTCTATATTAAATTAGAGAATATTGAAAAAAGTATGTCTTCCAATATAAACCTTTGCTTTTCTCTTTCTCCAAAACTGAAATTCTGTTCACCTTTAAAGTTAACACTACTATCAAGTTCATTTTCAAAAAGAAAAGGGATTGCTTGCTATGTTTATTCTACCTCAGCCTCAAAATGTACACAGAGGCATTCATTATAGGCATGCCTGGCTACTTAAGTGCTACGAGTCATGTTTATTTTTCAAAGATAACACTCAGGGAATATCAATCAGAAGGACTGTGAAAAAGTACATTAAGAGAAACATTAGTATTTTGCAAACGTAAAGTTTTAAAACTTAGAGCATTAGCCAATATACAAAATGGTAAAAACAAATCACTTAACATAAAATTTCACAAATTTAAGTAGCATATGGCTATGGGTTTAAACAGTCAAAATTTAAAATGCTGATCACTTAGGATTGTAAAGAAAAAGACTGTAAAAATCAGAAATTTATTATGTAAAACATGAAAGTACTACCCAATAGCCTTTAAAAGATCAGGTTTTAAGGGGTCAACCTTATTCTAAATCTTATTTATTCAACTACATACAATACAATGTAAAACATTTTGTGGGTACTGTGTCTGTTAGAAACTTCTAATAAGCAAAAACTTGCATATATGTCAAAAAATCTTAAGTAACAGTACACAGTATGAGTAAAAATAATAACACTATCGTTACACTAAATAAACAGAAACAAGCTATTTTTAGTGGTAGACATGAAAACCAGAATTCCTTGTCTCTTCCATTTTGAAAACACCCAACTCTTAGGGGGCAATCCAGGCCTAATTAAAGTCCACACTCTCACCATTTTTGGCCAGTGAAGTCACTACTGTTACTTTTTCTTTGGATAATGTCAATAACTTGTGAGAGAATGGGCAAATAAGAGAATTGGGAAATAAGGCTTAATACAAGGGAGGGCGGGTGCACTGGATGGCTATTAAACAAAGGAAGGCTGCTTACCAAGCGACTTCTCCACAAGCAATAAATACCAATGTTTAAAAATTATATGTGTTAGAAAACAAACTTATGGTTACCAAAGGGGAAAAGAGGGGGGGATAAATTAGAGGAGTTTGGGATTAACAGATACACACTACTACATATAAAACAGATAAGCAACAAGATTTACTGTATAGCACAGGGAACTATATTCAATATCTTGTATAACCTATAATGGAAAAGAATCTGAAAAAGAATAGATAGACATGTATAACTAAATCATTTTGCTGTACACTTGAAACTATCACAACCTTGTAAATCAACTATATTTCAATAAAAAAGAAAAACAACAACCAAAATAAATTATAACATAGAACACTGGAATATAGTAATAACAGAATATAATAGACCAAACAGTATAAATCCTCCTTTCTTTTAATTCAGCTAATTAGCTCAAAAAAGCAACAAATACTTGGAAATGGAGAAAAACCAAGATCTGAAAATAAGCATAATTTGCATTATTTAGATAAGCCCTAAGAAAAAAGATTACAAAATGGCTGCAAGCATATACTTTAATCAACATTAACTAGACATCACAGTAGGGACTGTGAAGGGTTAAACAGTTTATACACAATAGGGATGATGTCAGTATATAGTGTTGATTGCTCACAGGGCTAATGAAAGAAAATCTGAACAACAGAAAAACAATTCCAAAAACATGAACCTGGAGCAGTCAAACTGCTTGTTAATCTCTGAAATGCAAATAGGAAATACTAAATTAAAAATCTAACACACACACAACTTGTTAACAGCGTAACTTATTACTTTGAAAAGACAACAAGAACATTACAAAATAAAGCTTGAAATGTAAAACGAAGTGTTACATCTGCCCTTCAAACAGTCCTGCTATACCACAAAAAGTACTACTAATGAACAAAGTGTTACATCTGCCCTTCAAACAGTCCTGCTATACCACAAAAAGTACTACTAATGATGGCTAAACAGTGAATAAATTATAATCTAATTTTAAAACAGACTGGATACAAAGATCTAACTTTTAAATTTTACGGGGGAAAAAAAGAAAAGTCACCAGTTTTTCTTAGTATTTAACCAAGCAAGATCTACCAGCCTTCCGTCACAGTTCCTGTGCAAGCCTTAACTTTCCCAACAATCAAGATACATCCTGGGTGTGCCTACTGTGCCTGTGAGCCTGTGTTGAAACAAAACCAGGTTCAAAGCAAAACCATCATAAACATGGGTCAGTTACTGACTGCTACTAAAAACCACTGGTGAGTTACAACAGGAATCCCTCTTAAATATGGTGTATTTTGTTTTTATTTTTATCAAAGTATTGTTGAGTTACAATGTCGTGTTAGTTTTATTCTGTTTTTAAACTATGATCACAAAATTAGAAAAAGCAAAAGCAACTAAATAGATGTATTCAAGAAACTGTTTTAAGACTAATTACAATTAGCTGGTAACAGATACTCTGTCTTGAAATGAAAAATGATAAATACTACTTAAAATAAATACTACTCTGTATTAAACGCTGAGGGGGTTTCTAGTGAAAAGGTTAGGAATGCCAATAAACAAAGGGCACTGGAATCAAGGATTCTACTCCCACAACCATTAACTAATCTTATCGCTCACAGCTAACACTCCACACGGTAATTACTTACTATGTGACCTGCACTGGATAGGAGCTTTGCAACCACTGTCTCATTTAATTCTCACAATAATCATGAAATATATACTGTCTGTTGTTATTCCCATTTTGCAGGTGAAGAAATGAGGCTTAGAAGTTAAAGAGCTTGCCTAAGATTATAAAGGTACTAAACCATAAAATCAGGGTTCAAACTTGAGCAATCTGGATGTGGTCTTTTAGGTTTCAGCTTCTTCATCCAGGAAATAAAAGGTTCTATTCTCTTTAGTTTAATTAACAAATGGGAAAACAATAACAGAATTTTCAACTTTTACACAAGACAAATCTAGAAGCAATGGAAAAGATATCTTTAAAAAATTAAGAACCCAAATACCCCAATATAAAAATGGACAATTCACAAAACATTTAGAGAAGCCTGATAAAGATACGGAAAATACTGAGGCTCACTAGACAAAGAAACCCAAGTTAAAACAAGATATCCTTTCAAACTTCGATAATGTCAGAATGGGAAAAGGGCACAATCATATCTTGTTGATAAAGGTGAAAGAAGCATTTTGAAAAGTTGTTTGTCCTTAAACATCAAAAGTCTTTGAAATGTAGATATGCACTAATCAACCAGATTACATTTCCGTAGGTTTCACTTAAGTAAGTGTATTACGTATGTATAAGAATGCTAAACCAACAACTTGTGATGACGGGAAATTTCACCAAGGGACAGACTGTGTAAATACATTTTTAGGTTGAAACTTATGAAACTGCCAGTATTGAAAATCACTTGTGAATAGAAAAGCATATGGTAATTTTAAAAATAATATATGTCTATATTTGAAATTGACATTTCTTGATATTAAATAAGGAAAAAAAAGGATACACAAAACACAGTATTTTAGGAAAGAAGAAAGACCAATAGAGAATATTTGAGAGGCAACTATATGTCCAGGCACTTTAACAAACAGTCTTTAATTTCATACAATCACCCTGTGATATACTGTTATTCTCAGTTCACCGATTTGAGAGCAAGTCTTACAGAGGTTAAATAATTTAGGGAACTACTAAGAGGCAAGGCTAAGATTCGAACCAGGCCTATATATCTGACTACGAAGCCCATACTATTTCCACTGGGCTACACAAATACATTCCTTTCTCAAGTGTATGCGAAACAATACTGCTTTCAAAGCGTAAGAGAAAATAAAAATATTTTTTAATGGCTGAATTTTATTAATCTCCCCACACCCCCAGCCCAAATTCATATGTTGAAGTCCTAATGGCTAGTACTTCAGAATGTAACTGTATGTGGAATTAGGATCTTTAAAGAGACAATTAAGGTAAAATGAGGTCATATACGTGGGCCCTGATCCAATATGACTGGTATCCGTACACGAGGGGAGCGGGACACAGACTAAGGGAAGACCATGTGAGGACACAGCAAGGTGCCACCTACAAGCCAAGGAGAGAGGCCCTCAGAAGAAACCAAACCTGCCAACACCTCAATCTTAGATCTAGCCTCCAGAATTGTGAGAAAATACATTTCTGTTGTTTAAGCCACCCAGTCAGTGGTATTTTGTTATGGCAGCTCTAGCAAACTAATTAATACTCTTACCCTGAAAGTACTGAACATCTTAAAAACCTAAACCTCATATCCCCCTTGTATTAAAGAATACGCTCCTTTTAGATTATCCATAAAGTACCAAAAGAGAATGTTTTATAAATGCTTCTAATACAATATTATATCATTTTTAAAAATACATTATATCTAAGTTTAACCTACTAGAATTACCATATTTTAATAAATTAGTTGAAAAGCATTCACAGTCCATTCAAAAGTAAACGTTAATAACCTTAACCAATCACAAAACTAGCCCAACATTTATCCAATAAAATAAGCACACATGAAGGTCCTGAGTAACGCAGCGGACAGCCCCGACACAAAGACCAGAGAACGTCTCACCCAAACACCTCATCCTCTCCTTGGCAGAATGGAACAGTGGCATTTCTTTCAAGTCCAACACTAAATAATAAATAATTTTTTTCAAGGCAGAGACCACACACAAACAAAAGAAAAAAGAGAACTACAGTAAACTACATATACACACATACATACTACTAATTGTAACAAACTACAATTCTGGAAGCTGGAAAGTAAATGGATGAAGAAAACGGAAATTGTCTAGTGAAGTGTTGAGGGTAAGTGCCCAGAAAAAAAGCCTAGAAAAGTTCAGGAATCAGGAGTGTTGTAGGCTGAAAAGAACTGGTCAACACAGTATAGAAGGAGCAACTCCCAGACCCCATAACCCAAGAATCCCAATCAGACACTCAGTCCTTCACTCTGGAAAGTTTACACTAGGGAGACTACAAACAAAGGCCATTTCTGAAGGAAGGTATAATGGGAATGAAGTGCAAGTCTAAATACTGAATGGTAACTACCAACCACCTACTACTCTCCTCTTCCCCAATGCAGCCACAGAATCTTGGCAGTCAAGTTTATTCTCTTAGGCAGGAAAATCTCTCTGTGGAAAACAAATGCCTAAAAGAAAAAAGACGTACCAACACTGGCAAATGAAGATCTCACAAAGAAAATCAGATCCACTAGTTTACCCTTCAAAGAGGAACATTATCCTATAAGCTGTGCCCATGAAAATACACCTTCCCTTTTACTTTTTCTTTTTTTTATTACTTCTTCATAGGTCCCTGGACCCTTTATACTCTTCACCTCTGCTGTACATTTTAGACCTATGTCTTTCCCTTCTTTCTACCTAACACAATCCCATTCATCTTTTTTTACTTTTTTAATAACCTTGACAAAACCTTTTTTTTTTTTTTTTTAATTTTTGGCTGTGTTGGGTCTTGGCTGCTGCACATGGGCTTTCTCTAGTTGCGGTGAGCAGGGGCTACTCTTCGTTGTGGTGTACGGGCTTCTCACTGCTGTGGCTTCTCTTCTGTGGAGCACGGGCTCTAGGCACGTGGGCTTCAGTAGTTGTGGCATGAGGGCTCGGTAGTTGTAGCTCACGGGCTCTAGAACGCAGGCTCAGTAGCTGTGGCGCACGGGCTTAGTTGCTCCATGGCATGTGGGATCTTCCAAGACCAGGGCTCGAACCCGTGTCCCCTGAATTGGCAGGTGGACTCTTAACCACTGCGCCACCAGGGAAATCCCTTTCACTTTAAAAGTAAAAAAAAAAAAAAGTTTCATATATAAATCTGAAGAGACAGCCAATGACCATCAAACATTTAAGAAAGCCTTTAACTTGAAAAGTAAGAAGCAAAACAGAAGGAGCGGAAAAGAAATTTTAATACAAAAACAAATACATTAAAGCAGGGAACAGGAAAAATTTCAAACTATGTGAGATTAATATCCTCAGACGGAGAAAAACATATTCATTGGTGAAATGAGAATGTTATTGGGACTTCCCTGGTGGCACAGTGGTTAAGAATCCGCCTGCCAATGCAGGGGACACAGGTTTGAGCCCTGGTCCAGGAAAATCCCACATACTGTGGAAGAACTAAGCCCAAGCATCACAGCTACTGAGCCTGTGCTCTAGAGCCCGTGAGCCACAACTACTGAGGCCTCGTGCCACAATTTCTGAAGCCCGCGCGCCTAAAGCCCACGCTCCACAACTAGAGGAGCCGCCACAGTGAGAAGCCCATGCACTGCAACGAAGAGTAGCCCCCGCTCGCTGCAACTAGAGAAACCCTGCATGCAGCAACAAAGACCCAACGCAGCAATAAATAAATAAATAAATATTTTTTAAAAGAATGTTGTTAAAAGGAACATTCATAAAACAAACCAAAAAAAAACTTCTGAAATTAAAAAAAGACACTAAAAATTTTAAATTCAATAAGAGTTGGAATATAAAGAAAAGAACAGCAACAACAAAGACAGTAAACGGAAAAAAAAAAGAGAGAAGTTTAAAAAAAATAAATTAAAAAAATAATAATTGGTTCAGAAGGCCCAAAAACCCCATAACAGGAGTTCTTCCTTTTCAGAGCCCATTACCAAAGAAATAATAAATTTCTTAGCATTGAAGCAAATATGCTTCTAGATTAAAAAAGGTCTAGCACAGGGCTTCCCTGGTGGCGCAGTGGTTTAGAGTCTGCCTGCCGATGCAGGGGACAAGGGTTCGTGCCCCGGTCCGGGAAGATCCCACATGCCGCGGAGCGGCTGGGCCCGTGAGCCATGGCCGCTGAGCCTGCGCGTCCGGAGCCTGTGCTCAGCAACGGGAGAGGCCACAACAGTGAGAGGCCCGTGTACCGGAAAAAAAAAAAAAAGTCTAGCACAATGAGTTGGGGTTTTTTTGTTTTTACAGAATCACACTAAGACTCATCACTAAAAAGTTTCAGAGCATCAGGAATAAAGAGAAGATACTAAAGGCTCCCAGAAAGAAAAAGCAGGTTTCTTACAAAGGACTGGGAATCAGAATGACATCAGATTTTTCACAGCAACACTGGAAACTAGAAGACATTTCGAGCAATGCCTTCAAAATTCTGAGGAAAAATAATTTCCAACTCTGACTTCTAACTACAGCCAAATTATTGGTCAGAAGAGGCTCTAAAAAACATATTCTTAAATAGTCCAGGTCTCAAAGAATGTGCTTCCCATGCTTCAGTAATAAGGGAGCTACTAGTAGTAGTAAGCACACAGAAAAAAGGCAAAGAGAATTCCCATGATGATGGTGAAGAAAAGTTCCACTACAAGAAGCCAGCCAAGGAAGCAGCCAGTCCAAACTGGAACAGAAGGTTAAAGGTATCCAAGAAAAAAACTAAAAAACAATGAAAGATTACCTATGTGTTTGATTATACTGAAAGGAGAGTTAAACATCAGAAGGAGAGTTTGGAGATGAATAAGTGATGAATGCATGTAAAAGTAAGTAAATGAACACAAAGATTCATTAAATCTGGATAAAACAAAACGTTGCTTCAAAAGAAAATGTAACCAGAGCATACACAACATGGCGCAGATGTAAATGTTATGTAATCATAATAAAGCAAACTTAGTTAACCAAAATTTGTCATATAACCGTATCTAGAATAAGGGAAGTACACATCGTGGGGAGGGAGGCAATGTTTAAAAACTAAACTCCTATCTTCCACAGTGGGAAGACAAGAAATAAATTCTAAAACTGGAGCAAGTTAAGAAATGTTGGTTTAAGCATGTTACCTGGAAATACCAAAAAACTGTAGAGGAAACAAGTAAAAGACAGCAGTCATTCCTCTGGAGAGCTGGATTCTAGAGGGGAAAAAAAAAAAGCTAGGGACTACTCCCTCCCTACCAAGTCTGAGCCTTGTAGAACTATTTGACCGTATGTACTACTTTGATAAAAACTAAACTTTATATCATGCTTTTATTTTTAAAAATCATCATTTAGAATAATAGTTAAGCACAGAGATAAACCCATGCACCTATGGTCAACTAATTTATGACAAAGGAGACAAGGATATACAATGGAGAAAAGACAGCCTCTTCAATAAGTGGTGCTGGGAAAACTGGACAGTTACATGTAAAAGAATGAAATTAGAACACTCCCTAACACCATACACAAAAATAAACTCAAAATGGATTAAAGACCTAAATGTAAGACCTGACACTATAAAACTCTTAGAGGAAAACATAGGAAGAACATTCTTTGACATAAATCACAGCAAGATCTTTTTTGATCCACCTCCTAGAGTAATGGAAATAAAAACAAAAATAAAAAAATGGGACCTAATGAAACTTAAAAGGTTTTGCAAAGCAAAGGAAACTGTAAACAAGACAAAAAGACAACCCTCAGAATGGGAGAAAATATTTGCAAATGAATCAACAGACAAAGGATTAATCTCCGAAATATATAAACAGCTCATGCAGCTCAATATTAAATAAACAAACAACCCAATCCAAAAATGGGCAGAAGACCTTAACAGACATTTCTCCAAAGAAGACATACAGATGGCCAAGAAGCACATGAAAAGCTGCTCAACATCACTAATTATTAGAGAAATGCAAATCAAAACTACAATGAGGTATCACCTCACACCAGTTAGAATGGGCATCATCAGAAAATCTACAAACAACAAATGCTGGAGAGGGTGTTGAGAAAAGGGAACCCTCTTGCATTGTTGGTGGGAATGTAAATTGATACAGCCACTATGAAGAACAGCATGATGGTTCCTTAAAAAACTAAAAATAGAATTACCATATGACCCAGCAATCCCACTACTGGGCATATACCCAGAGAAAACCATCATTCAAAAAGACACACGCATCCCAATGTTTATTGCAGCACTATTTACAATAGCCAGGTCATGGAAGCAACCCAAATGCCCATTAACAGATGAATGGTTAAAGAAGATGTGGTACAAATATACAATGGAGTATTACTCAGCCATAAAAAGGAACAAAATTGGGTCATTTGTAGAGACGTGGATGGATCTAGAAACTGTCATACAGAGTGAAGTAAGTCAGAAAGAGAAAAACAAATATCGTATATTAATGCATATATGTGGAACGTAGAAAAATGGTACAGATGAACTGGTTTGCAGGCAGAAATTGAGACACAGATGCAGAGAACAAACATATGGACACCAAGGGGGGAAAGTGGCCCAGGGGAGGGGGGGATGAATTGGGAGATTGGGATTGACATATATACACTGATATGTATAAAATGGATAACTAATAAGAACCTGCTGTACAAAAATATAATATAAAATTCAAAAAAAATAAAAAATAAAGATACTCATGACCAAAATGTTAAAAAAAGAATAATATTTAATTACAGAGCAACGTATTCACAGCACATTATTAAGGGGGAAATCACATTATAGAACATTATGTTCAACAGAAAACTAATATTGCATTAAAATAATAGGAAGTATACACACCAAAAGTGGTTTTTTTCTAGAGTAGCAGTATTACTTTCATTTTATGAAAGCTTTTCTGTATTTTTCAAGTTTTCTATATCACATATGCATTATTTTGTAATTTTAAAATAAAGTACTTTTAAGGAGTAGAAGGTTAATAGAGCTCAAAGAACAAAGAATTACAGTAATATTTATTCCTGCCTCAATAAGTCACTTAGATCCCACTGTGGGGTTAAAAATAAATGTGTTTTTTATAATTACTGTAAAAAATACTAGAGGACACTCAAAATCTAATCAGAAAACAAAACAATGCCAGGTCCCCAGGTCAGAAAATATTCATTTCTTTTTTCAAGTATGCTTACATCTGATCCGTCTTCAACTTCATACCAAGATTATCTGATTCAGAGCTGACTCTCCATATCAAAACTCTAGATGGAGTGGTCACTTTCTAAATTTAAAATTAACCAAAGAAATGAAAAAAGGAAACCACTAAAAACTTCCCTATGTCCAAAAAAGAACTAAAATTAGACAAACAAAAAAAAAGCCAACCAACAAAGTAGAGGAAATACTTATACCAATGGCAACGCTGCAAAAATAATACTAAACCTGAAGCTAGTGCAACCACTATAGAAGCCAAATATAGTCGGCACACACAGCCTCAAGAAAAATAACAAATACCAGAATGCTCAGAACGTTATAATATCACAAAACGAGAAACTACAAATGCAAATGTTCATCAACAGTAGAATGGATAAACTAGTATTTCACACAATGGAATAAAACAATAAAACAATATGGATGAATGGGTCAAACAAAGTTAGGCCAAAGAAGACAGACACAGAATACATACTGTATGATTCCATTTATGGAAGTACAAAAACAGGCAAAACTAATCTATGTTGTTACAAGTCAGAGTGGTTACCCTTTGGGAAGACATTTTAACTGTAAGAGGGCATGAGGGGAGCTGTTTCTTGATCTGGGTGTTGGTAACATGGACAACACTAATGATAGGTATACTTCTGTATGTGTTACACATGTTATACCATCAATAAAAATTTTCAACTGAAAAATTTCAATGGCCAACAAGCAAATGAAAAGATAGTCAACATCATTAGTCATTAGGGAAACACAAATCAAAAATCACAGCAAGATACCACTTCACTCACACTCACTAGGACAGACATAATAAAAAGCAAAAATATCAACTGTTGGCAGAGGATGTGGAGAAAGTGGAACCTTCATACACTGCTGGTGGGAATGTAAAATGGTACAGCTGTGGAAACCAGTTTGGCTGATCCTCATTAGATTAAAAGTGGAATTACCATTTGACCCAGCAATTCCACTCCGAGGTATATGCCCAAAGAAACTGAAAATGGATACTCAAACAAATACTTGTACATGAATGTTCATAGCAACTCTACCTACTCACAATAGCTATAAGGTAGAAATAACCCAATTGTCTATTTACAGATGAATGGAGAATCAAAATGCAGTATATCCAAACACATACCCAAACACGTACCAAACAAGGGAATAAAAAGGAATAAAGCACTAACACTTGCTATGGCATAATAAACCTTGAAACCTCAGCTAAATAAAAGAAGCCAGACACAAAAGGCCACATATTCTACAACTTCATTTATATGAAATGCCCAGAATAAGCAAATCCATAGAGACAGAAAGCATATTAGGGGCTTCCCTGGTGGCACAGTGGTTAAGAATCTGCCTGCCAGGCTTCCCTGGTGGCGCAGTGGTTGAGAGTCCGCCTGCGGATGCAGGGGACGTGGGTTCGTGCCCCGGTCCGGGAGGATCCTGCGTGCCGCGGAGTGGCTGGGCCCGTGAGCCGTGGCCGCTGAGCCTGAGCATCTGGAGCCTGTGCTCCACAACGGGAGAGGCCACAACGGTGAGAGGCCCGCGTACCGCAAAAAAAAAAAAAAAAAAAAAAAAAAAGAATCTGCCTGCCAATGCAGGGGACACGGGTTCAAGCCCTGGTCCGGGAAGATCCCACATGCCGCGGAGCAACTAAGCCCATGAGCCACAACTACTGAGCCTGTGCTCTAGAGCCCGCGAGCCACAACTACTGAGCCCGAGTGCCACAACTACTGAGCCTGAGCTCTAGAGCTCGCGTGTCACAACTACTGAGCCCGTGTACCACAACTACTGAAGCCCGTGTGCCACAACTACTGAAGCCCGTGCACCTAGAGCCCGTGCTCTGCAACAAGAGAAGCCACTGCAATGAGAAGCCTGTGCAAGACCCAACGCAACCAAAAAATAAAAATAAATAAATAAATAATAAAAAAAAGAAAGCATATTAGTGGTTGTCAGGGACTGAGGGGATGGTGTTGCAAAGTGACTGCTCAATCTCAGTGGGTACAGGGCTTCCATTTGGGGTGATGAAAAAGTTCTGAAACTAAGTAGTAGTAATTGTTGTACAACATGGTGAATGTACTCAATGCCAATGAACTGTAACTTTAAAATGGTTACTGTGGTAAATTTTATGCTATAAATACGTAATCACAATTTAAAAAACCTTTTAAAAAAAGATAATAATGCAAGCCAGGATATAGTTAAGAACTCTCATACGATAGTAACTGCAAAGTATTTTGGCAATAAGTAATTCATATCTTTGCCCCAGTTCATATTTCCCCTTCTGAGAACCAATCCTAAGAAACAAAAAAAGCTTTCAATCCAAAAGCACTCATGTAACATTTATAATAGTGACAGACAGAAAGAAAGAAAGAAAAAAGGGAGGGAAGGAAGGGAGGAAGGGAGGGAGGGAGGGAAGAAATCTAAATGTCCGATTATCAGGGAACAGGTAAGAAAATCATGATGCATTTACAAAATTAATTATGCCAAAACTAAAAATGTTTACTAAAAGCATTCATTGTGAAATGGGGGAATGTTATATTATGAAGCAAATGTGATAAAAGCAGAATACAAATTCTATAAATACAAGCCAAACTATACATCAGAAAAGACTCAAAGGATGTTTACTATGGGTTTGCTACGGACAGTATTTTCTTTCTGCTTTCTGCCCCTGGGAACAAAGCAAGCTTATTCTCATCTCAAGGCCTTTGGACTACTATATCTTCCTCCTGATCTCTGCATGACTGTCTCCCTCATCTTTCAAGTCAACTCAAACTTCACCCCCTAAGAAAGGCCTTCCCTAATCACTCCAATCAAGTCAAGCCTTGGTGCAGCCTCTTCCTCCCACCTTTTCCCACCACATTTTATCTTCCTCTTTGCACTTATTACGACATGAGAATAACTGGATTGATTACTGATTTATTGGTATATTCATCTTTCTCCTCCATCCCCTACTAGAATGTAGGCCCCCTGAGTACAGGGACTCTTACCTTATTATTTTAAATGCATCATGCCACACTCCCTTCTGGTCTGCAGAGTTTCTGCTGAAAAATCAGCTGATAACCTTATGAGAGTTCCCTTATATGTTATTTGTTGCTTTTCTCTTGCTGCTTTTAATATTTTCTCTTTACCTTTAATTTTTGTCATTTTGATTACAATGTGTCGTGGTATATTCCTCTGTGGGTTTAACCTGTATGGAACTCTCCATGCTTCCTGGACTTGGATGATT
Organism: Monodon monoceros; assembly: GCF_005190385.1. Classification (NCBI taxonomy): domain Eukaryota; kingdom Metazoa; phylum Chordata; class Mammalia; order Artiodactyla; family Monodontidae; genus Monodon; species Monodon monoceros. Next base: position 22,364,069 of record NW_021703774.1, read on the forward strand.
GTTTCCTTTCCCAGGTTAAGGAAGTTTTCAGCTATTATCTCTTCAAATTTGTTCTCAGGCCCTTTCTCTCTCTCTTCTTCTGGGACCCCTATACTGTGAATGTTAGTGCGCTTAATGTTCTTCCAGAGGTCTCTTGCACTGTCCTCATTTCTTTTCATTCTTTTCTCTTTGTTCTGCTCCACAGTAGTGATTTCCCCTACTCTGTCTTCTAGCTCACTGATCCATTCTGCTTCATTTACTCTACTATTGATTCCTTCCAGTCTGTTTTTCACTTCAGTTATTGTATTGTTCAACTGTGTTTGGTTGTTCTTTATATTTTCTCTGTTTAAAAATCCTTCTAACTTATCCATTTTTCTCCCGAGTTCTCGGATCACCCTTACAATCGTTACTCTGAACTCTTTCTCGGGTAGATTGCCTATCTCAACATCACTTAGCTCTTCTGGAGTCTTACTTTGTTCCTTCATCTGAAACACATTCCTCTGCCACCTCATTTGGGGTTAATTACGTTTCTCAACTTTGGAGAAGTAGCCTAGCCTTCTGTAGGAGACGTCCTATGGGCCCTCGGCAGTGAAAGCGCGGAGTCCTAACCACTGGACCGCCAGGGAATTCCCTTTAATCTTATTTTTAAATATAAAATACTTCAGTGGGCAAGTAACACTTACCAAGCCAAAGAAAACATAACTTTGTGGATATTCCCTAAGGACAAGGCAAGGGTCTAGTTTTCAGTCATAACAACAAAATCACTAATTATATATTCTTCCTAATAAAGGATAATGTTGTAGTACACTTCATAGCATATCTGACCAATTTTCAGAAATTTAGAGGCCTACGTCAAATCTGATTCCATAAGGTACTTATAATAACCTTTCCCCCAACACCAATCTTACGCCCACCATCCCAATGCCTGCCCCCCCCCCGCGCGCACACACACATACACACACACACACAAACCCTCTGAGTAATATTTTAATAGAGTCACATCTGAGGCATGAGAATTATTTCAGAACTCACTGGAGCCAATATGTCAATATTAAATAATGTTGAGAAAAAAATTAAATAAATTTAATTTTACTCATATAAGTGAATTTCAAATTAAAATATACTAGAAAAACAGCCTAACTACATTTATTCTTCTGTAGTAATGATCTGTAGTTGAAATGCAGTTTCACAAGAACCTAACTATATGTAGTATTTGCAACTATATTTATATTGTATCCATATATAAAAATTGAAGAGAAAAATATCCTTTTTTGAAGAGAAGAGCTAGTTGAGATGTTCAAGAATCAAAGTGAAACCACCCTTTAGAGGGAGTAATTCCAGACTCCAATAAAATACAAGCATTCAAAATTTACTGTCACTGAGTTTCTACTAGTGATTAGAAAACTGAGTCCACCCACTAAATCAAGGTTTGAAGACACCAGGCTTAAGTCCTGAAAATCCACTGAGCTCAGGCCAACAAATGCAACCTTGGACATCAGAATGAAAAGGACATTTCCACCTCTCATTCTGAAGTTAGATAAAATCTACCTGCCCACTGACAACTGTACCATCAATTCTTAAAAAGTGAATTAAGTTCTACTCACAAAGATACAACCAAACTAAATATGCAAATATACCTCCAAATCCTTGTATCTTATCTTTCCAGGCTCAGAGATACCACAAAAGACTTTCCAGCTTACTGACTGACAACTTGTAGGCCAGGCCTAAACAGAGACCGGGGTTATTAAGACACTGGCTCAGGATATTCAGACACATTGTTTGGTATACAGAAGTCAGCATACACCCCAATTAATGCACCTACAGCAGATTCTTATCTCTACGGTACTAAAAAAGCATTTACTCAGATAACCAAAAGGATCTTAACAGAACAGTGCTAAATGAGCAATGGGCAATAGGCTGGCAATTAATTTAGCCTCTTTTGTAAACTCTTGACATAATCAGTACCGTGAGAACTGGTCAGAAATATGCCCCATGTATGCAACCCCAGCTTACCAGCAAGCTTCAGATTCAACCACCTAAGCAAATTCTATTACTAACGCTTCTAAAGGTTATTAGAATTTAAATTCCAACACGAAATATGGGTAAATCTTGTTTGATACTGACATCCACAGGATCAAAAGGCATCTTAAGTCTCTACCATTACCAAAATGGTCAAGTAATATACAGCTAATTTTTTAATTCAAACGTTCTGCTACCGCCAACTTGTGATTAAATTCTGAGTAAAAACTAAGGGAAGACAGAAGCAACATTTTTAATTCCTTCATAGTAAGTAGCTGTCAAATACTCCATCAAGGAAGCTCCCTTAAAGAGAAAGGTTATCAGTTAGAAACATTACCAGCCAGAACTAAATGAATCTAACTGGAGTAAGCAGAAAAACATTTATCCTTGAGGCAAAGGAACATAATTTCAGGAACCAGGAGGCAGATTTCAACTACATACCAACTTGCACCTAATCCCCAAACAGACTGTTTAGCAGCTGTTGCCCTTGCCAAAGCAGTCCCTCCGTTCTCATTCAAACATTCCCCTGGAGGAAAATGGCAACTCCCTGAAAGCAATCGGCCTTCCTAACAATCAACTTTTCCAATAACTGGGGAGAAAAGAAAAAGTGAACTGTGGGCCAATATCCCTCAAAACTAAAACCACCAGCAGCTCTTTGTATGAATGGTTTATCCATCTCTCTTAAAAAAAGAATGGCCATCCAGATACAAAACTGGCCACAGGGACCGCTTTTAACCAACCAGTCGCCCATCTGGGATTTCTTTCTCCTTATCTCTCTCCTTCAGAGTACAGCATAAAAATAAGGGAAAGATAATCGCCTCTGTTCACTTGTGCTTCATCATTCACTAATAAGTAGTTCAATGATGCCAGACAAGTGCTCAGACCCTCTCCAATCACTCAACCAGTCTACAAATATTTTTTGAGTGCCTACTAAATGTCCTATTCTATCTTGTTTTCCTCTGAATCACAGATGAATCCTTAGTGATTTCTGTACAGAACTCAACTAGGAAGGTTTTTTGTTTTTGGCCACGCCACATGGGATCTTACCCCAACCAGGGATCTAACCCGTGCCCCCTGCAGTGGAAGCACAGAGTCTTAACCACTAGACCACCAGCGAAGTCCCTCAACTAGGAAGTTTCACATTCTACTTACAACACTGAAATGAAAAAGGAGAAAGGCACCTCTGTGCCTTAGGCTTTCTGCTTTTAACTACCTTTATGCCAGCAACTACTAGGAAGCCCCTTAAAAAAAAAGACTCCCAAAGGATTCCACCCTGTATAAGACTATATTTCATTACATAGCAGGTAAAGAAAAGGACATGAGCCGGAGTTTAGAGCAGCTTGGTGGTACCCAGTGAAAGGAAAGAAGGCCTAACATTTAAGCCCACAGTAGAAAGGAAGTTAAAGAAGTCCCAGGACCCTACAATGGCATACGTGAAACCCCGAGATGCCCAACCCATAGCGATTCATCTCCCAAAACAGCATCAAATTTTTGAAGCCGGTGATAAATACACAGTACATACTACGACCTAGTACATACATACAAAGAGAACTGCAACATTTTCATGGAATAATACTTGCCATTACCATATGCAATGTATTCTGACATGTTCTATTCTTTCAATTTTGATAAATACCGTTAAGACACCCAGTTTGAAGATCAGTATCCTAAAACACTCCCCTCTTACCCCTCCTCCCTTCCCACTCCCTCATCTTATTTTAGGGACAGAGAAAGAGAAGATGACTACTAGAGAGAAGACCCATGAGAACCTCAAGACCAAGGAGAATCCCTGCTCCCAGACTGAGAGGGAGCAACATCAAGGGGAGTGGGGAACCTTCGATCTTGGGCATCTCAATCTGAAACTCTGAATGGATGGTCCCAGAAAGATGTTTTAAGACATGTCTGTCAGGTCAATTTTGTAGTCCCAGGGTTTGTCAAATAAATATAGACATCAAAAATGTCTGGTGATAATGAAATGTACTGGGTTGAACCATATTCAATTGCCAATATCTGACACTTTTTGGCCTAATAGTGTAATACATCAAAGACATGATGAATTAAATGGCCTGAGGATTAAGGACCTAATCACCCCTCATTACAACATAGTTTCCACAGAAAGACATGTGCTAAATTCCTACCAAACAATTGATTTCAAAAGCTGAGACTATCTGAAATTAAGCTGTGATGTGATTTAATAGACCTGAATGCTTTTTTTTTAAGTTTATATATATATATATATATTTTTTTTTAATATTTACCTGTTTATTATTTGGCTGCATCGGGTCTTAGTTGAGGCACCCAGGATCTTTCATTGCAGCGGGCGGGCTCTAGAGCACGCAGGCTTAGTTGCCCCGTGGCATGTGGGATCTTAGTTCCCCAACCAGGGATCGAACCTGCATCCCCTACATTGGAAGGCAGATTCTTAACCACTGGATCACCAGGGAAGTCCCTCTGAATGCTTTTCCAATATGACTATTACTGGTTTCTCCTCTATTAAAAACCTAGTACTTTCCCATGGTTCATTCTTGCTTTCACACAATTACCAAATCTGGAGCCTCAACCTCTGCCCGCCACTTCTATCAGCCCTATCTGATTTTCTGAAAGTATGTTCAGTTCAAACCAATAGATCATAATAAGCTCCTTAATGGTAGAGACAATCCTTTTTAATCTTTAAAAATCCACTTCTTTGCAGAGTCTTGTACTATCAAAACAATAAAATATGTCCTGAATTACAACAAATCTTCTCCAGAAAATCCTTGCCTGATTTCAACTTGCCTAAAAGCTTTTGAGGAGTGACAATGCTATCATCCTACCTATTGCCAAATTCCAGAGCACTGGCTATCCTTTCACACCTCACGATCTTTATCTCACTGGAGTCACTGGTATATCAATGCTATTTTATCCACAAAAAAAATCTTCCCAAACATTCCTTCATATTCCTACCAATAATCTAAAGTTGTCCCAGCAACCATTCTCATATTGATACTTACTGTAACTGAGCAGGACCTTATGGGGCCTACAGGGGACAGACCCCTCCCCCATATCCTCTGCTTTAGCTCCTTTCTGAAGTACCTAGATAACGGTATGTACTCACCATTAACAAATCAGAGAACTGCACCTGAGCTGACACATACCCTTTGAACCCCTCCTCCCTCACCTGGCCCTTTTTTTTTTTTTTTGACCGTACCTTGTGGCTTTGTGGCTTAGTTCCTGACCAGGGATAGAACCCAGGCCTACAGCAGTGAAAGCACAGAGTCGTAACCACTGAACTGCCAGGGAATTCTCCACCTGGCCTTTAAAAATGCTTTCCTGAAACCCATCGGGGAGGAGCGGGGGGAACCCATCGGGGAGCTTGGGCTTTTTGAGAGCTAGCTATCCCGGACTACTTGTATGACACCTTACAGTAAACGCTGCACTTTTCTTCACCACAACCCGGTGTCAGCAGATTGCCTTTACGGAGCGGCGAGCGGACTCAAGTTTGGTTTGGTAACATTATCACCCTCCTGACCCACTCAGTAGGGCCGTGAGAATTATCTCTTTAAACCTACCTCTTGGCATTGTGCTAAACGAGTAAGCCAGAGAGAGACAAATACTGTATATTCTTGCTTATATGTGGAATATAAAAAAAGCCGAACTCACAAAACAAAGAACAGATTGATGGGTGCCAAGGGCTGGGGGTGGGGGAAATGGGGAGATATCGGTCAAAGGGTACAAACCTCCAGTTATAAAATGAATAAATTCTGGGGATCTAATGTACAGCAGAGTGACTGTATTAACAGTACTGTACATATACAGTTGACCCTTGAGCAACGCGGCGGTTAATCCGAGTATAATCTAGAGGTGCCCCTTTGTATCCAATGTTCCTCCGCATCCAGATTCAACCAACCGGGGACCATGTGGTACTGTAGTATTTACTACTGGAAAGTATCTGTATATAAGTGGACCCTCAAAGTTCAAACCCACATTGTTCAATGGTCAACTGTACTCGACAGTTGTTAAGAGAACAGATCTTATTCTCACCATATACAAAAAAATTAATTATGTGAGGGGATGGAGGTGTTAGCTAACCTTATTGGTATTCGTTTCATAACATATACATATATCACCTTAAATTTACATATGCTATATGTCAACAATGTTACATGTCATCTCAACATAGCTGGGGAAAAAAGGAAATGAACGTGTGTAAATAAAGAAACAAACCTACCTCTTAATCAACCATTAATATTATTTTACATTCACACCATGAGGATCCTGTCATTCCACCTACGAAATTCTTCGCGGGTTTTCCCTAAATTAAATATTTCAAATTCGAACCCTTGCCATGTGCTTCATGGGCCTTTAACAACTGAATACATCCCAACTAGGCACTCTCATTTACCACCTGCCTCAGCCCACAGCTTCAGTTTCATTTAGTTAAAACATACAAGCTCTCTGTAGCATAACTGTACCTCTCACAGCCCTTGGAGACAAGAGTACTCACTTTGGAAGGAAGAGAGGGGACCATCAGATCTGCTTTTGCTCTTTTACTCTCTTTGCCTCCTTCTTCGTATCTCTTACTCCAAAAGCAGCTGAAAATCTGTCTCTACCCCCAACATGAAACATTCTGTGTACTATCGTGTCAGATGTGTAAAGAGGGTGTTTTAACATGTCACTGGCCAACTCTTTAAAGTCTTGCCACTATTAAGACCAGGTAACAAAGGGGAAAAGCGTTATCGATACTGTGGTAAATGAAAAAAGACACCAAAGGTCATGCAAATTAAGTGTTAGGGTTTATGAGTGACTTCCCTTTTTTTCCCCTTTTCTCCAAATTTTTGTTGACATGCTTACATTACCTTTTAAACTGGGGGTGATGGACAGGTTCACTAAGTTGACTGTGGTGATGGTTTCATGGGTACAGACATATGAAAACTTACCCAGGTGTACCTTTTAAATGTGACATTTAGTTTATGTCAATTATACCTCAACAAAGCTGTTAAAATGTCTAAGTTGTATTAAACATTTATGAAACTATGGCAGAATGACAGAACTGCAAGCCTTATACACGTAAAGATAGCTTATAGGAAAAGGCTGAAGGGTGGGGGGCCCTATATGCTTCATAAAGTCACTCAAAGGGTGAATTGCAAAAGGAAGAAACTACAAACGGGGGGCAGGGTGGGGGAGGGATACGCTTCTAAATAGAAACCCCACACACGTGGCCGGCCGGTTTACAGAAGACTTCTCAACTTGAAGCAAAAAACTTTCAAGTTAAAGTTCCAGAAGTAGAAAAACTTTTGTATTGCAGAAAAGATTCTGGATTACACTAAGATCCCAAAGAAAGGCAGCCAGGAACTTTCAAGACACTAGAGTTCTTACCATGGACTCAAGATATCTCTGAAAAAAACAGGCTTAGAGAAAGAAAGGAACAAGATGAAACAAAGAGGGCTTTTTTTTTACTATTTGTTTTTAAGTATACATGCTTCTTGCGCTTAGCTTTTATATTCTGTTGTTCTGTTCTTCGCATTATATCTATTAATTAGCAAATTAGTCCCTTTGATTTGTTTTCTAAACTGTTTTCCCCCAATTCTTCTGCTTTGCTTAATATTAGTAAAATACTTCCCCAAGGGCTCTGAGATTAGAGGTTAATAACTCTTTTGTGTTGGTGCTTTTCTTAAAAAACACCTGGCGACTGAGAAAAAAAGAAAGGAAATAACTAACAAGTCTTTTTATCTGCAGTCAAAAACCCATAATGTCACTTATAAATCCAAAGTACCATGATACTTCCATTAACAAATCTCTTGGAAAACAGACAAGCTTTAAATGTTAAAAGCTTCATGATTTAGTGGAGGTTAGATAATCTGTTCTAGACAATGAAAGGATGATCTGTTTTCCTCAACATCTGGACTCTAGCTACAGTGGAAGAAGAAGACAAGATGAAGATTCCCTGGAGGGGAAATACCCCAGGATGCTGGATCCTTATACCTGCCACAGGGTGAGTTCTTTCTGGACCACAATCTTACATGGTGGATACAAAGAAATGGGAAAGCTAAGGAGTAAGGACCCCCCTGCCCTGCTGGGATGTGAAGTGCCTCCTCCCTGGGTCTTCTTTCTTACGGTGGAGTACCAGGGTCAACAAAGTGGACATGGAATTCCAGTATCCCTACTCTCTCAGACATCACCCATTCCTGAAAGCAGGATGTCTAAGAGCTAAGCAATAGTCTTAATTTTAAAATGAGTTTTCATTCCAAGAGTCGAAAGATAGGAAATCCCTAGTTAGCAGATGGATGTTTAGTTTCAAAAACTAAGGTACAAGCAATCACTTAAATGAATAAAAAAATAGATAAAATTAATTGCCTAAATAATTCTCACCTCAAATTTCTGGCTTCTTGGCTTACCTAAAGCAGTATTTAGTAGACAGAAGTGATTTTTTTTTCAGTTGCTCAGGGACTTTATAAGAAATGAGATGTTGGGACTTCCGTGGTGGTCCCATGGTTAAGAATCTGCCCTCCAATGCAGGTGACGTGGGTTCGATGCCTGGTCATGGAACTAAGATCCCACATGCTGAGGAGCATCTAAGCCCGCATGCTGCAACTACAGAGCCCACGTGCCACAACTACAGAGACTGCACACCGCAACTACTGAGCCCGCACACTCTAGAGCCCGCACTATAACTAGAGACAAGCCCGCATACCGCAACGAAAGATCCCTCGTGCCACAACTAGACCCAACACAGTCAAAACAAATAAAATAAATGAGTAAATATTTTTTAAAAAAAGAAATGAAATGTTATCTAACCAATTTTCTTTAAACTTTGTCTTAGGAAACCCTTCCCTTTTTTTTTCTTTTTCTTTTTTTTTTTTTGGTAGGATCTTAGTTTCCCAACCAGGGATCAAACCTGTGTCCCCTGCATTGGAAGTGTGGAGTCTTAACCACTGGACCGGCAGGGAAGTCCCCCCCCAACTTTCTTTTATTATAAAGGAAAAGGAGTGTTGCAAGCTACATTCTTCAAAAAGCTCTATAACCCTGTATATCTAACAGATCACTAACATTAATCTCCAATTTCTTCCATCATCTAAGACTTCACCTTTGAGACATGTTTCCGTTGTTTTTTATATATAACTGACTTTTGCCATTGTCTTTTTCTTAGTTGAATATCATAATGGATATCTGTTGCCAGGATTCCTTCTCTCACTTTAGAAAAGCTCATTCCCCACTACCACTGGTGCTCATCACAGCATCCTAGCCCCTACTAGAGAAGACGAGACAGTGACCTAGACAGGGCTTGTCACCAGTCTTCATCCAGGATTTTTCTACCTAAAGATTACAAGAAACATTCTTTGACTCAACTTACAAAAGCTGGATGGAATATGGGAATCTGGAGAAACCATGTGAAGAAAGACTACAGGGGCAAAGAATAAAGCCTAGCAAAGAGAGCGAGTAACTGCTAATCAACCAAAATTGCTAGCTCTGTTCTCATCCCTGAGGTCTGAGAGAGGCCCTGGCTCCAGCCGCTCTCACTTTGATGCTGTAAACTATACTAGGGTCCTTCTTCAGCTAACTTGAGTTTCCATCAGTGTCAAAATTACCATATACGATATACAGACGCAGACAACCAGCTTAAGTACAAATAGGGACCAGTCCCATTGAGGCTGAAGAATTACCACTTTCGGAATACCTAGTGACTTCCATATTTATCTCAGTGGTGTTACTAACATTTTGTTTTTTACTACTTCCCCCCCCTCATTTTTTTTTTAATGAATTTACTTATTTTATTTATTTATTTTTGGCTGTGTCGGGTCTTTGTGGCCGCGTGTGGTCTTTCTCTAGTTGCGGTGTGCAGGCTTCTCATTGCGGTGGCTTCTCTTGTTGTGGAGCATGGGCTCTAGGAATGAGGGCTTCAGTAGTTGTGGCACGCAGGCTCAGTAGTTGTGGATCGCGGGCTCTAGAGCTCAAGCTCAGTATTTGTGGCACACGGGCTTAGTTGCTGTGGGATCTTCCCAGACCAGGGCTTGAACCCATGTCCCCTACATTGGCAGGCGGATTCTCAACCACTGCACCACTAGGGAAGCCCCACCCCTCATTTTTATGAGGGCAAAAAATAATAGTACAATAAATAAATGCATATAAAAATACAATAAATAAATGCATAACAATAATCTACAAAGGCACTGATACCGACAAAATTGAACTGTTGAGTAAGCAAGTTGTACCACCATACAACAGTTCAAATTATTGTTTGTCAGCTTGACATATGAAATACTAAACTGAGAAAAAGGAATGGTGTTTAATGTACAGGTACATAGCATATGAAAGCTCACGTAAGAAAAATCCTTTAATAAATACCTTTCTTTGTTCACACATTAAGAAAATAGGTAAACTTTCTTCTGGCTTACCAGAAAAAATATCATGGGATCTAAAGCTTACAAAATCAGTGTGGAAGGCATTCATTTCAATATTACAAGTCTTATATTGATGTTATTTATAATTTAGCCCCTTATGTTATTGTTATGGTTGAAAGTCTGAGGGAAAACTGTCACTGAAATACCTATTTATCAGTAAGTGAAAATTTGTAGGTACATATCACACACTCTGATTTGGACACGTGATGTTTAAGGTGCCTATTAGTTACACAAAATGAACTATTTGTGAGCTTCTTATCTGGAACTCACAAGAGAGAGCCAGCCAGAAACCTGAATCTGGGAATCAGCAAACACGGGGTAAAGTCCAGGGGCTGAATAAGACTGCGGAGGAATGGAAGTCCAGGGTGAGAAGAGAAAGGGAGAAGAGGACCAAGAGATGCAGCCAATGAGATAAGGAGAGAACCAAGAGAACTTAAAGTCACCTGAGTCAAAGTGGTTCAAGGCCAGGAGGGTCAACTGTGCTGAATGCTGTTACAAGGCCAGAGGCGGCTTCCACATTATCAACTTTCAGGAATGCTTTTCCCTCGACCTTTCTTCTACTCAGGGAAAACATTCTAACAGTACTTAATTTTTCTGAATTCTATAACAAATTTTTAGGGAAAAGCCACTTTAACTCCAGAGTTGTTAATTATTCTCTGGCTAAACAAGTAACAGTAACTCAGGCTATATCCAAGAAGCACCCCCTGGACAAGGTGGCCACTGAACCTGATCTCAGATGCTTCTGCTGCCACCAGAGCCCCCTGAAGGGCGAAGGAGAGAGCCAAACCTATTCCTGCCCTGGCTCCCAAGGGAAATGTCATCTGAAACACACACCACTTTGTCCCATACCATCCAACATATCAAAATAATTAAGGGATTGAAAAGCAGAAAAAAATTAGTCACTTCACACATCCAAAAGCATACGTTAAATGAAACCTTATCTGGGCAGTGACTGCATCAAAACAGAACTTAAAAAGCAGTCTAAGGAGCAGAAACTGGTAGCCAGGCCTTACTTCTCTCGAATCCAATCCCACCACAATTATAATTCTAGGTGTAATTTAGGATAAAGGCCCAGCTGAGCTGTTAAGTCAATTCTTCTTAGATTTAAAGGTCAGCATGAAAACATTCTCTGCTCCTGCTGGCTGTGCTGAAATGGACACTCCATATATTTGCAGGCTGGCATGAAAACTGGCACAACACTTTTGGAAAGCATTTGGCAATATGATTCAAGAGCTTTTAAAACTGTTTCTATTTATTCAGAGATCTAATACTATTTCTGGAAATCTATCTTAAGGAATTAGTCTGTAATTAGGAGGGGAAAAAACCCTCTGGGTCCATGAAAGCATTATTCATTATACAAAGTCACTTTAAACCATACAAACAGCCATTTAAAAGGAAACAGGTAGGGCTTCCCTGGTGGCGCAGTGGTTAAGAATCCGCCAGCCAACGCAGGGGACACGGGTTCCAGCCCTGGTCCAGGAAGATCCCACGTGCCGCCGAGCAACTAAGCCCGTGCGCCACAACTACTGAGCCCACCTGCCACTGAAGCCTGCACGCCTAGAGCTTGTGCTCCACAACGAGAAGGCACGGCAACGAGAAGCCCTTGCACCGCAACAAAGAGCAGCCCCTGCTCGCCACAACTAGAGAAAGCCTGCGTGCAGCCAAAAATAAATAAAATAAATAAATTAAAAACAAAAAAGGAAATAGGTAAATTACAGTGAAATACGCAACTAATAAAATTCTGAGTTTTTAAAAAGCATAGAGAATGCAAAACATTACCAAGTGAACAAATTAAAAAATGCATAATCAAACATATATAGAAATGCACAAAAATAAAAGGAGGAAAACATTTTTTTAAGATGGTGCAACTGTGAAGAGAAATGAAAAGAAAACTGATTATACAGTAAATCTGTTAGAGCAGGATGAGACCATATAAATCAGGGAAGATCAAGGTCAAGGGTTCTCAAGGCAGAAGATCTACTGGAACGGGGGAGGGGGTAGTGCGGGGCCAGAGGGGAAAGGTAAGTTCTTCAGTTAAAGAATGAAAAGAGACATAGAGCACCAAGCAGAAAGCAGCAGAGTTCAAACAATTCCATCCCTTTGCATCAACCAGAAGTTCAAATGACACCTTGCACTGCTTTTCTCCCTTTTCACTCTTGCCCATTGCTCTTTACTCTGCCAATACATAATTAACTCCAGATTATCCATGAAAAAAAACCAGCATGAATTTAGAAAATACTAAGAAGTAGATGATCCAACACCAACTGGCCTTAGGTTTTAAATGGCATCACATTAGAATTTTTTAATAACAATGTACCTTCCTTTATGTTGGTATTAAGCGATCAGAAAATAATCTGCATACTCCATACACTCTACTGGAAGGAACAGCATGGCAAGTGGTCCAGAAACAAGCTGAAAAAGGGAATTAAATCTTTTCTATATGATTAACCAAAACATACATAATTTTATATGCAATTAACCATAATACAATACAAACTACATCCTTTTTAAATATTTAGGAAAAAAGCCTAAAATATGGCCAAACTAAATTCATTAATAGTCCGTAACGCTGTTAAAGTATGTTAACTTTACTTGAATAAACTACAAAAAGTAATTTTTTTAAAAAAAATCATTGCTCCCACCACTAAACAGAAATGAAAATAATTCCAAAAGAGGACAACACAGCGTAGTGGCTGAGAGCACAGAAGAGCTAGACTGCTGGGATCTGAATTCCAGCTCTACTCATGACTAGTGTGTGCTCTTCTCTGTGCCTCAGTCTTCTCATCTGGAACATAAAAAAAATACTTACTTTATAGGGTTGTTATAAAGATTAACGGAGTTAATTTATCTAAAGCATTTAGAAGAGGGCCTGGATTAAGTTACTAAACGGATGCAAAAGGCTATTATTCAGTTCCAGAGATGGAGACATGATGGTTTGTACAACTATGTGAATGTACCTAATGCCATGAAACTGTACACTTAAAAATGATTAATATAGTGAATTTTATGTTTTGTATACTTTACCCCTTTTTTTAGGAAAAGGCTATAATCATTTGCTGTTAAAACATTTTAATTTCCCCTGGAAGAAAATAAACTATCAGATTCTACAGGAGATGCTATACAAGTTTAGGATTCCTATAAAAATACTTTATCAATTAAGGGATGCTGATACCAACTTCTGGGTCCATACTTTTCAAAAATAAATTATAAAATAATATGTTGTGCTATGGTAAAGTTCTGATGTTCAAATTATTTAACTTGAATTTTCAAGCAAAAATTTACTCATTGGAAGTAGCAGTATCATCCCTCTTACAGTACCAGAACAAAAATACTGCTCTAACCTGAAACTACTCGGAAACAGATCTATAAAACCCTTTCTTTAAACACAAGCATTTTAGTGTATCTACTACACAAGAACAGAAAGACTTCACAGACCTTAAACGTACCCAATTACAAAAAGCAACAAAAATCTTTAAATGCCTGTTTTAAAATAAAACCTTGCAAAATAGCCCGAAACCAGTTCTCAGATTACAAAATGAGCATGTGGTGAAAAGGGACAGAGAATACCAATTTACTATACCTTATGCTGACTGACAACGTTTGTTGCATAGCAACAAGATTCTGCAGTCTGAAAACAGCACAGAACTCCTTTTCTTGGCTTGCCAAGCCACCGTTAACCCCATAGAGGCTGAGAAAACATGCAAAAACAAATTTGCAGAGACTACTACCAACATCAGAAGTCTAATGATATAAATTCTAAAACTACAGAATCAAATTCCAGCCTATTTACAACTTGAATGTATTGGTATGCCTTCACTCTCAATGTTTCTCTATGTGCTAGAATAAAACTGCTACTTAAATTTGGACTTCTCTTTTAAAACCATCATCTGTAAGAGTTGTTTTTTTTAAAATCCTATGTAATAGCATACTACATACCTTTTGTTTCATAATTTAAAAGAAGTAATTTGATCCTTTCAGTTTATTTTCAAAAAATCCTAATTTATAAGAGCAAGGGCTATAATTTCGTAACAATTTAAATTTTCTCCTACTTAAAATTTATTTGAACTATTTTTATGGATTTGCCTATATATGTAACTAGTAACTTTTTTTTTTTTTTTTTTACAGAAGTCTTCATCTAAAGAACAAAAACTTAAAGTTTGCAGTTATCCTTGCCGTATCTTTAATACTTGCATTGTTTTGGGATATCCCCTTCTTTTGAGAAAGTTAAATGGCTGCCAAGCCCCACCTAAGAAACAGATCAAATACAGATAAAATCAATTTACAACAGTGGTTCTCAGCCTTTTTGAAGACAGGAAGGCCCTTTAAATTCATAAATTCTACTTTTAATACAGGTTGACTGAGAAAATGTGATTTAAAAGTACTTAGAATTTCCTATCTTTTAAATAAATCTGTATCTTATTATAAAAGCGCCTACATACTTGAAATATAACATGTATGAAGGCAGGCATCTTTGGGTTACAAAGCTTAGTGCACACAGTGGTTCAAGTTATCTCCCTAAAATAATCCCACAGCTGCCCCCAAAGCCCACAAATTAGAAGTCATTAATCCACCAGAAAAGTTCAAACCATTTTGAAGACGTGGGGTAAAATACATACAGGTTTGGTAGTGAGACAAAGCTGGGTTCACGGACAGGTTCCACCACTTATTAGCCATGTACTCTCAGCCAAGGGCATTAATGAGGGTGATACCTACCCTAGGGAGTAGCTGTAAGGACTAGAAGAAGAAGTGTATAGAAATACGAGGCATATTAGTTTCATTCCTTTCCTGTTGTTCAAAGCCTTACTGGATTTTATAATCCAGTCCAATCTGCTGCATTTCCCATCACTTCCTTCCTATACAAACTCCAAGATGCAAGTTGAGACACTATTGGATGTGATCTTAAGGATGGAAAGTGAAATTTGAGAAGCAGCACTGAAAGGTAGAACAGTTAGAGGCCAAAGTATTAACAGCAAGGTCTTTGGATTATGCAGGACTTTGATTTGAATCTCAGGTGTCATTTAGACCATGTGACTTTAGCCAAGTCACTTAAGCATTGGTTTCCTCTAACGTAAAACTGCAATGCTGACACCAATCTCATTTATCCTCTCCATTAAATGAAATGATTCACACGAAGCATTTAGCAAGTTGCCTGGCTTGTCTTTAAATGCACAAATAATAGCTAACACTTATCAAATATCTTCTTATTTTGCATAAGTAGAGGATATTAAAAGTTGTCATATGTAATTGGCTAGCCCACGCAGTTTGTACACAGTGTGAGCAAAGGTTACCCGAAGGTTATTCTCAGAGATACTACAATCTACAGCGAGGGACTCGTGCTCTGTGCCAGGCACGTGATGGGTCTTCAGGTATTGGCAAGCCTACTGGCAAGTGAGGAAAATTTATCAGGTCTTTGAGACACAAAAGTTAATAATGAAAGTATCTTTAAAAACAATGAGTTAAGTTTATTTTAAACACATTGAACTAACAATGAGGTATAACAATTTCTTTGAAAGTATTCCTTTTTTCCCATTTCACCTATGTTAAAATTCAAAGGCTGATTTTTTTCATCTTCAGGTAGTTTCTAACTTACAAATGTACTTATATCAACTGATTTTCAGAACATATTTTCTTTTTTGAAACACTATAATTTGCGGTTAACAGACTAAAGTCTAGGTAGCCAAATAGATACAAATCTTCTGTAATAATAAATGTAAGAAACAGCATAAGTCACCTTTTTTCATTTAAATATAAAACAGGGACTTCCCTGGTGGCGCAGCAGTTAAGAATCCATCTGCCAATGCAGGGGACAGGGACACGGGTTCCATCCCTGGTCCAGGAAGATCCCACATGCCACGGAGCAACCAAGCCTGTGCGCCACAACTACTGAGCCTGCGCTCTAGAGCCCACAAGCCACAACTACTGAACGCCGTGCAACTAGAGCCCATGCCCCACAACAAGAGAAGCCACCACAATGAGAAGCCCACACACTGCAACAAAGAGTAGCCCCCGCTCGCCGCAACTAGAGAAAGCCTGCGTGCAGCAACAAAGACCCAACGCAGCCAAAAATAAATAAATAAATAAATTTATTTTAAAAATAAACATAAAACATTTAAGGGAATTCCCTGGTGGTCCAGTGGTTAGGACTCCACACTTTCACTGCTGAGGGCATGGGTTCAATCCCCGGTCGGGAAACTAAGATCCCACAAGCTGCACGGCACAGCCAATAAATAAATAAATAAACTGGACATATTTTTTAAACGTTTAAAAGTTATACAATAATTCCTGACATTTTAGAATTTAGAGTAGTAATTCTCAACTGGGGCGATTTCTCCCCCATGCAAAATTTCACTAGGAAGAGAAGTTAGCGGTGAGCTACAGGCATCTGGTTGGTAGAGGCAGGGATACTACTAAACACCCTACAATGCACAAGATGGCGCCCACTACACAGAATTATCTGGCCTCAAATATCAATAATGCCAAGGTTGAGAAACCCTGATTTAGATGTAGGCATTCATATTATAGGAAAAAATACTAAACTCTTTCAAGAGAACTACGAATATCCAGATTTCTCAGCATCATTTGTTGAAAAGGTTATCCTTTCCCCATTGAATGGTCTTTGTAACCCTGTCAAAAAATCAACTGACCATAAATGTGAGTTCACCTCTGGGCTCTCTATTCTGTTCCACCCGTCTACAGGGCTAATTTATGCCGGTACCACACTGTTTTGACTACTACAGCTTTGTAATAAGTTTTGAAATCACGAAATGTGAGTCCTCCAACTCTGTTCTTTTTCAAGACTGTTTTGGCTATCCAGTTCCCTTGAAATTCCATATGAACTTTAGGATGGGTTTTTCCATTTCCACAAAAATACGCCATTGGGATTTTGACAGAGATTGTACAGAATCTGTAGATCACTTTGGGTACTACTATCACCTTAACAATATTAAGTCTTTCAATCCATGAACACAGAAGGTCTTTTCATTTACTGAAGTCTTCATTAATTTCTTTCAGCAATATTTTGTAATTTTCAGTATACAAGTCTTTCACCACATTGGTTAGAGTTACTCCTAGGTATTTTATTCTTTTCGATACTACAGTAAATGAAATTGCTTTCTTAATTTCCTTTTCAGATTGCTCATTGCTGGTGTATAGAAACAACTGATTTTTGCACGTTGATCTTGTACCCTGTAATTTTACGGAATACATTCATTAGTTCTAGTAGCTTTACTGTGGATATTTTGCATGTACTTATATTTAATGTATGCATGTCTCCCTCTGTATCTGTCATCTGGGGCAGTTAGCTCAACTGATTAAAGTGAGAGGTGAATGAGACCAAAGTCGTGGTCCATACCCAAATGGGAAACTCAAGCTAGAGTTGACGTGCTGAAGTACTAACCCCCAGTACCTCAGAACGTGATCTTACTTAGAAACAGGATCATGGCAGATGTCATTAGTTACGATGCGATCACACTGGAGTAAGCTGGGCCCTTAATCCAGTATGACTAGTCTCCTTAAAAGAGGAAAAATGTCATGTGAAGACAGAGACACACAAGGAAAAGACAGACCTATGACCACGGAAGCAGAGATGAGAGTGCATCTGTAAGCCAAGAAATGCCGAGGATTGCCAGCACACACCAGAAGCTAGAAGAGGCAAGGAAGGAATTCTGCCTCAAGACTGTAACATAAAAATTCTGAGTTTCCAGGCTACTGGCCTGCCCTACAAATTTCAGATTCAAGGTACAACATCAACTCCTGTCTGAGTTTCCAGTGTGCCAGCCTGCATAACAAATTTCAGATTAATCAGCCCCCACAATCATGTAAGTCAGTTTCTTTAAAGGAATGAATGAATGAATGAATATTGGTTCTTTTCTCTAGAGAATCTTGATTGATACAGAAATTATGGGAACATTTAGGAAAATGGGGGAAGGGAAAGAGTAGATCTGGAGGTCACAAAAAATAAACTGCCTAGCTCATCACTGTATCCATGATCTGTATAAAAACCTTACTGAATTAATTTCTAATTTTAGTACTTTTTACATACTCAGAAAGAACTACAACAGTTAATCTTCTGAAGGGAAACAGGCTTGCTGACTGGATGACAGAATTCTTATTTGTATAAGATTTCCAGGTAGGAAAAAATATATATATATATACACATATATATACATACACACACATATTTGATATGTTGGTCCTTATGCTTTCAAGTAAATATTAAATTTTTTAATCCAAATATCATTACCACCACTTATCCATACCTTTACATAGCTTTATTAAAGGAGTATAAAAACATACTGTTTAATATTAAGTTGTGCGAACTACTACCTAATACCTTTGAAAATCAGATGATTTATCTAGAAAATTAAAATGAGAAGGCCTAAAATACTCAATAATCATGAGTTTAGATTTTATATTTCTTTTTTAAAAGTTACTGGAAGTCTCTGATTGTACCCAGCATGCTACAAAGTGCTTAGGGAAATGTGCCATGAGTAAAGGGAGCTCACGCTTGATTTTTTGAGGAAAAATTTTAGGTCTGAAGTACCAAATGAGCTGAACAGTCAACAGATGATCTGAGTTCAATAAGAGAGACTTAGCCTGGAGTAATCACTAAAGACATAAACTAGCAGAGGAAACTGAAGCAAGAGTGAGTCTGAGTGAGCACAGAGAAGGCAGCTTTCCAGAAGACAGAACAGAAGTAATGAGACCAAAATTCCACCAGAACCTTTGGGGAACAAGCAGCAGACCACTGTGAAATGAATTCATGTGGGGTGTATGGACAGGCATTCCTGGAATGTTTTGCAGAGGACCCTGAATGCCAGGTTGAGACATCTGTGTGCCACAGAGTGCAGGTGAAGGTTTTTTAGGAGGAAGTCTGGGAAGGATAGCTGACAAAGTAGGAATCAAGCATATGAAAGGAAGGTAGAGTGAGAGACTTGAGGTGGCCACTGCAGGAGAAAAGGGGCTAGTTCCTAGTGATACAAATAACGGTTCCACAGTTCAGGGGGTCTGTTTTTTTGTTGTTTTTTTTTTTGCGGTACGCGGGCCTCTCACTGTTGTGGCCTCTCCCATTGCGGAGCACAAGCTCTGGACGCACAGGCTCAGCGGCCAAGGCTCACGGGCTTAGCCGCTCCGGGGCATGTGGGATCTTCCCGGACCGGGGCACGAAGCCGTGTCCCCTGCATCAGCAGGCAGACTCTCAACCACTGCGCCACCAGGGAAGCCCGGGGGTCTGCTTTTTAAAGATTCATTTTAACAAAGTTTAAAACATTTTAAAATATAGGTTCTTTAAGAATTTAAGTAGCTCCTTGCTTTTAGAGTGCCTAAAATAAGTCTTTCACACTAAAAGTTAAAGAAAAAGGCAAAAGAACATTCAGGAGCTGGAACTTCATTTTTTTAAAAAAGTTATGGTGCAACACAAAGAAAACAATAGCTAGAATACACTAAATCCATAAATCCTCTAAATAGATTATGGCAAACCACAAAACAAGGCAATGGATTATTAATTCCGTTTGGCAGAAACAGAAATTGAGGTTGGGCACAGCCAAGGTCTCACAGTCAGTAAAGAGCAGAAAAGCTTTGAAGCCAATGACGATTCTATTAGACCTATCTCCTCCCAAAATGAAACCACCTTGAAAAACTTCCATATCCAGAGGAATATAAAAAGATGATGGAGGAATTTCCCTTAAAGTAGATGCTTTGAAAAAAATAATAAATGGGTATAACAAAATACTAAAGCAATATAAAATAACACTGGCAACCTGCTGTAATTAAAAGGCATACATACTAGACAAAATTTTAAAATATTATTTGCACATGACATTATTTAAAAAGGAATCAAACAAAAATATATGAAAGTCTCTACCCTCACAATACCATGTACCAAACTGATTAATGCCTCCTCCCTCACTAAACTGTAAGCATAAGGGAATGGGTATGTCCATGCACATCTTGACTTTTTTATAACTGGGTTTTTTAACTCTTTTCCTTTTTTTTTTTTGGCCGCGCTGCGCTGCCTGCTGGATCCTAGTTTCCCGACCAGGGATCAAACCCAGGCCCACAGCAGTGAAAGTGCAGAGTCCCAACCACTGGACTGCCAGGGAATTCCCTGTAACTGGTTTTTGAGGATTCATCTTACTGGGCCATTTTACTAACTTTGGAATCACAGAGCAAGAGGAACCATGTGGGACGTAGGCCATGATAATGAAGAGTTTGGTATTAATTCTAAGAGCAATGGGAAGCCACTGAAGTGTTTGAGAGATAAGACTGAGCTGATAAAATCTGAATTTCAGAAAGACCTGACTGCTGCATAGATCACAGACTGGATGGGGTAATACACCAATGCAATAAACTAGAAAATCCAGCAACACATATGTAAAAATGTAACATAGGCCAGAACAGGTTCAGGGGTCTTAATATGATTCATTGCCAGACTCCCACAACTTGCCAGGTCGCCCAGGGAAGCAAAGTCATCCTAACACACACACACCAGAAAAACTAATGAACTAACAACTTATAAAATTCATCCCTGTCAAACATCCCTCCTACGGTAACAGGAGCCTCTGTCAGTCCACTTCACCTTTGCCCTGTCAGTCTCTCAAAGATGGCAGGTATTTCAATGACAAAGCAACACGATGAGTATCATGTACAAAGCAGAAGTGCAAACCTTCCAAAAGATGCAGGGCTTTACAAAGTCACTAAAAATGATGGAAACTGTTTCCAACTATTGGCAAAGCCACTGGCAGAAATGAAAATTGGAGAGGGACACTGACTGGGAAGGAACGTAAGGGCACTTAATGGGATGAAAAGGACTCGATATGTTCTGTATCCTGACCTGGTTGGTAGCTACACAGGTGTATATGTAGTAAATATCCATCAACCTATAGATATACTTATGATAAATACATCTAGGTGTATGTAAATTATACCTGAAGAGGGGAAAAAAGCAACAAAAGAAGAGATGGCCTCCTTCCTGTAAGAATTGCTAGTTCTGAATGTGAAGCCTAGAAATCCCATGGCCTGCCTGCTACCTGTGTGAAGATGAAATGGATACTCAAGATGGCAAAATGTACCTGGATTCTCAGAGACATCCATGAGCCACTGAGTGTAGTGGGCCTGGAGCCCACTCTTTCTCGGGACTTCCAATTATATGAGACAGTAAATGTTCTTAACGTTTAAGTACTTTAAGTCTGCTACTTGCCCCTGAAGGCATTTGAACAGATACCATGAGCAGATAATTGGAGAAAGCTAATGAAGATGAGATAATAGGAGGGCAAAAGAAAATAATATGAAAATATAAGTGGGCTTTGATAATGAAGGCTTTGAATATTTTGGCAAAAATGGATTTCTTTAGGATCATACTAGAAAAGTCCATCATTACACGAAGTATATAGTTTCATGAGATCTCGCAATTTTTAAAGAAAAATTATGCAAAACAAGCAACCAACACTTGATTCATTCTTCTTCCATTTTAAGAATTTAACACATCGTAGCAACTATAACATGAATGTTTCCATAATTTTGTTTCATTTTTCAAGATTAAGCCCAAGTAAAGTCTTTTCTCCCCACCCCTGCTATCTCTGAAATGTTACTCCTATTCTAGGTCAATTCATTCTACATGGCCTTGTTCTTGTACCAATTATTTTCAGAAAATAAAGAACCCTAATATGATGAAATCACAAAGAAAAAGTAAATTATTCACTCACACATCAACACTTAGAAAATTCAAACACAGACCTCAGTTCATGTTTGAATGAGAGACCCGAGCATACTGGTTAAAAGCATGGGCTCTGGAATCAGACTGCCTGGGATGGAATCCCAGTTTGCTGTTTACCAGTGAGTGACCCTGGGCAAGTTACTCAACCCTCTGCGACTCAGTTTTCTCATCTATAAAAGGGGAAAAACAACTGTTCCTACCTTATAAGTTATAAGAGGAATATTAAATGGTTAATATGGGAAGTATTGATATTTCAGGCAGTAAGTACTCAGTAACCATTAGCTATTACATTTCAAAATCTAAGAAAACTGAGGAATATAAATGCCAACATTGGAATTGAGTTACTGGAGAACGAAAAACTTTTTTTAAATCACAGGCTTTATGTTTAAATACAAGTATACATTTTAAATAAAATTAAGACAAAAATGAGAACAGATATACTTAGAGTAAAAATAAGCTGTAAGTTGAATTTCTAAATATGTAAGAACTTTTTAAAGGTACCATATCAAACCTACTAAACTAGAAACTAAAGTGTTGATGCACTTTACTAAAGATGAAATAAAAAATCTGAATATATGGAGGAGAAAAAAGAATGAAAAACTCAGTATTATAAAGGGGTCAATTCTCTCCCCTACCCCTATTAATCCATTAATTTTACACAATTCTAATCAAAACTCCAACAGGTTTCGGGGTGAAATTTTTCTTTTTTATTTCATTTTCGTTGTAATTGATGAAATGATTCCAAAACTAATCTAAAAGAATGTATTAAGTAGAATAGCAAATAAAGTTTTGAAAAACAAGAAAATGAACAGTAACTTTCCTTCCTAGAAATTAAAATATACTACAGACTCAAAGTAATTAAGACAGTGAGGTAGTAACACAGAATTAGACAAATAACTAATGAGTCCAAAAACGGAACCAAGTATTTATGGGAATTCAGTATACAATGAGTGTGGCATTTCAAATCAATGGGAAAAGACAGATTATTCAACAAATGATGCTGACAAAGGACTAAATATTTGATATTTTGTCAAATACTAACCTCCCATCTTACACCAAAACAAATTTCAGATGGCTTAAATTTAAACATAAATGAAACCATAAACCAAAAAGTAATAGAAAAAAATGTAGGTAAATACTAATATAATTTTAAGTTGGGAAAGGCATGCCACCAAAGGCAGAAACTATAAAGGTAAAACTAACAGATCTAACAGACATGAAACTTTAATGCTTCTCTACCAAAACAAAATTAAAAGACAAGTAATAAATTTCTTTATAAGATACATCTGGTTGATTTTACATCACAGCATCCAACAGTCACACCTCTTGATTCACCCTTGTGTCGTCTCCTCCCACCCTGACTCTGAGCTTGTCCATGTAACTGGCTTTGGCCAAGAAGACTAAGGGAACAGGATGCAGGCAGAAGTTTGATAAAAGCTTGCACTCTGGGGCATGATCTAATGGAAGGCTGCTATTACTAAGTGAGAGACAAACAGACACACCACATGAACCCAGTCAGGAAATGAAAAGATGAGTGAATCCAGGTGAGACCAGCAGAACTGCCCAGCCAACTCACACGTTTTACTAGGTTTTGAGGCGGTTTGTAATACCACATTAGATAACTGGTATAATATCAATATATCTACACCATAAAGGGCTACTTATTAAAGATGGTATAAATCATTACAGGAACAACTGAACATCCCATTGGGAAAATAGGCAAAGGATAGAGACAATTCACACAAAAACAGAGATGTCCAGTAAACACATGAAGAAATGTCCAACTCTAGTATCAAAGAAACACAAATTAAAACAATGAGATAACACCTTTTGCCTATCAGATTGGCAAAGATTAAAAAGGCTGATAATGGCTTGAGTTGGTCACAATGTGGTGAAACTGGCACTCTCATCCATGTTGTTAATTTGGTAATGTGTGTCAAAAACTGATAAAATTCCCTCTGCTCTGGTAATTTCATTTATTATTCACTCAAATACTTATTGCATACTCAGAGGCCTATGCTGGGAACTAGAATATAGTCAGATCAGACAGGACCTACTAATAATTTTGCTTTTATTATTAATTTGGGTTTTATCCTAAGAGCACTAAGATGGCATTGAAGGCTTTAGCAAGCGAAGAACAATATCGCATTTCCACTTTAAGATCATTTTAACTGATGTATAGAGAATGGGGGATAAGAACGCAAGTGAGGAGACACTAATTGTTCCAGTGAGCGTTAACAGTGGCCTGGACTTGAGCAGTGTCAGTGAGATGGAGAGAAGCAAAGGGAGGGCGACGTGATGGGACCTGCTGACAGAAAAAAGTAAAAGAAAGGGGAAAAATAAATACTACTCCTCAATTTTAATTCCAGGAATGTATGCTAAAATATAAGTATCTGTGCAGATATAAAATATGATACACAGTGTACAAAGATATATACCCAAAGATGTTCATGGCAGTGTTTTTTATAATAACAAAAATAACGAAAAAAAATCTAAGTCTATCCC
Organism: Monodon monoceros; assembly: GCF_005190385.1. Lineage (NCBI taxonomy): Eukaryota > Metazoa > Chordata > Mammalia > Artiodactyla > Monodontidae > Monodon > Monodon monoceros. The sequence continues at coordinate 22,388,663 of NW_021703774.1, forward strand.
TAAGAGATTAAGGTCACTCCAAGCATAGTGAGAACACTGTGCAGTCACTTAAAATTATTTAGATTTCTATTTAGTGACAAGATGTGGAAAGGGGCCAGTTACAAAATACATAACATAATTTCACTTCTAAATAGTATGATCTCACTTTTATTTAAAACATACTCATACACACAAGCACATTTATGGCTGCCTATGGGCATTACAGAAAGTCTAGAAAGCTATACATCAAAATATCAAAATTCTTGATGCTTTGGACTTAAGTTATTAAAATCTTTATACTTTCCATACCTTCTAAAATCTATGCAAAACCTGTACTGCTTTATAGTGAAAGAAAAAAAGTAATTTTATAAAAAAAAAAAAACACTGACCAGACATTTATTTGGATAATAGTAAATTGGTTCATTTTCTTAAAATACTGCAAATAAAAGATTAGAGACTTAAAAGATCAAAATAACTGAAATGAACACTTAATGATTCGTAAATCTTAAATTGTTAAAAAATGAACAATTTGCTTGCGATACTAATCGAATGTGAGATAAGAATTTGGGAGAGGAGAGGAAGGGACATCTCAGAGCAAAGCAGACACTCAAATATAACCAATTTTTTCATTACAAAACCTGCACAGAAAGATCCCTTCACTGTACTGTTAGACAAGCAATTTGGACTCCCTTGAGATTTGACCTAAAGAGCTATTCATTTTATTGCACTTTATGTTCTGAGGTTCTTTATGAATCTTCTTCCCTACCAAGTTGACACATATAATAACAGATACCAAAAAGGATAGGAGATTGAGGACCTCTGAAGCAGTTAGTCATTCTGACTTCATTATCATCAGATGTACTGGTTGCCAAAACCAGATGTTCTAGAAGGGCAAAAAAAATGTCATCAAGGTTGCTTCATTTCCCAAAGACAAAAACTTTCTTTGGTATTTGAGATTATTGTAAACAGAACCCCCCCCGCAAAAAAAAAAAAAAAAAAAACTGGTTTGAACAGTTTTCTGAAGATTCTGGTGGATTTGCTTCACTGATATAATCAGTGACCTTAGTCATCCTTGCTTATTACAGGGCTACCAGAGAATGGCTGCTACCTGAGCACAAGGGTGACTCCAAAATTTGTTCAGGCCTCTCAAAGGCACCACTAATTAATGTTTCCACTTCAGCACTCCTACCTGCCTGGTTCCCTAAAGAGAAAAGCCCAATGGTTCTACCTTCAATATCTCTTCTTTAGAAAACATGAAGATGTCAATTTAAAATATTAGTCCAAAGTAACAAAAATGTCAGAAACAATGTAAAGCAAACAAGACCATCTTCCGGTATTATTTACTCTAGTGCATAAGTGAAAATAATAATCCAAGGATGGGGAGTGGAGGTTGAGACATAATTCACATACCATAAAATTCACCATTTTAAAGTATAAAATTCAGTGATTTTTAATGTATTTACAAGGTTGTGCAACTATCATCATTGTTTAATTCTAGAACATTTCCCATCACCCCAGAAAGAAACCCCATACACACTGTGATTTGTAAGATATATGTTTGGTTATTCATATATATATATATTTGGTCTTCCTCCACAGTTCCAGGTTCACAGCTCCCAAAACCCTTGGAATTTCCTACGTGCAGAGAATGATAACGGTGTCTTTTGGTTATGTGAGTGAGGTAACTTTCAGAAGCACCTAAGGATGGGAAATAGTGCCAGGAGAACCAACCCAGTGATTAGAGAGTTGGAACTTTCAGTCCCAGCCCCTGCCCCACCCCGTCCCCAGGAATGAGGAGAGGGGCTGGAAGTTGAATCAATCACCACCGGCCCATGATTCAGTCAATCACGACTATGTAAAGAAGCCTCCACAAAAAACAAAAGAACAGCCTTTTAGGCTCTCTTTTTTGAAAGCTTCCACACTGGGAAACCAGAACATTTCCACATGCCACTGTGCCGGCCCCAAGCTCCACAAGGACAGAAGCTCCCTGTTCAGGAACTCACCCTGTGTAGCAGCTCTTCATCTGGCTCCTACTCTTTAATATAATCTTTTCATAATAAATCAGTAATCTAGTGAGTAAACAAGTTTTCCTGAGTTCTGTGAGCTGTTCTAGCCAATTAACCACACCTGAGGAGGGAGCTGTGGGGACCCTCTGATTCACAGCCAGTCGGTCATAAGTACAGGTGACAACCTGTACTTGCAACTCACCTCTAAAGTGGAGGGTGGGTCTTGTGGGACTGAGCCCTTTACCCTTGGAATCTCATTCTATCTCCAGGCAGACAGTGTCAGAGCTGAGATGAATTCTCAGACACCCTAATGGCATCTGGGAATTGCCTGTTGGTTTTGGGAAGCCCCCCAACCTCCCCCCGCCCCTGACACTCACACACACAGAGTAGAATGGGGTCAGGGAACCCTTTTGCACACACTCACTTCCCACTCCTCCTTCACTATCCCAAGACCGTAGCAACTATTAATCTACTTCCTGTCTCTATAGATATGCCCATTATGGACATATCGTATCAATGGAATCATAAAATAAGTGGCTTTTTATGTCTGACTTCGTTCACTTAGCACGTTTCCATCCATGTTCCTTTTGACTATTATGAGTAATGCTGCCATGAACATTTGTGTACAGTTTGCACGAATATATGTTTTTATTTCTCTTGGATGTATACCGACGAGTGGAATTGCTGGGTCATCTAGTAACTCTATGCTTAGCATTTTGAGGAACTACCACACTGATTCTAAAGCAGCTGCACCGTTTAACATCGTTTTTCACATTCTTAACATAAACTTAAGAGATGTCAGACTTTCATAGAAGTAGGGGATTTACTCTTCTCAAGCCCATTTTACATGCCAAATGCTATGCCAGGGTTTTATATAATTTCTGACTTAATTTTCCTAACAACTCTGTAATGCAAAAAGCATCTCCATTCTACAGAAGGAATTCATATCTCAAAAACTGTTTATAACCTACTCAAAAATCACTTAGTTCATAAACGTCAAAATAGAATCTGAACTCAGGTTGACTTCAAAGCCTGTCCTCTTTACCCTCTTCCATGCAACCTCTGCACTGAAATATATGCACACTGACTGCTTTACACCAAAAGGATTCTTTGGAAAAGTACATGTTAACTAAATTTATTAGAATCATTATAAAACAGAAGCTTCCAGCGTACAGAAATTTCTGGAAAATATAAGAGGTCTCTTGTGTAAATCATTCCCTGTTAGTAAATGATTTCTCCATGTAGAGTTACTTAATAAAATCAATCTATAAATCATCTAAGCATTATACAGATTAGTTTCTTCCATCTAAGTTATATCCACTGACAAAAAAAATCTGGGTATCTGCTACTGTGGGCTGAATTATTTCCCCCCAAAAATCCATATTTTGAAGCCCTAATCCCCAGTGTGACAATATTCGGAGACAGGGCTTTTAGAAGGTAATTAAGGTTAAATGAGTTCATAAGGGTGGGGCCCAAATCCAATAGGATCAGTGACCTTATAAGAAGAGCTCTCGCTCTCGCTCTCTCGCTCTCTCGCTCTCTCGCTCTCTGCCATGTGAGGACATAGTAGAAGGTGCCCAAGGAGATGGCAGTCTGCAAGCCAGTAAAGAGAGCCTTACCAGAACCTGGTCATAATGGCACCCTGATCTCAAGATTTCCAGCCTCCAGAACTTTGAGAAAATAAATTTCTGTGGGATTTTGTTACGGCACCCTAAGCTAATACATCTTCCTTCATAAATATCACAAACTATCCAATTATTGGTATTTTAAGCACTAGGAAGAATCAAAACAAAGCAGTCATTAAGTAGAGTAGAAATAAGCTAAACCAATAGACATGCATAAGCTTGTTGCTCAAAAATATCTGCAAGTCCCATGATCAAAGAGACTAAAAAACAGAATGATGGCCATTCTGTTAATGGAGAATTTAATGAGAAAGTCAAGGAAACCCGGTATCCTCCAAAAGGGCTTTGGAGTTAGACAAACCTGAGTTTGACTCTTTTTGGCTACTTCTGAGCTTTGTGTTTGAGTGAGAAACATACTCTATTTGTTTCTGAACACTATTCCTGTGGTCAGGATGCTTGTTTTTGTTAGTTTGTTTCAATTAAATAACTTTATTAACATTTACTATATGCCAAATACTATTTTACATCCTATAATAACCAGTACACCTTCTAGAATACTACAGGTGCTCCAAAAATGGTGGTGGTTATTGTTAGTACATAGATTCTGGAAAAGGACACCCCAAAGTTAAGCATTTACATGAGCACCCACTATTTGCCTAATATTTTGCTGGTACCGTTAATATAAAAACGCTGTCCTACCCTCAAGGAGCTTACAATGAAGAGGGACAGATAGATCCAGATCATTATAAAACAATGTAATAAATGCAATGGCCAAAAAATATGCAAAGTACATAGTAACACAAAGGGAGAGCTGGGAGGTAAATAAATTAAGGACTACTTCCCAGAAGGTCTGACAAGGAATCCCCTGTCAGAGGAATCCCTTGTCAAGGAATCCCTTCCTGATTTCTCTTCCAGAAAACTTCATAAGCCCTTATTAGGGGAATCATTCACTGAGGTACAGCCTCAGCTCAGATTCTCCCTTTTAACTTTTACTTCCACTCAGTTCCATCTGTCAGTTTCAAAGAAGGGGGAGAGGGGCACAGGAAGAGTTTAAGTATCCTTTTCCTCCCCAACAACTGCATAAAAATTGAAATCACATTTTTCCAAATCCTTCTTATGCTTATGATAAAGACTGGGTGTTTTACAAGTTATACAGTCACCCCAGATTTAAGCTGTGTGTAGGATAAGTAACCAAAACTGTCAGTCCAGTATGTAATTTCTTCTATACCAGCCAAATGGGCCTGCCAGTTATTCTGCTTATTCCAACTGGGCTAAAAAGGTATCCAAAACCTTGACTACTGTAAAAACCGGTAAATTTTCTTCATTAATCCACATTCTTATTCAAGATGTGTTCACTTAATACCTACAAGGCAAAACAATGCCTAAATACAATGCACTAACATTCCAAAAAATGCAAATCTGGCTCCTGCCCCTAAAATTAACGTCTGTGAGAAAGTCACACATCCAAAAGCTACAAGCATAAAGGAAGATCGTGGGCATAGAGACTACTATTTGTATCCTTTCATGGGTATCTCACTTGACATCTGACACAGCAATCCCTGAAATAATAGAATTATCTCCATTTTATCTGTTTTCTCCATTAACAAGTCAGCATATAAACCCTGGATCTTCTGAGCTTTGACTGTGCCACACTCTAAAATGTGTATTACATTTAAATGAAGGTAACAAAATCACAATAACTACTTCAAAGACTAAATATACACACAGGAAGGAAACTTAAAGATCGGTTTCCTCACCTATAAAATAAGAAGGGTGGATTAGATCACAGATGGTTAAATAATGAGCATTCCAGGAAACACTCTATTGCCACTCTCTGGGACCCTCATCCCAATTAAACATTACTAATCATGGCACTTTCTCACCAAACCCAGAAATGCAGCTATGTCCTTATCAACATGGCAGCCACTACCAACTGGGAGTAGATAAGCAAAACATAACCTGCTTGTGGGACTTCCTTGGTGGCGCAGTGGTTAAGAATCCGCCTGCCAACGCAGGGGACACAGGTTCAAGCCCTGGTCCGGGAAGATCCCACATACCGCGAAGCAACTAAGCCTGTGCACCTCGACTACTGAGCCTGCATTCTAGAGCTGGCGGGCCACAACTACTGAGCTTGAGCGCCTAGAGCCCATGCTCCACAGCAAGAGAAGCCACTGCAATGAGAAGCACACGCACCGCACCGCAGCTAGAGAAAGCCCGCGTGGTAACAGACCCAACGCAGCCATAAATAAATTAATTAATTAATTAATTTAAAAAAAAAAAAAACCTTCTTGCCACACTTGGACTGGATGAGGTGAAGCTAACTACCCAAAAGATTTATATAACTAGTCTAAAACAGAACTAAGCCCTAAAACAAAAGAAGTAATATAATTGTATAATGCTTACAAGTACACAATACACACTCTTTCCCATTATCATTTGATCCTTAATACCCAGTAAAGAATTATCCCTATTTTTACATATTTTAAAAAACAGAACAGTGAAATAATGTGATCAGCTCAAGGTCAGCCAGCTAATAAGCGGCTTGGATGAATCCTCACAACTCCACAACACCTTTTTCCATGAGAAAGTCAAAGAACAGTGAGTGGAAGCCTGGACTATTTAATATGGACCTAAGAATGTCAATCCAAAATCTTCTGAGCTCTTCTTAGCCACTAGGCTACATGCAACTATTTTAGATCAGACAAGCTCCTCTTTCTATCAAAATAAGATCTTGAGTAACTAACCAACTAAGTAAAAATGTAATCATTTAAAAGGCATACACTATATTAATATTACATATATACACCTACCTCAATCATAAATCTTATACTTTTGAAACGTTACATAAATGAACAATAAGAACAGAACCCAAGAGTTGGATGTTACACTAACAAAAGTACCAGTTTTTTGGGTCTCAACCCTTTCACTGTCTTATGTTAGAAATACACTTTCTCATTTCTTAAATTCTTATCTGTAAGCAAATCATTAACAAGTAATTCTATATACAGCTTTTTACAAGTACAGAATGCCGTCAAGATTGTTTCACGAATGTAAAGTATTATTCTGTTTCCTTCTGTATAGGAATTATTACATTATACCACAATGAGCGTGCTATTCCTGAAATTACAGTCACTTGAAAGATCTTATCACAAATGCCTAAACCGCCAACATATTTAGCATATCCTCTCTTCAGAATTCTGACCAACTTAAATGGAAATTCCTACTCATGCACTCCTATTTCCGGATGGCCTTTAAAACATCAGAACTACTCCTTAATATAAATAAGAAAGACTCGACTTAATAGCATAACATTTATGTCCTACCATACTTGAAAGCATCATTTGGACTAAGTCAAATATGAATATAACCTGAAGAGCCCTTTCTTAAGCACCAAAATATCCCAGAGCTTTTTGCAGCCAGCACAAGAACCTTTTACTTTCATACCACACCATCCTGCTTTTACAGGTATCTAAGGAAATGTGTATACATGAGTTGTACAAACCACCTACCAAATAATCCAATGCCTTCCAAAGTGAAAAGCTGATCCTCTTTTCTGCTCTTAAATTATTCACAATTAGTCTACAAAGAATTACTGTAGACTACCTGAACAAACTTTTCTGACCTATGTACCATGTTCTATATTTATGCTACTGGAAAGAATCAGTGTGATTCATCCCTCTCTACATTTAATAAGGAATAGAGCAGGAAAACAGCTTAAAAATTACAAGTTACTTTTTATAAGAAAAGGAACTTTTAAGTGAAGACAATTTACTGTTGACAGACTCACAACTATACATGATAGTGATCAAACTTCACTGAATACTTTTAACTTTTTTTTTTTTTGGTTCACAACCTCTGAGTATGACAACTTTACGATCATTTTATTTTAAAATATCCCACTTTCATTGTTTTACATTTCTCAATGTTGAGAAAATTTTACCCAAAGTTTGGAAAAATTTGATAAATTCTTGTCTGCAAGACCCCTATAAGCATTAAATCTTTAAAGCAGAGATCAACAATATGTTGTATTACAAGATGTTAACATTACGGATGTTTTATTATAGTTCCTGAGTCTTCAAGGACATCAGTAACTTGATAAAAAAAAAACCACGCTCAAATGCATGACTCGCATTTTTCAAGCCACATTTCATGAAGATTATGTTTTTTGGTTTGTATGCCATAATTACATTTTGAACTGATCCATTATATCTGAAAATAACTTGCATGTGAAATCACTAAGGAAAAGGGTCACTTAGAAACACAGCATTAAAAACAAATTTTAAAGCCTTCAAATAAAGGTCTATAAGTTGGAATTAAAGAAAAACATAATTCAAATTCACAGTAAGCTGAAGTGAAAACTCAACATAGCTTATACCACAAAAAATATATATATATAAACAAAGTGGTAGTGTTCAACCTTGACAGAAAAAAAGTTTAAAATGAAAACTACTTAAATTGAGAAAGAATTCCAATGACATGACATTTTCTTGCCAAAACGCAGGAATGTGTAGATTATATCATTCAAATCTCATTGTATTACATTATAAAGGTCTTGGCAACGGTTAGCCATTAATCTTTTAACACAAAGGAGATTCAAATCCAAATGAACTGTAAGACTATCTCTTCCAGAAGACAGAAATGGAGTAATTTACTTTATCCACAACTGTTTAACCTAAAAGGAAGGCCGAAAGGATGATAACGCAGAATGGATCAGCCTTCAGTCTACCAAGTCCCATTTCTCACGAAGTCTTGCACCAATCCGAAAAGAGAAGGTTAGGGACACAAAACAAGCTTAGGAAAGACTGAAAAAAAATCTCCAATGAATGACACACCACATCACGGTTTATTCTCTTACACAATTGGAGAAACAAAAACGAAAAATATCACACCATATGTTTCACCGTATCAATTAAAAAAAATATTTTACGGCCGTACCTTCAATTCTTTGGGGCTGAAAAAATAATTTAGCTTCTGTTTTATTGATTACAGAGGAAAAGGAAAAAGCAGCTGCTGCAATGCAACACAGGCTGCTACGGAGGAAGGAGAGAAAACGGTTTTCCAAACAAATCCCTCTCCCGCCCCCGTTTACACACCCCAAACAACTTACTTATCCCAGTCTTTCACTGTGTCCCCCCAAATATAAACCTAATAAATTCTTTCCCTTCCCCCACCATCGTGAAATTTCACCTTTCAGAGCTTTCACCTATCGCTACCAGAGCACTTTATTCCCCACAGAAATTTCACATCTTTCAAACTTTTCTCCCTTTTTTAATTAAACACGAGAGTCTTGTTATAAAAGTGCACGAAATTTTTACATCCAGACGGAAAAATACCTGTTTCCCAGCAACATGCACGCTTCGATTCTCGAACCCCTCCCCATCTCCCAGGTTTGGCTTGCAAGGCTGGTGGGGGGAGGGAGCCAGGAGCAAATTAAATTTAGGAAGGGAAATCCTGGGCGAAAGAGGAGCATTTGAGGAAAAACGGGCCAACGTCGAAAAGAGGACCCCCCCCCATAAGAGGGTTGGGGAGGATTACAAGAAAGAAAGAGAAATGAGAAGGGACAAAGGGGGAGGGGGGAGAAAGAGACCAGAGACCAGGGAGACGCGCCGGGCCGGGAGAGGGAAGGCGGGGTCCGGGGAGAGCGGGGTCGCGGCTCCCGTGGCACAATGGCCCGCCGGCCCCCGCCCCGCGCGCCCCTCACCTCATGGTGTCGGCCGCGCTGAGGCTTCCCCAGCAGCCGGGAGACGCGGGAGGCGCCGAGCCGAGGGGGGTCTCTCCTCCAGGGGCGGGAACGCAGCTCGGCGCCGGAAGACAAGTGTCCAGCTTCTCCTTCGGGCGGCCGCGGGGCTACACCATCTCCTCGCACAAAGCCGAGGCGCCGGCCCGGAGTGGGAGAGAAGAGGGCGAAAGAAAAGCTGGGGAGGGGGCGGAGAGGCCGAGGCGCCGAGCGGGTCCCGCGGCCGCCACAGCCCCCCACCTCCTCCTCCTCCTCCTCCTCCTCCTCCTCCTCCCCCGGGAGCTTCCTCGGCCGCCCTCGGAGGGATGCCCGCCGGGGCCGCGCGCCCGGCCGCAGCTCCCCAGGCCCGCGCTCGCCGCGCCCGCCGCCGAGGCCGTGTGCAACCGGCAGCTGCGGCAGCCGCGGGAGGAGAGTCGGGATCGCCTCGAGAAGCCCGGGAGGAGGCGGGGCGCGCGGCGGAGGAACACGCAGGCGCCGCCCTCCTCCCCCCTTTCCCCCGGGGGCGAGGGGGCGGTGAGGGGGGAGGGGAGGCGGGGGGCCGGGCGTTCCCCTGCCGCCGGCCGGACCCCCCGCGGGACTGCGGAGAGCGGGGAGGGGCGGGAGCGGGCTCGGCGACTACGGGTTAGCAAAGGCTCTTTGTTGCTTTCCCACCCCGCCTCCCCAGCACCCTGGGATCGGGGCTGCTCACCCCCCGTCCGCAGCCGGCTAGGGTTCCTCCCCCGGGGTTGTCCTTGGCCGTCGTCCCCCCCCCCCCCCGGTCGCCTACCGCTCCCCTGAGACTGGGGGAGCTCCCGGGCCTCCCCCGCGCCAGAGTGGGGAGACTGGGGCGCCGGGACCTCCCGGCGCGGGACCTGCGGCCACCGGCTTGCTAAGCCGGGGGCGGCAACCGGGATGCGTGACTGGGCGCCGGGCCGGGGTACTCCGGATCTGCCCGTCCGGGTGCCCTCGTGCGGGGCTTGTCTTCAGCACGTCCTGTTGCTATCTCAGGAACGGGACCTGCCAGTCGATGGGCATCCCGGCCGGCCCCACGGCCCGCCCCAGCCGCGCGCCGCTCCCCGCGATTCCTCCGGGGTGGGGGGAGGGGGTGGCGTGTAAATGTAAAATATGGTCATCATTGTTCGCTTCGCTCCTTTTCTTCCCGAGGAATCCCAGTGTGCTGTACCGATTTAACGAGCTGATATGCACACACCAAGTATAGGGATGACTTCATCCCCGAAAGAACGCAGCCAACTCGCGCGGAAACGCAGTCGCCGGGAGACGCGCGCTGCATCGTGTGCAGCAGCGGGAATGGAAGAGAAACGCAGCCGGTGAAACCGCTTTCTATCGTCATTAGCAAAAAGGGAATTCCGGCCGCGGGAGGGGAAGAGAGAGGGGCGGGGGGCCGGGGAGTGATGTCAAATAATGATAGTTTAAAATTTTTCGTCATTCGTTTGGTCTTGAAATCACCTTGTAAAGGTAAACGTAAAATGCTGGCGAAGAAAACATTTAAAGTCAATGGCATGGGGGGCGGAGCCCATCCAGAAAGCCAGGATTTATAGTTGTGGGAGTTTTTAGGTATCGAAAAGCAAATCCAAAAATCAAATGAAAACTTAAACTGGACAAATTACAGGCCTCTTGTAGTCCCGAGGAAGAATGTGTATTTTTTAAGATGACTAGGATGGATCTAATCCAAAATGGAAGACCTGCCATGACTCCAGGAATCTATTCAAAAGTTTTGGTGTTTTATTTTAAGATGGAGGCACAATTCAAATTATAGTTTTGATAGTTGAGGTCATTTACACTTCCAAAAGAAAAGTGAACAAGTTATAGTCATACTTGGTGAATGTCTGACTTGTCTATAATAGAACTGTGTGGCCCAGTTTTAACTATAAAAAGCTTCCCCATTTCAGACTCAATACCAAGTTATTTTCTTTTTGGAACCTGCAACCTCAAACCAACAGCCTTATATACTCAATGACCTGGACCTATGGCACAGGACCAGAGTGGCCTCAAGTAGTCAAAAGGTACAGTGCCTCTGCTTAAACATGGTGTACTTGAACACTAATTTCCACCCACATGCCTAATTACAGCTTACCATCACAGAAGAGCATTTTATTCAAGGATCTCCAAGCACTGGAGAGAAAACAGCCTTGCCAGGCAAATGTCCTTGTTGCCATATTACAAGTAGAGACAGGGAAATAGAGAACACAAGAACTGGATGAGTTTGTGCAATAGGCACAATTAAAAACCATAGCTACTAACTATGAGGTTCATTGCCTTATCATAAACACTCACTGTCATTTATGTAATTAAAACGCATGCACCTCAAATATTCTCCAAATTAGCCAAAGAACATTTGCTGTGGAGGCTTTTTTCTTGGAAAAGTTATAATAAGACTTATTGAACCATCTTGGAAAAGTATTAAGACATATTTGACCACAAAGAATTCACACCAATTTGCCTTAGTTCATTCATAGCAATACAGTAAATCCAGCAGAGCTTATGTTTCAGGGAAAACTCTTACAAAGGGCCAAAAGGGGTGGAGATGTTGCTGCAGTGACTCAAACTATCTCCTCTTGCCAGAGACAAGAGGCAAGGATAAAAATGCTTTACAGATGACTCCATAACCTAGTTCTCATTTGTGAAAGTTAATTCATCCTGCACTAAATAAGTGATATATCACATCATCTTTATCCTTACAGCAAATGTTCTGATGGTCTGGGCACCAAATTAAGCAATCCAAGTGGAAAATGCTGTTCTTATTGTCTATGTTTATTAAAAATGTACCAGCCAAGAATTTTGGCCGCCTACAACCATTTCCATCCTTTTGGATGGCAGCCCGCCAGCTCACAAGTTGGTCATACCATTGCCTTTGGATTTAGATATTGCAATGGGTGGCCTGACCTCCAAAGGTCATTCAGTGGAAGGGCAATTTGTTGGCTGTGACAAAATGTTATTGCTTCTTGTTCATATTTGGTTTAACAATAAAAGAGGGCAAAGGGAAACTTGAGCTAAGAAATCACCAACTAATTCTGGTCACAAAGGAAACTTTGTGGAATGTGTTACCATATAGAATAAAAGAATTTTAGAGATGGAAGGAATCTTAAGTCCAACCCACTCATTTTTCAAAAAAGGAAAGTGAGTCCCAGAGAGGTTAAGTAAATTGCCTACAGTCACACAGTCTCTTTTTGGTGGAACTGGAACTTAAACCCAGGATTTATAATTATGGGTCCATTGCTCCTTCCACCACACCATACTGCCTACCTACGGCATAAGTAAGTGGGTTAGACAGTAAGAATTAAAGCGGATTCTCTTCTCATAAACCCTGCTCTAAAATTAGCCAAGTTTGTGTTGGCTTGGCTGAATGGTGAAAATCACTTGAATTTTTCTCTCACAAGGGCTACCCAGCCTGAAGCCCAATACCAGGCCCTCAGGTAGGCACCCGGATGTTTGGAAGTAAATGAATGGATAAACGAATGAATGAATGAATGAATGCTCTAATCGAAGAGGAAACTCTTCATCAAAAGAAATACAGTCTAGGGACTTCACTGGTGGCACAGTGATTAAGAATCCACCTGCCAATTCAGGGGACACGGGTTCAAGCCCTGGTCCAGGAAGATCCCACATGCCACAGAGCAGCTAAGCCCGTGCGCCACAACTACTGAGCCTGTGATCTAGAGCCTGCGAGCCACAACTACTGAAGCCCGCACGCCCTAGAGCCAGTGCTCTGCAACAGGAGAAGCCAATGCGCTGAGAAGCCCGAGCACCGCAACCAAGAGTGGGGCCCCGCTCGCCACAACTAGAGAAAGCCCACGTGCAGCAACGAAGACCCAACACAGCCAAAAAATAATTAATTAATTAACTAAAAAAATAAAATAGTCACCTCTTAACACTGAGTATGTGGACCTCAACTTTGGCTCACAGAGCAACACCCCAGCTTAACACCACAATGGGAGGCCTGCTCCAAGCCCTAGGTGTGCACAGCGATCCCAAGTTGTTCTACGCCTCTATTAGCAGTGTGCGTACGATGAAACAAAACATGCTTCTGTTGAAGATGGGTTTGCTGCAGGAGTGTTGTCAGTCTGGCTCTGAGGGTTCTCTCAGAACAGGCCTTGTTGAAATTCATCTGAGAGCATCAGTGTAGGCTTGTCCTCCATTTATGGGCATGAGGAGGATGCGTGACTAATGCTGCTCAGCAGTCAGGAAATCATTGCTAAGGATTGTAGGCACAGTCTCCTCCATCACCCAAAAAAGGGTTCTACCCTGAAAATTCAGGAGTTACTTAGGGGTGGGTGAGGACAAGAAGATAGTTTGGAGTGGATGTGATTGTATACTTTCTACTTATATGTAACAGTATTGAGTTTTCTTTTGTGGCAATTAGTGTAATGTTTGTTCGTTTTCCCAAGAATGGGAAAAAATAATGTAGAACATGATATTCCAGTAGAATTCAAGATATTTTTATTACTCATCTTTCAGCTTTAGTTGTCCATATATAATCTCGGTTCTAAAATATTATCAGGAGACAGACATTAGAGGAAACTATTTGCCTCTCTACCATTTGCATTTTTCTTCTATTTGTCATTTTTCTCCCTTCCAAATTAGGATTTATTAAGCTAATTTCATTTCCTCTTCCCCGGAGTCTCTTTTTTTTCTTAGTGCCCCAGTGTTTAAACTTGGCAGGAGATTCCTAAAGCCTGAACAGTATTGGAATAACAATTGGTAGAGGCCATATTCTATAAAATGCAAGGCATTATTTCCACAAAATTCAGCTATGGTTGCCATTTAATGAATATGGCAGGTGGGCTCCATTTCTAGATAACAATCAAATCATGGTGCTTTAAGAACTGGATTGAAAAGAAGCATCACCATAACCCAATTCTGAACTCTTATCTCTTAGTTTATAAAATCTAGCTGATAGCTTGGCAAGAAAAAAATGAGTGGTTGCCCTGTTTCTTGCATTGAATTGATTTACTTGTCCCATTGACTTAATCAAACTTGAGAACATCAGTCAATATCCTAGGGACATTATGATTGGATGACAACTGACCTTGGAGTATTTCCTCAAAGGAGATGAGGAGAAAAGCTAATAAAGAAAAGATTATTTTCTGGCTAATCACAGTAGAGAAGAAAGATATTACCACTAGGATGTATCCTGTAAGAGCTGTCTAAAGTCACACTGCCTAATACCACATCTTTTATAGCTTTTATCCCACCTTTCTGGTAAGTTTCAAAGCTCATTAAAAATCCCAATTATCTTTCTCTTTGAAACTGTTGCTCAGCATGGTAACATGGCCAAATTCTAGTTTGAGAAATTATCTTCAAAACTTAATTTTCTTGGGTTTAATGTCAAAATTCAATCTCTAGTCAAGTTTTCCTGAAGTCAAAAGAAAAGCAGCAATTATTAGAAAAATAATTTATGTCCCTAATCGTTAATACTCTCATTTGACCTAACATTCTAATGCTCTTAACTCATTTCTCATTGCTACCAACTTATGGTGAAATAAAATGGTGATATTGTACTCATTGTGTGTGTTAAGAAGTCGAGTCCTTTGACCAAAGTAGCCAGTGGCTAAATATTCTAGTGGTGAATGAATCGAATTGCAAATCAACAATGAAGGCACTTAATGGCCAAATTTACTCTCATTCCCCTCTTCTACCTGTATTAATGCCTGCTACAGATGGAAACCAACAGAGATAGGCTTTACGTTTGAAGGAACAAGTGTTCTTTGAGTCACAGGAATGTAAGAGATGAACATAGATAAGTGACTGGCTAGCCAATAATGATGTTTGCTAACCTGCTAGGCACTTACATACATTAATTCAGTCAATCCTCACAACATTCCTAGAAACTGGGTACCATTACAGTCATCCTTGCCATACATGTAGCTCATGAATGTCAGGTACAGAAAGGTTCAGAGAATAACCCAAACCACACAGCTAGGAAAGGGAAAGCCAGAAAGTCCTGTTCCACAAGCCACACTCAAGCTCTGCACCAGGTGGCTTCTATTTCACTTTACTTCTCTGATTAAAAAAAAAAAGAAGAAGAAGACTCAGGTTCTACTTAGGAAATAGAACTAGCATGGTTAAAAACAAAGCAAAACACAAGTCACTTAATTCCTGATTCTGCTACAGCAATAGCCCATCTAGTAAATCATGACATTTGGGTTACCCAAACTATAAATAAACCTCTCCCTTAGGCAGGGATTTGTATCCCAAGTGCCTAGGCTTGTACCTTGTGCAATGCAGGGGCTCAATAAATGAGTTAAATGAGTCTCCAAATTAGGGAACTCCAATTAATATTTCTTTCCGGAATGTTAATGCTACTGAGAAGCGACCAGTGGTAATTCACTCATTCACCACTCCTTCCCTTAGATATTCCAGCCATACAACTACCAGAGGTTAATAGAGCTTACAAAGGTCAAGTTTCCTTAAATCAATTTGGTGAACCAGAAACTCATATAGAAATGCTTAGAGTATATTCGCTAACATTTTTTGTTGAATACAGGGCAATAAACGAAATGAAGCCAAGCCTAAGTGTTTTTAAAGGTGTTTAGAGAAGTGTCTACATACTCTTTAGTAATATTCTAACTAATATCAGAGAGACTAGATAGGGAATACCATACCCCCTAGGTGACCCTGTGCTATCTTTAGCTATGGTTGTTTGCAAAGCAATTGGCCATAAAAGTCTTAGTCTAGGATGAGACTTAATAAAGTCTTTGAAAAGGAATCATCTATTTTTTCATTTATCTTCTTGTGAAAGACCTTTTTAGGACTTAAGTACTCATTGAAAATTTATCACCAATACCTATTGGCTACAATATTTTAGGGAAAGGCCTTGAATAGAACCCTGCTATCTTAGCTTCCTGTTCAGGCTTTCTTATCTAACTTAGGTGGCATTTTATATCTGTCAAGCATCTCATAATTAATTTTTCTTTAAATAGCTCCTGTTTTATGTGGGTTTTTTGTAATGTTGCCTTCACTGAGCATCTCATTGCTTTTCATTTTATTCAGTGTCTCTCGCTTGCAAATATTTCCCTTCAGAAGTTCACAGTCTGGTCTTTTCCTTCCTATTTTTCACTTTATTTTTCTGTCCTATTACTAATGAGACAGTGATTTTGATTTGCTATTTGAGTTATTTATATCTTCAGGCTTCTGTTTAATATCAGGTCTGGTTTGGCATTCCTTTCCTACTGAATGATGCCCAAATTAAGTTAAGAAACAATTCCTAAGAAAGCTGGCCTGGGATTCTTCATGTTCTTCTGGTATCCCAAGCACTGGACAGTCTGTTTGATCTTGAAAGTTGATGTAACTAGCTAAGTTCATAGTTTATATCAGGTTTGACTCAGTGAGTCCTTTCCAGAATAACTCTGTTCTAAAACTGGTTGGGGTGATACAAGTAGGGAAGGAAGAATTAAAGTAGTCTAGGTGGTGAGCAAAAGTGCATAAAAGTTATTGACATGCAGCAATTTGCTGTCTTGGTTAACTCCTACTCATTTGACATCAACCCATAGACTATAAGGCATTTAATCCTCTCCTAATGATGGGGTTTCTAGTAAGAGGACACTAAGTGGAGTATAGTAACAAGAGGCCCTGATGCTACATCTACCATATGTAACTACGCCCACCATTACCATCGACCTATCAAAGAACTATATTTAAAATAGATAATCAACAAGGACTTACTGTATAGCACATGGAACTCCGCTCAGTACTCTGTAATAACCTAAATGGGAAAAGAATTTGAAAAAGAATAGATGCATGTATATGTGAAACTGAATCACTTTGCTGTACACCTGAAACTAATACAACATTGTTAATCAACAATACTCCAATATAAAATAAAAAAATATGTTTTTAATCTATCAAATAAAAGGAACTTTCCCCCTTTGACCTTCTATTCAGGTCTTTTTGTTAGGTTTCTGATGGCAGCTGACAGAAATCCAATTCAAAGTAGCTTAAGAAAAAAAAAAGAAAAAGAAAAAGTATCTGTATATTTCAAGTATGATCTTCAGGCTAGCTAGATTCAGGGGTTCCAACAATGTCACCATCTTCATCTCATAGTTCTGCTTATCTTTGCCTTTTTGTTCTGACTATTGTGTTTTGACCTATTCTCTCCTACTGTGCTACCTACAATTTCACATCCTATCAGCACTGTGATCCCAAAGCTGGACAGTCCATCCAACCAGCAGGGACTCTGATTGTCCAGCTTGAGCCACAGCACCATCCTGAGCCACTGTGGGCAGGGTGAAGAGGTTCTTTAATTAGCCAGGACCAACTTGTGGGCCCTGTGGTCAGATTTTTTGCAAAATGGCCGTTATAAATATTCTCTCAGTATCCATGCCTTTGGGTTGGACTCTCCCATACCTACTCTGAGCTTGGTCATGTGGCTTGTTCTGGCCAGGGAGACAATAGCAAATGTGACACAAGCAGAGACTTGTAAAGGCTGCCTGCCCTTGCTGGCTGCTCTTTGGAAACCAAAAATGAGATGGCCATATGAAGAAGCCTGGGCTGGTTTATCCACATGGATGAAAGGGAGTTGTCCAAGTTGAGGTCCTAGATCAACAGCCTGTCAACCTGCAGATTGTGAATGAAAGTTCCAGGGACTTCCCTGGGGGTCCAGTGGGTAAGACTGTGCGCTCCCAATGCAGTGGGCCCAGGTTCGAGCCCTAGTAGGGGAACTAGATCCCACATGCATGCCACAGCTAACAGTTTGCATGCTGCAACTAAGAAATTCATATGCTGCAGCTTAAAAAAAAAAGATCCCACATACTGCAATGAAGATCCCACAAGCCGCAACTAAGACCTGGTACAGCCTAATAAGTAAATAAATAAATATTAAAAGAAAAAAAAAAGAGAGAAAGTTCCAGACCATCCAACCCCAGCTGAGCATATCCAGACCAAAATAACTGCCCAGTCAACCCACAAAATCATGAGAAATAATGGTTATTGTTTTAAGGCCACTAAAGTTATGGGATAGCTTGTTACACAGCAAAATTAACTGATACAACCTTTTCTTCTTCAAGAAGTTCCCACATTCTTTGAGTAGAGCAATGTCTGCTGCACTGAAAGGGAAATGTGTGACTAAAGTTCTTGCTCTAGTTGAAGGATGTTCACTTGTGCCCAGGTTCTCTTATCAAGGGGTGCTCTGAAGACTTCTCAGAGTCTATGTGCCTTTAGACACCAAAACTCTTCATTGGTTGGGTGGTTATTATACTTTGAAGTTCTTCCTCCAGAAGAAGGCAGAACCTGCAAGATGGGGAAGAATGCACAGAATGATAAAAAGGCAGGACCCCTTAGGACACCAAATTACAAGCAGATAAGACAAGAGCTCTTGAGGTCATGAGCAAGAACTGTAATTTATATACCAGGCAATCTAGATTCTTGTTTCCCTCTCTCCTTATTTTCCTTTTGTTATCCACAAATCTTTAGCAAAAATCTTGTTTGAATGCTCCAAACTGCTCTCAGTTGGTCCACAAGTTATTAAAAGATTTTGTTCATGTTCAAGTTCCTATGGGGGAGAGCACCCCTCTCAGGCCATCACTTTGGTGGAAGAGGTAAATATGAGGAAGAAACTCCCCCCTAATCCACCAAACTCTTAGGAATCAGCTCCTACTCAGTTCTTGGCAAAGTTCCCAGTGAGGGACCATTGTCTATACATCATGGCTAAGGAGCCAGGCATGAGTTGGGATGAAACCCATGTTTCTCTCCAACTTGAAAAAGACATTGAGGTCATTCTTCAGAAGAGTTCAAGAAGGCGGTTTCTCTCAATGGAGGGAAGAAGGGATGAAGCAGATATTCCTGGAGGTCTCAGAGCAATATTTTAGATCTTGGCCTCCAGGCTTATAGGCAGCAGTCCAGTGAAATGACTGCAGTGAAGCAAGAGTAGCTGATAGATCCAAGAAGGCTCTAAGAAGGGAACTTAGATCTCAAGACACTTAGGTCTGAATGGAAGTGGTAATCTCGGTCAGGAAGGGGGAGGAATGGATGGGAGTGGGAGGGGAGGCCCTTTAGAAGTATCTGGGGTGCAGTGATCTGGAAGGGGTCCTGGAAACCAACAAGCTGCATATCAGTATACATATGCCCTTGTTGGAGGACCCCTGCATTTTTTTTTCATTAGAGCCCCCAACCACTCTCTGCTACCCTGGAAAGGTTGATTGCATTGTAGTCCATTGCCAGAGGACAAGAGACCTATGTTAATCACTCCTTTTAAAAAGGTTGTAATAGACAGAAAACCAGCTTGAACTGAGGGAATGATTTCTCATGTCATAAAATCTCAGGAAAGGCAGGGATGACCAGTGTGCCACATGGTCAAGACTCTTTCTCTGTCTTGTTTCTACTTCTCCCTGAGTATTAGCTTCTTCCTCTCAGATTGGCTTATTCACAAAGCTATAACACAGCTGCCAGAGCTCTTGGCTCACCTCTTACTTGGCTATCAGGGAGGGACATGCTCTGTCCCAATAAATTGTACGTGGGGGAAATGGAGATAGATTGTGATTGACTTGCTTAGGTCCTGTGCGCATACCTGACCCTAACACTGGCCAGGGGATGAGTACTTTGGTCCAGCTTGGGTCCTTGCCTAGCTTGAGGGCCCTCCTAGAACCACACCTCTGGAGGGAGGAAGAGAGGTTCCTGAAAAGAAGGAAGGGAATTTCCCCCGAAGACAGAGATAAAGCAGTTCTCAATTCTTCTGGCTTCCTGACCAAGTTCTGCTCCTTCCCAGGGGATCACTCCTTTAAAGAGTAACATGGAAAACAATAGAGCCTAAATGATGGCAGAGTGGCTATAGAATGAGTTCTGGGCAATGTCTCCCTCCTTCACTTTATCCTCCATCATATTTTACTTTTCCACATTTCTTTTCCTCTAGATGTATACTAAAAATGTGAAATAAGATACAAATGAAAATACAAAGGAATAAAGAAATGTCTAAGACCAGCATTATTAAAGATAACTGTTTTATGAAACAACTACATAGAGCAGAGACACATTTAAAATATAGAAAAATATAAAAATAACTTTTCAAATGGGTGAAAGGTGATGCATGAATCCTTAACATAAATTATTTCCAATCTAGTGGAGTTTATTAACACCACACTAACATCTACTTGAGTTGCTTTCTGCTAACGTGTGGAACTGGGGCTCTGTATTATCCTGGCTACTGAATTTTACTGTATAAGCCTCTCCCTTTGCTTGGCTGAATGGAATGGAATGGGAGATCCTTTCTATATTTGTTTCTGTCTGTGTCTTTTTTTATTATTTTAAGACATCAATTCATAATTAAATAGAACCAATGGAAAAACCTGCAAATCAGATCAACCGCCATGTTTTTAGTTTACTTTTTTAGTTTATTTTACCATCTAAGTTCAGTTTATTATTTTAAATGAAATGTAGTATAATTTATATGTAATAAAATGCATCTGCATTTTATTGAGTTTTGCCAAATTTATATGCCCTTGCGACTGCCATCACAATCGAGGTATAGAATGACTCCATCACTCCAAAAACTTCCCTTGTGATTCTTCCTAGTCAATCCTTCCCTCACCCTCTGCCCCAGGCAACCACTGGTCTGCTTTGTGTCATTATAGATTAGATTTTTCTCTTCCAGAGTCTCACATAAGTGTAATCATGCAGTATGTACTCTTGTGTTGACTTCTTTTACTCAACAGAACACATTTGTGATTCCTCCGTGTTGTTATGTGTATCAATAGATCATCCCTTTTTATTGCTGAGTATCCATTTTAATGCCATTTATCCACTGATATACATTAGGGTTGTTTCCAGTATTTAGGCTATGATGCATACAACTGATATGGACATTCATGGACAAGTCTCTGTGTGGACTTTGTGGACTTTAAATACTGAAATGATGATGTTTTCATTTTTCTTTGGTAAATAATTGGATTTGGAAGGGCTGGATCATATGGTTAGTGTATATTCAACTTTATAGAAATCTGCCAAGCTGTTTTCCAAAATTGTACCCTTTTACATTCCTTCTAGCAGTATATAAGAATTCCAGTTGTTCCACATCCTTGTCAACACTTAGTATGGTCAGCCTTTGTAAGTTAAACCATTCTAGTGGATATGTAGTGTTATCTCATTGTGATTTTAATTTGTATTTCCCTGATGACTAATAAGCTGAGTATCTTTTCATTTGCTCATTGGCCATTCATATATCTTCTTTGTTCCTCATTGCCACTCTTCCACATTCAGGCTCTCAACATCTCCTGTTTAGAATGTAAATTTCTAACTCATCTCCAGTGCAAACCGAGGTCTGATCATATCCCAGCCCTATTTATAAGCCTTCCACGGACCCATATTTTCTTGGAATAAAATTCACACAGCATGACATTCAAAGTTTTTGCCAATTTAGCCACATGAGACTCTTTAAGACCAATTTCCTGCTATTCTTCTCCCCTACCTTTTCTCCCCGCACACTTGCACCTTACACTGTTGACCATTCCCTAATCCTGCCATAGATGCTCATGAGTTTGTAGCTTTGCTCATGTTGTATATTCTGCTTGGGTTGCCCTTTGCTCTTCTCTACATGAATACAAGAAATGCTCATTCCTCAAGGCCCAGCTCAAAAGTGTCCTCTTTTGGGAAGACTTCCTGACCTCCTCAGGTAGAATTAACAATTATCTTTGTGCTTTGGCAGCACTTAGCCCATGCTGCCATCAAGGTCCTCACTACAGTCTGCTGTAGTGACTAGCTGTGGGGCTGCCAACCTCTCCTCGCTGGAGTTTAATTCCTTAAGGACAATGTTGGTGTCTTATACTCTTTTTTGCGTTCGGAGGGCCTCACATTAACTCCTGCTTGCTAACCATGGTTGCTTGAATGTGTGGATAAATGACTGGGTGAATAAATGAAAAAAAAAAAACCTGCCTTTAGGCAAGTTGTTTACCCTCTCTGTTTACCTTTCCGTTTCCTTATCTGTAAATTGAGAAAGTAAGAATAACTGATTTATAATATCTTTCCAGTTCTAATGTTTTTAAAATTCTATATTTATTATTTGAAATCCAGCAAAACAGTATATTTCAACATATTCCGAACTGGATGATAGATGAAGTGGTGCTAATTAGATAATGGTGGATTGTCACTGACTTTGATGCTTAAGGAGCAGCATCTTATTCACTATGAAGTGACAGGAGGAAAACAGTGGGATTCTTCACAATTAAGTTTGCTAGCAGATGTGATCATGAAAAATTGCACAGTTTTAGTCTAAATCTACAATGCAGCAGCAACAGTACACTCTCACATTTTCCTGTAAATTTGTGCCTTGATGTTTCTGTATGTTGTGTTTTTTTTCTTCTTTTACAGTTTGAGGGAAGGCAAAAGGAAGAAGAAGGATAATACTCAGGAAAATATAGTCTACTACTTAGCTGTATAGTGACAATTAAAACAATCTAGTAATTATTACTTAAATTGTAACTTGCAGTATTTATAATCTTTAAAAAAATGTTGTTTACTGAAGTATATCATGTTAAAAATACATGATGAAGAAATTTTTTCCATATGGAATATGACAATTATTGTTTCAAATAATACAAATTATCTACCTTTTTTTTTTAAAGTGCACATACTGCTTTTTAAAGTTATTTATTTTATTTATTTATTTGGCTGCGTTGGGTCTTTGTTGCAGTGCATGAACTTTCTCCATTTGTGGCGAGTGGGGGCTACTCTTTGTTGCAGTGCGCGGGCTTCTCATTGCAGTGGCCTCTCTTGTTGCGGAGCACGGGCTCCAGGCGCATGGGCTTCAGTAGTTGCGGCTCGTGGACGCTGGAGCTCAGGCTCAATAGTTGTGGCGCACGGGCTTAGTTGCTCCGCGGCATGTGGGATCTTCCCAGAGCAGGGCTCAAACCTGCTAAGAGAAGTTTCTCTTCCACATGATTACCCTGAAGCATTCTTTTTTTTTTTTTTTTTGGTATGCAGGCCTCTCACTGTTGTGGCCTCTACCGTTGCAGAGAACAGGCTCCGGACGCGCAGGCTCAGCGGCCATGGCTCACGGTCCCAACCGCTCCGCTGCATGTGGGATCTTCCCGGACTGGGGCACGAACCCGTGTCCCCTGTATCGGCAGGCGGACTCTCAACCACTGCGCCACCAGGGAAGCCCCTATGATAGCTTCTTAACTTCTTCCCAGTATTATAGCATTTGTTAGCTGGCAACAGTGACAGCCAAATCCACAATTTGGATTTTGAATTTAGTAAGTGGTAAATCATTTGTAAGACCCAAAATACTCAAATCTACAGCAGCAACAATATCCTTCCCAAGCATTTCAGAAGGATCACAAGCACACTGCCAACACTTATTAATTGTTCTATAAAAAGACACACATGAAGTCATGAGCCCCAAAGGTCTGATGATGCCAAAGCATCATTACGATTATTAACTGTCAATTAACTCTGAAGCAAAAGCTGCTCATGGAATTACATAATAATCTTCCAGGGCATCTTCACATTTTTTAGGAGTCTTTGTCCAAATTAGGGATTTTCTTCCTCCTCTGACAGTTTGAGTGCCACATTGAATTGGCCCATTCTGCATGTCTCTTTCCCATATGTAACAGATCAATATTCCTGCCATTTAGAAAAAAATACCAGACCAGATATAACTCTCTGCGTGTCTGTCTTTCACCATCTATAAAATGGGAGTAACAGTCTTAGGAAAGAGTCTACCCAGTGGGGCGCCTGTAAAAACAGGTTTAATTATTTTCTTAAAACTCTACAGTATCCCTGAGAAAGTCCAGAACATGAATACTTCCCCGAAAGATAATAAGAGGTGATTATTTTTTAAGGTTCTTACTGTACAGCTATTAAAAAGTATGTATCTGAAGATTATTTAAAAATATGATGACATGGGAAAATGCTCTTAACATATTTTTAAAATAAATTTATTTTTTAAATTAATTTTTATTTTTGGCTGCATTGGGTCTTTGTTGCTGTGCGCGGGCTTTCTCTGGTTGTGGCGTGTGGGGGCTACTCTTCATTGCAGTGCGCGGGCTTCTCATTGTGGTGGCTTCTCTTACTATGGAGCACGGGCTCTAGGTGCGTGGGCTTCAGTAGTTGTGGCATGTGGGCTCAGTAGTTGTGGCACGTGGACTCTAGAGCACAGGCTCAGTAGTTTTGGCACATGGGCTTAGTTGCTGTGTGGTATGTGGGATCTACCTGGACCAGGGCTCGAACCCGTGTCCCCTGCATTGGCAGGCAGATTCTTAACCACTGTGCCACCAGGGAAGCCCTCTTAACATATTATGAAGTGAGAAAACCAGGCTACCAAACTGTAAGAATGGAATAAGGCCAATTTTTAAAAATAAGAGTGGATAAGCCACAAACCCATGAGCATGTAAGGCAGGATAAGAGAGTGGTCAGCAGTGTAAGTGTATGAGGGGTTTGGGGGTCAGGGGAGAAATGATAGGGAAGAAAAATGACAGGAAATATATATATTATATATTTATATATACAATATACATATACATAATGTATACATATATAAATATATATTTGTGGTGGGGGAGTGTATAGAATGGGGGGATATAAACACAAATGTTAAGTTATCTCTAGACAGTGGCATTATTTTCTTTTATTCACTTTTCTATAATTTCTAAATTTTCTACAGTGAATATATTATTTTATAATAAAAAGTTATTTTTGAAAAGATCTTTTAGGACTTCCCTGGTGGTGCAGTGGGTAAGAATCAGCCTGCCAATGCAGGGGACACAGGTTCGATCCCTGGTCCGGGAAGATCCCACATTCTGCTATTTAAGAGAAGCCTATAATCAGGACTTCCGTGGTGGTCCAGTGCTTAAGAATCCATCTTGCAATGCAAGGGATGCCCATTCGATCCCTGGTCAGGGAACTAAGATCCCACATGCAGTGGGGCAACTAAGCCCGTGAGCCACAACTACTGAGCCTGCACTCTAGAGCCCATGAGCCGCAACTGTTGAAGCCCACGTGACTAGAGCCATTGCTCCGCAACAAGAGAAGCCACCGCAATGAGAAGCCCATGACCGCAACAAAGAGTAGCCCCCACTCGCTGCAACTAGAGAAAAGCCCACGCACAGCAATGAAGACCCAAAGCAGCAAAAAAAAAAAAACTTAAAGTAACTGATTATAGGGTTTTTTTTTTTTTTTTTTTTTGCGGTACACGGGCTTCTCACGGTTGCGGCCTCTCCCGTTGCAGCGCACAGGCTCCGGACGCGCAGGCTCAGCGGCCATGGCGCACGGGCCCAGCCGCTCCGCGGCATGTGGGATCTTCCCGGACCGGGGCACGAACCCGCGTCCCCTGCATCGGCAGGCAGACTCTCAACCACTGCGCCACCAGGGAAGCCCTAGGCTTCTTTTTTAAAAATATTTATTTATTTATTGGCTGTGTCGGGTCTTAGGTGTGGCACACGGGATCTTTCGTTGCGGCATGCAGGCTCTTCGTTGCGGTGCGTGGGCTTCTCTTTAGTTGCGGCACGAGGGCTTAGTTGCCTCACGGCATGTGGGATCTTAGTTCCCTGACCAGGGATCGAACTGGCATCCCTTGCATTGCAAGATGGATTCTTAACCACTGGACCACCAGGGAAGTCCCGATTACAGGCTTCTTTTAAATAGCTAGCTCCTCTGTACTACATTTATAATATGATTTTTATTATCACAACTGCTATGCAAAGTGAGACACACCTGCTTAACTTGTTATTGCTTCATATAGGAAACACCCCACTGATCCAGAGGTCTGAAAACTGGTAGTTTTCACTATATAAAGACAACTAAGAACCAATAAGTAAGCAAAAAAGGCATTTGACAAAAAATAACAAGTGTTGGCGAGGATGTGAAGAGGTTGGAACTTTTGTGCGTTGTTGGTGGGACTATAAAATGGTGCAGCTGCTAAGGAAAACAGTATGGCTGTTCCTCCAAAAATTAAGAATAGAATTCCTACATGACCCAGCAATTCCACTTCTGGTTATATACCCGAAAGAATTGAAAGCAAGGAGTCAAAGAGATATTCGTACGCCCATGTTCATAGCAGCATTATTCACAATAGCCAAAAGATGGAAGCACCCCAAGTGTCTATCAACAGATGAGTGGATGAACAAAATGTGGTATACCCATACAATGGAACATTATTCAGCCTTAAAAAGGAAGGAAATTCTGACATAAGTTTCAGTACACGTGAACCTTGAGGATATTATGGCAGGTGAAATAAACCAGTCACAAAGGTCAAATATTTTATGATTCCACTTATGTGAGCTACCTGGAGTAGTCAAAATTCGGAGAGACAGAAAATAGAACAGTGGTTGTCAGGGGCTGGGGAGGAGGGGGAATAAGGGAGTTATTATTTAATGGGCACAGAGTTTCAGTTTTGCAAGATGAAAGAGTTCTGTAGATGGCTGGTGGTGATAGTTGCATAGCAATGTGAATGAATGTATTTAATGCTCCTGAACTGTCACTTAAAAATGGTTGAGATGGTAAATTTTATGTATATTTCACCACAATAAAACAAAAAAACTAACATCTCCCAGCAGAAAGTTTAGGAAACCCTAGCAACACTTTTTTTTTTTTTTTCTTTTCCAAAAGATCTAAATCACGAGCAGTTCAGATTTCCTGACCAGAGTGTTGGAAATCAAAGACAAGCGCTTATTACTTCTCAAGCATATCCTGTTTTGTTCCACTCATCATAGGACTGGCTTAGCCAGTAAATTATATCTTTATTTCTCACTCACAAGTCAACAGAAATTATAAGCGGATAAATAGGATTTGGGCATCTAGTGAAAGTATAATTGTACTGGTAACTTAACTCTAGAAGATGCTCTTAGCAATTCAGGAAATTGCTAGCTGCTTTTCCTACCCTCTGTAAAATGTCTAAGTTTTCAAACATCTCAGATGTCTTCGAACCCTTTTAAAAAGTAAGATAGTATCATTGTACTTTACTACATACTCATCTATAAATTCATTTGTCTTAATAAGTAAATAACATTGATGGAACCCCAAAATTCAGTTATTTGAAATGCCTATATACATTGAGCTGCATAACAAGAAATGTAGACAAATACTTGACTTAATTATAACGTTTGGTCCAACACCCCTAACTTTGTTTGAAGGAGAGATTGCTTTATTCAGCTGAATGACTTCTTTAACAATGAACCATTCATTCGCTTGTCATTGCACTAGGAGAGAATTACCAGTTCTTCCCAAGAAGCTTTTGAAAGCAAGACACTAGCCTTTTGGGGGTCAGGAAGGCTGGGACCAGGTAGGGGGTATGAAAGTGGATCTAGATTAATTCAACGTGGACCACCCAGGACCAGGAAGCCAGTTCCAAATTGAGGTCTTTGGGGACTTCCCTGGTGGTCCAGTGGTTAAGACTCCACGCTTCCAACACAAGGGACACAGGTTTGATCCCTGGTCAGGGAACTAAGATCCCACATGCGGTGCGGCCAAAAAAACAAAAACTTGAGGTCTTTTATCTGAGTTCTAAACTGGTGGCCCTGTGCCTATTTTTAATGCAAAGAAATCGTCATCGCACTGAAGCAGCTGTTACTGGTTGGTTGAACAGCCACAACTCAAAGCAGAATCCTTGTTCCAGGTCTCCTGATTCCAAATGCTGACTATAAACCTACAGAGTCGGACTTATAATATTTAGTATTTAAATAGGAGATAAGGCATTTGCCTAAACCTTAATGATCCGAAGTATTAGTTTGCTATGACTACTGTAACAAAGTACTGCAAATTGGGTGGTTTAGAGTAACAGAAATCAGTGTCTTATAGTTCTGGAGACTAGAAATCCAGAACTGAGATATCAGTAGCATTGATTTCTTCTGAGGGCTGTGAGGGAGAATCTATTCCATGCCTCTTGCTTAGCCTCTGGTGGTTTTCTGGCAGCTGTATCACTCCGATCTCTGCCTTTATGTTCACATGGCATTCTCCCTGAGTGCATGTCTGTGTCCAAATTTCCCCTTTATAGAAGGAAACCAGTCATGTGGGATTAAGGGCCCACCGACTCCAGTATGACTTCGTCTTAACAAATTACATCTACAGTGACTCTATTTCCAAATAAGGTCATATTCTGAGGTAGTAGGGGTTAGCTCATACATTTTGAGGGGAAACAATTCAACCCATAACACAAAGATATGAAAGTTTGTTCCACCTTTGCAAGCCAAATTGTTCACAATTGATGCTTTTATTCCAGTAAGTCCTTGGGACTAGGAATGGTTTTTAAGACAGTAAAGTTTGCTGTACTGTAGAGACACTTAATACTTTATGGCAGATACATTTCCTGGGCTTCTATGTGGCTAATTGTACTTTATTCTCAGTAATAAGTAATCATGAGTACTTCATGAATTATTGAGTCAAACGCATCCCTGGAAGCCATTGCTTGTATTCAGTTTAAAGGATGCATCCATTTCAATTGCATTTTGAGAGTGAGGGCAGCTAATGAACTGTGTCCGCAGAAGAGCCTGGTCCAGGTGGCACGTGCTGTACTCCCACTGGTAAAAATGGGTTTGTGCAAAAATACAGTTTGAAGAAAATAATCTATTTTAGTCAAGAAATGTAGACAGGGAACATGGCCTGTTACTAACTTGGGTGAATTTATTGTGGAAACCTTTTCTGCTTTAACATTCAAAGGCTGATCCCAGGAGAAAACATTCTGCTCCTCAGCAGGTGTCTTGCCTCGTTCATTTATCAACCATGAAAATCACATCGCAACTCACACACACATGGGTGCACACACATATGTGAAACAATTTACAAAACAAAACTTACCCTTACTACAGACAATGTCCTCTAAGTTTTTCTACTCTATTGTATTCTATTTTGTTTGTTAAAAATGTTGGTTGTGTACCACTCAATTAGGTTCATGACCTGCTAACGGGAGCCTGTTTGGAAAAAAAACCTGATGTAGGATATATACCCAGGGCGAAACTGCTAAGTCCTAGTTATATGCATGTTGAACTTTACAACAAAATGCCAAATGGGTTTCCAAAGTCATTATACCAATTTACATTCCCACTAGGAATGTGAAAGAATTCCTGTAGCTTTACCTCCTCGCCCACACCCGGTGTTGTCAGCGTTCTTAATTCTTGCTAACCTGGTAGGTGTAGGTGTCTCACTGAGGTCTGCATTTGCAGTTCTCTGAGGAATAATTAGCTTGGACTTCTTCTTCTTTTTTTTTTTTTTTTTTTTGCGGTACGCGGGCCTTTCACTGTTGTGGCCTCTCCCGTTACGGAGCACAGGCTCCGGACGCTCAGGCCCAGAGGCCATGGCTCACGGGCCCAGCCGCTCCGTGGCATGTGGGATCTTCCCGGACCGGGGCACGAACCCGTGTCCCCTGCATCAGCAGGCGGACTCCCAACCACTGCGCCACCAGGGAAGCCCGGACTTCTTTTTGATTGTATATTCACAGTCTCAATGAATTGCCTGTTCACGTCTTTTGCCCGTCTTTCTGTTGGGTTTTTTACAAGGCGTCGTTAAACAGTTTGCAACACTCTATGATGTTTTGCTCATTTAACACAGGGCTTAAGTGGGAAGATTATTCCTTTGGGGATGGATTGGGAGTCAAGGAACTTGATCTGGTATGAAGGAGGTGTAAGGAAAACTGGGACCTCATTTCTGGTTTACTACCGAACCCTTCTATCTACTCTTGTCAGGAATACTCTGCTCTCTTAGCTAGGTTCAGGCCCCTTTCCCCCCCTTTCTTAACGAATGATAGCTGTTGGAGACAGTTGCAGTGGGAGGTGTCATTCTTCACTGACACCGCTTGAGGAAGCCAGCCCACCTCCCCCTTCCCTACCACGTTTATCTTCTACTCCAGCTGAACATCTTGCGCCTCTGCTGACTGGGCACTGGGATTATGGGCTCCTGTACATTCTCGAGGCTTCTTTTGATGCCATCCATAATTTAGTCCTGAGTCGAACTTCTGGATCTTCTCTTTCACACACCCCTCTCTTCCTTGATATTTCACCTAAGAGGTGAGAGAATCGCCGGGCACTGAGTGCTGGTAATAACGGTGCTCCGACCAGCGAGCTCGTGCCCTTTGCCCAGATCTGCGCCTGCCTCTGGGTCAGGGTGGGCCTTGTCCCACGGGGGCTTTTGTCGCAGTGCAGTCCATGGAACCACTTCATAAAGTGGATGACATTTTCCCATGGTATCCATGTTATAGTTGGGGGGTTGCGTTGTTAACTAAATCAATCATAAATATAGACACCCCAATATCACAAAAACAAACCCCCCCCAAATATACAAGCCACTGTAATAATAAGTGAAATGAGTCATTGCTACCACAGAATAGGGTTTACAGAAGACCTTACTCAGAAAATGAGTGAAGCTCAGATTCGCCACTTCTAGGATCTGGAGCATGACCTCATTGTTACAAGGTTCAGAGTGGTCCTAGTTTGGCTTTGATGAAATTATCCTTGCTAGTAGCTTTGGGCCCTGCTTCCCACAGCTCAGGGGTCCTCAAACTGGGTTTCTTGGAGCCTCACCGTTCTGGGGGAAAACCTTCAAGTGGACATCATACCCCTTGGGTGTTGGCCTCTAATGTGCCATGACAACCAGAGCAGGTAGCTGGAGCTCTGGGCCCTCTCCTCTGTTTTAGCCAGAGCAGCCCTTTTGTTTTCTTATTCATAACTAGAATCCCATGTAAGAATGTATTTATAAATGCAGCTGCTTTTTTAAAAGTTTGGAAATCACTGCGGTTCATCTGGAGGCAAAGGTCCTTAGAATAGTGGGCTGTAGCCAAGGAAGAAGGGCAGGCTGGTATTTGCTGATGGTGTCTTTTCCTTCAAATGGACATGCAGTTCCTAAGGAACCTTTTTGCTTTCCCCTTCCCATGATATTTCTAATGGCTGGTCAAGGGTCTATAATTTCCCCTGTCCCGGCTGATATGGCCTTCTGGTTCCTTATTGTAGCAGACTGCCCTTGTCTTCCCAGATCTGTGTGCCCCCTTCTCCCCTGGTAATGGAGTTGCGGCCCACACATCCCCACCCAGCCAGGAGCTTCATTTCCCAGCCCCCTCCACGGTTCAATGTGGCTCCATGGCCACGTTCTCGACTGTGAGCACCAGTGATGTGTGTAATTCCCACATCACTTGCTTAAAAAGAAACTGCTTATGCAGGGCTTTTCTTTCACTCTTCCCCTCTCCCACAAGCTGAGGGCAAATATGATGGCGACCCTGCACCCCATGTGCAGACAAGGACAACTCCGGGGGAAGATAGAACAGCAGATAGAAAGGATCCGGATAGAAGGTATCAAAATGTTTGATCCCATTTTACAGCAGAAATGAAGAGTGATGGAGACTGCCCTGGCAGTCCAGAGGTTAAGACTCCGCGCTTCCACTGCATTATGTCTCTTGATCTTGGCTTCTTGTCCTGGTGCCACTGTTCAGATTCCTGCTTTCCTTCCCGAGTCTCTTCGCTTGAGCCCTGCCCTTATGTGAGAGTCTGTTTTCTTCATCTTTCAGCATCGCCACAATTTCCCGCTCTTTACTGAGCAGACCCAGCTTTCTGTCTGATCTTACGCCTTGGCTTCCTCTCCTTCTTTGCCCCGTGTCAGCAGAACATGGAAACACAAAGTGGACGGGAACCCTTTGGGTGACAGCCCATAAGATGCCAAGACAAACAGGACAGATTGCTTGGAAGTACGATCGTATAACATCCAGGGATAAATGAATGACAAACTCAAGGCTGGATTTCTGAAAAAGACCACCACCTCTGCTGTAGATACTTGGAACCAGGGTCTCAAAATGAATGACTGCAGGGAAGGCAACAAATTCTCCTAAGAGGGCACACCCTCCACTGTTCATCCATTTTTCTTGTCACCACCTTTCTGGTTGAAAAGAAATAGGAAGGGGCTTCCCTGGTGGCGCAGTGGTTAAGAATCTGCCTGCCAAAGCAGGGGACGCGGTTTCGTGCCCTGGTCCGCGAAGATCCCACATGCCATGGAGCAACTAGGCCCGTGCACCACAGCTACTGAGCCTGTGCTTTAGAGCCCGTGCGCCGCAACTACTGAAGCCCGTGAGCCACAACTATTGAGCCCATGAGCCACAACTACTGAAGCCTGCGTGCCTAGAGCCCGTGCTCCGCAACAGAGAAGCCACCCCAATGAGAAGCCCGCACACTGCAACAAGGAGTAGCCCTCGCTTGCCTCAACTAGAGAAAGCCCGTGCGCAGCAACAAAGACCCAACGCAGCCAAAAATAAATAAATATTTAAAACAAAGAAAGAAATAGGAAAGCTGTACTTGAGTTTCACGCTGGTGCTTTTTAAGATCCAGCAGGAGTTCCACATTCTTTCATTGCCTCCTAGATTTCATTCTCTTCACCCCTTTTCCTCCTTCTTTTTCTTTTAAATTGATTAATTAATTTATTTATTTTTGGTTGCATTGGGTCTTTGTTGCTGTGCGCGGGCTTTCTCTAGTTGCCACGAGCAGGGGCTACTCTTCATTGCGGTGCGCGGGCTTCTCACTGCGGTGGCTTCTCTTGTTGCGGAGCACGGGCTCTAGGTGCGCGGGCTTCAGCAGTTGTGGCGCACGGGCTTAGTTGCTCCGCGGCATGTGGGATCTTCCGGACCAGGGCTCAAACCCGTGTCTCCTGCACTGGCCAGCGGATTCTTAACCACTGCGCCTCCAGGGAAACCCCTCCTTCTTTTTAAATCAAATCATTTAACAGACAAGGGTCAGAGCTAAAAATAAATGCCCAGTTTTCAGAGCTACCTATGATGACATTTACTATATTCTTAGGTCTTTGGAGTCAACACTCCAGACACACAGGCATGTAGATACACATTTGCAAAATAAAACCTCAGCTCACAAGCAGCTTCCGGAAGCTTGTGGTAGTGCTTTGAGCTGAGGACTGGACTTTTCCAGGGGCTATTCATCCAGATTGCTGCTGTGCTTCCCTATCACCTTTCACCCAGGGGTCTTACCTGGATCTGTAGCCCAGCATTGGTGCTCATACCTCCCCAAGGAGGTATTAGTAACTGCTTTTAACAGAAGGAAACAGGTCCAGCGAAAAGAGACAACAGACCGAGTGAGTGGGCAAGTTTCCAGACAAGTTAGAAATAAAATTTATTTTGTGTAAAAACCAGGAACGCATGCTTTGATCTGTTTTTCTTTTGGCTGATACCAAAAGGTGGTCAACATGCAGGGGGTTAAACATGTGGGGGAAGTAAATTCAGTGGTGTCAGCTCAGGACAGAACATATTGGGAATGAATAAGAGAAAAACAGTACTCTCGCTAAGTTTCATAACTCCAGCAAATTTGTGGATACGGGTTAACCGAGGCTGGAATTCCAGAACTCAAGTTACCCAAGTGTGGCAAGCCAGGGGAATTTCTGCTGGTTGGATGGGAAATCTTCAGTGTCAGCATTCGTGTTCAGCTGTACTCAACATTTTCACCCAGCATGTGAGTAACTTTCTTTCCCTTTTTATGTTGATAAGGAGCCTACAGTCTGGATGGAACAGAGGAGAAGGTCTGTATCCACTCCGACTAAATGTGGCCACCGGTCATGAAGAATGCTGACCGTGTCCATTCCCAATCAGCTCCTCATGCCTGGCACTAAAAGACACTGGACACCTCAGGCTGCAAGGACTTCAAGGCAGTGACCACATCATGCATTTGTCACTTGATCTGTGAGCTGCCACGAGTCCCCAGCTGGCTGTGTTAAAGTTTTCCACCTCCCCATTGAGCTGCAAGTCCCTTGAGGGCAGGGACTCCCTCATATTCCTCTGCAGCTCCCGTGGTGCACCATGTTGATTTTCCATCAGTCAGATTTCAGTGGGGAAAGCAGAACCACTGGTGAGTATCACAGGATGTATCGGGCAATTATGGGAGAAGCTGGGGAAGTAGGGATACCTAATGGGGAACTGGAGGACTGGTGCCTAACCAGCTCTCCTGAAGCACTGGTGTGAATGGACCAAAGTTTGCCAGGAATAGGGGCAGCCAGGTACATGCAGCTGCTGGAGTAGAACTGTGAAAGCAGAGTTGGTAGAGAAGTCCATGGAGAATTATTACCTTTGCATCTGGTGGTTGGGCCTGGGGCTACTGGACCAACCATCAGAAAGAATTGCTGGAGAGAGTCTAATGGTGGTTGCCAGGGGCCGGGGGCAGTCATTAGTCAAAAGGTACAAAGTTTCATTATACAAGATGAGTAAGTCCTAGAGGCCTCCTGTACAGCAAAGTGCCTACTATTACCAATACTGTATTGTATGCTTAGAAACTGGCTAAGAAGGTAGATCTTAGTTTAAAGTTTTAATAACACCAAATATCACACAAAACAAGAACAGTAATGTCAATAATAATAAAATAAAGGGGGTATGAAGAAACTTTGGAGGTAACAGACATGTTTATGACATAGATTATAGTGATGGTTTCATGGGTATATACTTATCTCTATATACTTATCTCTACACTCATCTCTACACTTATCTCTAAAGTAGTATACATTAAATATGTAAAGATTTTTGTATGTCAATCATACCTCAGTAAAGTGGTGGAAAAAAGAAGGAAAGAAAGGAAGACAGAAAGAGAGAGTTGCTGGGCATGGAATGGGAAAGAGCAAAGACACACTGGAACCCACCAGCACTTTTCCATCTGTCTGTCACCACATGAAACCACAATGACCTTCACAAAGTAGTGGCTGTTGCTTTACTTCCACCTTCCAAATCTCGCCCCCATTTCTGTTTGGGCCAACTCTAACCCAGAACCATACAGAGAAGGGGATTCTGGGAAACCATTCCAGATAAACCAAGTAGACACAACACAGTACAGAATCATCACAGGTATGCAATAGTCTCTCTGAACTCATCTGGTCAGTTTCTAGCATCGTTGGGAAAGTTCTTATCTAGAGACAGGAGATGAGTCTGGTCATGGTTCTACCTCTAAAATTGTGTCCTTAGCTAAGTTGCTTAACCCCTCTGCTGGCAGGTCCTCAGAGGGGGAAAGGAAAAATGATTCATCACCTCCTAGGAGGTCCGTGCAGAGGTGAGGGAGTTAGAATGTTAGCAGTGAGCTTTGATAACTTCCATCCAAAGGTTCTGAAGGATACTAGATTCTGCAACATTGTTTCTCACAGATTTTGCTAGTGTGCATTTAAAGCATGTCTATTTAGAGCTGAATCTCCTGGCTAAAGTACGGGTTTGACAGTCAGAAATTCCAGCTAGTTTTTCTCTAACTATAATCTTGGCGTGCTATAAAATTTGGAGCAAGTCATTAAACCACTTGCTGTCAACATTTACTTATGCACAGAATGGGGATAATAACATTCCAAGAACAGCAGTTGCCCACTAACTCGGTCCCTTAAAGAAATGAAGCCCCGGCAGAGCGACTGTAAGCTTTACCAGAGCAGTGTTCTACAAAATGTCCAGGGCTTGCTCTGTTATCTCCTTCTTGGGGCAGTAAATAAGATTGTTCCAGAGTTTATGAAGCCAGCAAACCTACCCCATTTCACCTCGAGCTGAAGCTACAGCTGAAGCTTCCTTTAATGATGTAATATCAAACTCGGAAAAACTGGTTCCAGTCTGATCATCTGTAAAGCAATAAAGAGTGTCCTTCCTTGCTCGGTCCACAGGATGTGGTGACAGGGAGCCGAAGAAAGGTGGAGGAGATGGATTCAGGCCAGGGTGGAGGAAGCAGGCTCTAACCCCAGCTGATTACCCTCTCCCGACACCAACTAGCTTCTACAGAGGAGCGGGGAGCCCTGCCAGGGACCTCCCTCCAGAGACCACAGCTCTGAAGAACATAGAACACAAACTGCACCCCTTGCATGTGGAGGGTTAACTTCACGGCAAACAGAGGGTTAGGAAAAGAATGCACAATATTTCCCCTCACATTTTTCATGAGCGACACGTCCCGTCCTAGGTCTGAGTACTTTAGTGCCTACTCTTAATAATCATTATCTGGGGCATTAAACGTCTCAGCTCTTTCTACCTGGCATCCATAAGTGTCAACCAGAACCCACTAACAGGGCTTCCCCGGTGGCGCAGTGGTTAAGAATCCGCCTGCCAATGCAGGGGACACGGGTTCGAGCCCTGGTCCGCGAAGATCCCACATGCCGCGGAGCAACAAAGCCCGTGTGCTACAACTACTGAGGCCGCGCTCTAGAGCCCACGAGCCACAACTACTGAGCCCGCATGCCTAGAGCCCGAGCTCTGACACAAGCGAAGCCACTGCAGTGAGAAGCCCGTGCACCACAATGAAGAGCAGCCCCCGCTCGCAACTAAAGAAAGCCCGCGTGCAGCAACGAAGACCCAATGCAGCCAAAAAAATAAATACATACATACATACATTAAAAAAAAAAAAAGAACCCACTAACAAATGTAAACATATGACATTTGAACACAAAGTCATATCTCTTGCCCTCACAGGTGACAAAGCTCAGAGTAGCATTTTTTGCCCTCAGCTTCCCACCGTTAGCCAGTTCATTTATAAAGGTGAAGCCTTGGGAATTCCTTGGCAGTCCAGTGGTTAGGACTCTTCGCTTTCACTGTCGAGGGCGTGGGTTCAATCCCTGGTCTGGGAACTAACATCCCGCAAGCCGCACGGCCCCCCCAAAATAAATAAGTAATAAAATAAGGGTGAAGCCTTGTACTGCACCATGCACGTTCTCCCCCAGGTCTCTGTGATCCAGGGGCACGTTTCAGCAAGTTGGCTGATGGACAGTGAGTGAGGTCTGAATATTTATGTAGAGTCAAGGATGAACACATTTTGGTACGTTAAAAGCCCAGCATAAAAATAGCAGTAAGAATATTTCGTGATAAAACTAATCAATTCCAAAGTCCTTTATTAGTATCCCCCTTTCTTGATTGGAAGACTTTCATGTGACTTACAGCGTTTGGATCCAGTGTCATGTCTGTTAAGTTTATATAGTAACCAAAACGCCGGATAAATATTTATGTAGTTACAAAACTTTTAACAGGCCCCAAACTTGGAATAATCCAAAAGAGAGCAAAATGCTCCATTTGGGGCAGTGGTAAATCCCCTGTTGTCAACGTGACTTGGACATCGGAAGGAAAGGAGTAAGCCCGAATGGCTCCCATATGTTTTGCCAAGAACAGCCTTTGAGGGGTGGGGGCAGAAGGGAGAACAGAGGAAGGGCTGCAGTGGACGGTCTGCATTGTGTCCCAACAGTCTGGTAACGGGCAGAGCATCATTTTGCACTTGTCAGCTGTTGCCCGGTGGACGCCTGAGTGATAAATGAATAATGGGAGCCACGGGGCTCTTCTTACACTAAAAAATTCATTGCATATGGTTCTGGCCAGTTCTCTATCCCACGCTATCTTTTGGTCATTATGGAAGTACATTTGTTCCCCGGGCCATAAAAAAGAGTATTACAGCTTTTAGAAGAGAATTGAGGCCAACAACTTAGAGGTTCACTCTTCAGGGACATGATATAAAGGACTCACATCGGAACTCGGGATGCAGGGTCATCGAGAAAAGTACTCAGGCTCACTGGGGCAGGGTCGTAGAGAAAAAAAATAATCTAATGAGGATTGTTCCTTTGAATCCATAAAGACCCAAACGTGCACATTTTAAACTGGTAATCATTTGAGAAATTTTACAAGACAGAGAAAGTAAGTCAAGGATGCTCCCAGGCATGTATGCATTACAAAGCAGCTGTGGGCTGACATAAATTTGGGGCCAGTGATCTATAAAATAGTAACAGTAACTGTACTGACCTCACAAGGTTGTTGTGAGAAATAAGTGCAGCAATATAGAAGCTGCTTACCACAACATAGGCACAAAGTAAGGGGTAATCCATGTGCACTATTAGTATTGTTATTACTTAGCTTTGGAGACACTGCCTCACTACCTGCACAGCAAGGAGAGAGTTCATACTAGATATATTTAGCTGAAACAACTGGAAAATTTAAGCAGAGAATCTTCGCAAAGGGCTCGGACTTGGAGGAAGCATGTGTAAGGTTCTGTTCCCCGAAAGCTCTGGCCTAGGGGCATAGACAGTCTCTCCCCACCCAGGAGAGAAACCCTACCCTCACTGTGGCTAAGTTAGCAGAATGCTGGCCTCCTAGGAATGGAGGCCATAAGGGCCTTTTCGTCCTTGAATAGTTCAAAGCATTTCTGGAAGCTTTGCTTAGTGGGGCAAGGAACACTTGGAGAAACCTGAAATAGCCTTGGCAGGGCTGACGGCCAACAGCTGCGGCCATGGCAGTTGCTATGCCCCACGTCACTGCACCTGACCCCAGGCACGGGGATACCTGACAAATGTTTATGAGAGCCTCACAATTTTTATCTGTCTGGAAGCCAGTGGGAGGTGAAAGGGAGCCTGATTCTGGTCCCCAACACTGGCACCCTGTCGACACTGTCACATCCCCCTCCTATTACCTCTCTCCTTGCCATGGAATCCCAGGCTTTGGAGCTATACGAGGAATATTATTTTATTCTGTTTTCAGGACAGTTTTCTTTCACCTCGAAATTCAGGTAAATTTCCCATCAAAATAGAATTTTATACCTGGTGCTATCTGAATATGGTTTTGAACACTGAATGTGATTTGAGCAAGAATAATGATGTAAACTGTCAGTTATTAAGCATCTATCTGCTATATGCCTCTGAGTATTGTGGGTGCTTTATAAATACCACTTCACTTAAGCTGGTAAGTGTTACCTCTAGTACCAAGGTTACACAGCTAATGAGTGGCAAAAGTAGAATCAACTCATCTTTCTCCTCCGTAGAAGGTTACCTGCTTTTTCAGAAGTCTTTTCCTTCTTAAAAATGGTTTATAAACTTTTCTGGTTATAAAAATAATGTATGTTCATATTAGAAAATTCAGGAAATATGAGATGCCTAACAAAGAGTAATTCTGCTACCCCATGTAACTGCTGTTAACTTAAAATTTTTTTTCTAGTGTATTTTTCTGTACATGTATTTATAGTCTTTCCCCTTTTCCAAAATTGGGATCATGGAACTTTTTAGACTTTCCAAAGATTTTTAAATTTCCTTGAAATACCAGGAAGGCTGTTTTACCCAGGGAAACAACTGTGGACTTCTGGAGTTCAAATATAGTTCAGAAAACTGACCACACAGTTTCCAAGAGGTGACTAAATTTGGCAAAATGCCTTTTTCCACCCTGATAGAGGCTTTAAGTGCCTGGTCATTTGCTTTTCTGGCAGCAGGACCACTCTTCAGTGTAACCAATGGCTATTAATGTCATTAGAAGTTCTTCAACCTTTTTAGGCGTTAATCATGCTCCAGATGTTACAAACATTTAGTGACTGAAAATGAACATACATTAAAGTCTTCAGCTGCTGCCTTAAGGTCATAGGGGTTTCAGCTTGTCTCTTAATTTGGAGTTTCAGCGAGACCCCATCAGGGGGATTTTACCCTCATTATAAGCCAAGGAGATTTCATTACACACATATTTTAGTATTTTATATTTTCAGTTGGCCACCCCAGTGGTGTATGTATGCCTTTGAAACATCTCTCCTTTGATAGATAGCCCTTCATGGAGTCCTTTTGTGGGCATGACAGATTATACTGTTTTGAGTCTATCTTTGCCCCTGAGATAGCAACCAGTAGCATTCTTCCTACTTTGATCAAATAGAATTATTTTTAGTAGAGGCTGTTTTGCTTGAAAGACAGCTTTTAATCTTAAAAAGCCCTTTACATTGTAGACATATGGGTTGCTTGACAGTGTGTGGCTAGAAATGCAATGTCTTCTCTGCCCAGAAGGCTACCTTTGAATGCACCCTTTCTGCTCCTGTATGTCTGTAAAGATAAATGAATCCCTTTGGTGCCGA
Organism: Monodon monoceros; assembly: GCF_005190385.1. Classification (NCBI taxonomy): domain Eukaryota; kingdom Metazoa; phylum Chordata; class Mammalia; order Artiodactyla; family Monodontidae; genus Monodon; species Monodon monoceros. Next base: position 22,428,702 of record NW_021703774.1, read on the forward strand.
ATATAGTAACTGTAGCATCCATCATTTGTGACAACCACTTCCTGAACTTCATCCCTGAATGTTGTATAAACCATTCTTATTGGTCCTCACCGGAGCTCAATGGTGCCAAAGGAAGTGATCAGCACGCAGCAGTAGCAGGCCGGAGGCTGTACCTTCCCATGACTTTTACACGCTGCTTTACACAACACCGTCCCATAATTTTACATGTTCACTTAACAAATGGAATGCACGATCTATTTCACTGGAGCCCTGTTGGATAAATATGGAAAAAACGTGGGAGTTATGTCATGAACCACAATGGGTCTGCGTTCTGTGAAATTTGAAGACAAGATTCCTTTGCTGTGTGTCACTTACCTCCTATATTACCACCGTCGCCCAATATTTCATAACCATCAATTCTTTGCCAGTGCCCACATGCAAAGATGGGTTTGTATTAAAAAATAAATGAGAACAGCACATTCTGATGTGGTGTAGTATATCAACATTTTCCACCCGAAGCCTCACTGCCTGCCCTTCCCCTTTTAGGAAACAAAGGATACAAGGTAGAGCTACTTATCCAGTTACAGCTCCCGGTGAGAAGGGTGACCGGATGTCAGAAAGAAAAGAAAAGCCTTTTTCCTTTGAAATATCTAAATGTCCAAAGATGGAAACAGTCACGGGGGGAGAATACTGTGCTATGCAGTTTGATCTGATTCTGTGGACCATCCATTTCCAGTTGGAAAGCTCAATTACTTTCAACTGCCAGAATCAAAAAACCAGACTTACAGCGGCTTCAACATAGAGAGCTTTATTTCCCTCACAGAACGAGGAGACCGGAAGTGGGCGGTCCAGGCCGAGTCATGCAAGACTCAGGTTTTCCTTTCTGCTCCACCAGGCTTACCATGTTGGATTTCTTCCTTGTGCTTCTTGTCTCATGGTGGCAAGGTAGCTGCAGCACCTCTGGGACTCATTTTTAAGGTAGGAAGAAGGGGACAGGGCCATACTAGCCAGACAGTGGTCTCCTCTTACCTGGAAAGCAAAAGGTTCCCCTGAACGCTAAGCAGATCTCTGCTGTCTTCTCATTGGCCAGAACAGGGTCACGTGGTCACCCTCAATAGGCTTAAAAAATGTTTTAGCCAGGCGAACGGCGAACTTGAACTACAGTGTGGTTGTGTTAGTGCAGAAGAGCGAGGAATGAATGGGTGCAGTTTAGTCACATACCTCCCACAGCTGCTCTCCTTAAGATGCTACTGAGAGGATGGCGCCGCTGAGGGAAAGGCGCGGAGGCAGAACGTACTGACCTCTTCGGAGATGTGACTGTCCCTGTGATGTGTTCTTCCAGGCACGGGAATTGCAGTAACCCTTGCTATATGAGAACAGTCCCAAACTTTTTGTTCATATGTGAAAATTTCTATAATAGATTGTTAATTCCCCATTGCAATTGTTATGAAAACTCAATGTGTTTAAATTAATGGGAAAGTGAGTGTTCTTTTTAAAAGGTTAATCTGACCATTTTACCCCCCCCCCCCCTTTAAAACTCTTCCAGAGCTTTGCATAGCTCCTAAGATAAACGTAAAACCCTTGGCATGACCTTTAGAGGCCTGCAGGACTTTATTTCAGCAGCCTCCCCTCTGTCTCTCCGCCTCAGGGCCCTTGCACAGGCCCTTTCTTCTGCCCAGAAACCTTTTTCCCAACTATGAGCTTAGCAACCCTGCTTATCTTTCTGCTCTAAGATTGAAGATTCCCTAGAGAAACATTCCTTAACCTGTCAGGCTAGCTTGGGGCACCCTGATATGAACTCCGAGTACTCTAATCTTCCTCTTAGCGTTTATCTAAAAAAAAATAATTAATTTGCAGCGAGTTTTTCCAAGTCCGCTTCCCCTGCTAGAATGTTAGCTTTGAGAAGGCCCTACTGTTCTTGTTTATTGCACCTGGTTTATTGCCTGCTGTGTAGTAAGCACTTAACAAATATCACTGAATGAAAGAAATGAAATTCTAAAAGCATGAAACTGATTTTGGTGATGATATGCACTTGTGCTACTCAAAATATAGTCCTTGAACTGGTGCTAATCTGCAAATTGCTCCTTGTTAATCTACCACAAATATAGAAATTGAAAGTGTTTAGAAACTTCTATAGCAATTTAAAAAGTGTTGTCACTCAACGGTTTGGAAATTTTAAAAAATAAAATAAAGCTAGTCCTTCAACACAGATGGTTTGAGAAGCTCTGTTATAGGTTACATACTACAAACTGTCATTACACTAGTGAAAGGCAAGCATTTCTAAAGCTTCTGTCACACTACTATATATAAATAGATAACCAACAAGGACCTACTGTATAACACAGAGAACTATACTCGATATTTTAAAATTATAAGGGAAAAGAATCTGAAAAAGAAAGATAGGTATGTATGTATAACTGAATCGCTTTGCTGTACACCTGAAACGAACGCATCATAAATCAACTATACTTCACTTTTTAAAATTAAAAAATTAAATAAAGCTGCAGGAGCTCCACAGCCGCTGCCAGCAGCCATCAGAAGCTGGCAGAGCGGCATGGATTGCCAGCAAGAGGAAGCCATACAGCCCCACCTCCACCTCCTGAGTGGAACCCTGTCTCCCTAACGTCACAGCAAGTTATTTAACCTGGACACGTTCTTTCATCCTTTGTGCCTTAGTTTCCTCATGTGTCAATGGGGATAACGACAGAACCTACTTCACAGGGTTGTTGTGAACGATTAAGCAGAGCAACTGTAGGCCGAGCATTTGGAGACACGTGAGTATCTGATATTATTATTACTTGCAATGCATGAGAAAGCCACTTTGCCAAAATAAGAGAGGATTTTAAAACATGGTTTGGATTAAACTAACACTTGGGGTATAAAAGCACGCTGAACAGAGGTTGACATCAAACACTGAGAACAAACAGCCCGCCTGGGAGGCTGTGAGGCTGTGTATGCTGAGGCAGGCTGAGACCGGGTTCTGACCTCAGATCAAGGAAAATACCTGCACAACAGAGCTGGCATATTCGTGCATAGTTCCTATATAGGAAAACTGGCAAGCCGAACGGTCGGAGAGCGAGGGATGAGTATGTGTTTTTTCACTCTAATATTCTGTTCCAACTCAGGGTAGATGAATTCTATCTATCACAAGGGCTGCATCCTCTTAGTTGAAGGCTTTAGTGTAAAATGCAAGCACAACTTATAGTTTACATTTTAAGCTCTTGTCAGTCATTTACACTTTAGCGTGAAGAAAAAAAGCTGAGCGGAGCTTGGATGGGAGCCCTTGGCTCATGTCTTACCCTAACCAGGCCCTTGCTCCCTAACCCTACTCCCACCCCCGCAAATCCTGCCCATTATATACAGTGTAGCCTTGCTCACAGTTTAAACTTGAATAGCATTTCCTTTTCATTTCTTTGTCTTAGAACAAAGTCATTTATGAGATTTTTTTTTATTGGAGTATAATTGCTTTACAATGTTATGTTAGTTTCTGCTGTACAACAAAGTGAATCAGCTCTATGTATACATATAGCCCCTCCCTTTTGGACCTCCCTCCCATTCCACGCCCCCCCATCCCACCCATTTAGGTCATCACAGAGCACTGAGCTGAGCTCCCCGCGCTATAAGGCAGGTTCCCACCAGCTAGCTATTTTACACATGGTAGTGTATTTATGTCAAGCCTAATCTTCCAGTTCATCCCATCCCCCCCTTCCCCCGCTGTGTCCACAACGTCCATTCTCTGTATCTCTAGAGATCTCTAGAGATTCTCTGCGTCTCTATCCCTGACCTGGAAATAGGTTCATCTGTACTATTTTTCTGGATTCCACATATATGCGTTAATATGCGATATTTGTCTTTCTCTTTCTGACTTACTTCACTCTGTGTGACAGACTCTAGGTCTACGTCCTTGGCTGTCGAGCCTCACTGTTCCCCTACGTCCCTGATAGGAAGTATAGGCTGTGCCACAAAACTTAGCACTTATTTATTTATATTCTGCCATCCACTGTTCCACGCTGTTTTGGGGTATTTATCTTAATTCCATCTGCAAGTTCGAGGACCCCATCTTACACTTTGGGTCACCCCTCATCCCTAGGCACAAGGCTGCCTACAGAATAGTCCTCAATAAACTCTTGTTGGATCATGAGGAAGGTGACACAGAGAACCTGGGACATCTGTGTCAGTAGAGTGTAGGGGTAAGCCTGGATTTGGGGCTGGAGAAGGTCATTGTGACGTTAAAGAGAACATTTTCGGTGGGGAACTGAAGTGGGGGGCAAGGAGGAAGGAGCAAGAGGGTGGTGAAAACAACGGAGGCAAGAAGTGTAATAGAAAGTCTTTTTTGTTTTCTATGTCTTTTTTTTTTTTTTTTTTTTTGCGGTACGCGGGCCTCTCACTGTTGTGGCCTCTCCCGTTGCGGAGCACAGGCTCCGGACGCGCAGGCTCAGCGGCCGTGGCTCACGGGCCCAGCCGCTCCGCAGCATGTGGGATCTTCCCGGACTGAGGCACAAACCCGTGTCCCCTGCATCGGCAGGCGGACTCTCAACCACGGCGCCACCAGGGAAGCCCCCTATGTCTTTTTTGCTGCCTCCTTCCTCTTTATTTTTTTTCTTTCACTATTATTGAGATATAATTGACATATAGCACTGTACAAGTTCAAGTTGTTCAGCATAGTAACTTGACTTAATATATTATGAAATGATTGCACAATAAGTTTAGTTATCCATTATCTCATATGGATACAAAAAAAGGTTTGTTTGTTTGTTTCCTAGTGATGAGAACTTTTAGGATCTACTCTCTTAGCAACTTTCAAATATACCATACAGTAGTGTTAACTGAAATCATCATGTTGTACGTTACCTAGTACTTATTTATCTTATAACCGGAAGTTTCCTTTTGACCACTTTCCTCCAATTCCCCCTGCCTCTGGTAACCACAATGTGTTCTCTTTTTATATGAGGTTTTTTTTTTTTAATTCCATATGTAAGAGAGAGCATACAGTATGTGTCTTTCTCTAACTCGTTTCACCTAACATAATGCCCTCAAGGTCCATTCATGTTGTCGCTAATGTCAAGTTTTCATTCATTCTGTTTTACGGCTGAACAATATTCCATTGTGTATATACAGCACAGCTTCTTTATCCATTCATCCATGGATGGACACTTCAATTATTTCCATATTTTGGCTATTGTAAATAATGCTGCAATGAACATGGGGGTGCAAATATCTTTTCAAATTAGTGTTTTCATTTTCTTCAGATAAATGCTCAGAAGTGGGTTTGCTGGATCACATGATCAATTAAAATCAAAATTTTTAATTTTTTGAGGCACTTCCATACTCTTTTACATGGTGGCTACACCAATTTACATTCCCACCAACGGTGCACAAGGGTTCCAATTTTTCCACATCCTCGCCAACACTTGCTATTTCCTTTTGATGATAGAAAGTCCCTTTTAAAAAGAGTTCATCAGCAAAGGCTATTGGAGGAGGCCATAAGGAGGGAGGTTTTCAAGAGAAAAGAGACCTGAGCTTGTTTGTATGCTGGAAGGAATGAAACCACAGACAGGAAGCATTTGTAGGTGAAGAGAAAAGGGAGAATTGGTGAATTACCATCCCCGAAAGGCATGGGATCAAGGGTCTCAATAGAGGGGTTAATCTTGGTTATAAGGAAGGACCCCTGCTCTTCTGCGACAGAAGGGAAGGAAAAGTGGGTGAGGACACAGAAACACTGAGAGGTGGAAAAGTAAGTGGATGAGGGAAGGAACTGGCAGACTTGAGCTTCTTAAAAAATTGAGAATCTAGGTTCCCTCCAAGGGAGGGCATCCCACCTCTTCTCACCTGTATCCCAGAGTTTGAGGCTTGATAATAGTGGAAAGAATGTTCACAGCAGGTGCTGAGATATCAGCAAAGAGGTGCTTAAAAAGGGTCCTCAGCAACTCTGAGGACCCTGCTTTAACAGGCTGCCACAGATGTACATCAGACCCAAGCGGGTCTCTAATCCATCCGGCAAGTCTGTGTCTGGCACCTATCTTCTGCTGGTCTTACTTAAAGCCTTAGAGATTCAGCTGTGAGCTAGGAGATTCCGTGCTCTTCTCAAGGAGCTTGTACACTGGAGGGGGGACAGACAGGCAAATAGGTAGTTCGTGGACACAGTGCAGCGAGTATTACAATAGGGGTAGATATGGGAGCTGTGCAGAGATGACTCCAATCTTGAGAGAACTAAAGGCTGTGAAGATTATTCCAGCCATGGTGAGTGGCAGGATCAGAGGCCCAGAGGCAAGAAAGGGCCCTGCATTTTTGGAAACTGCAAGTGGAGCAGTGTGCCTGGAGGGAAGAGAAGGTGACCAGTCAGGGAGGTGGGAGGGGCCAGATCACCGGAGGAGCCCAACCTGTCCCTCCAGGGCCCACACAACATGCTCCAGGGTTTTGTCCTGCAGGGAGGGAGGGAGTTCGGAAACAAACAGGCCTGTTAAGAGAGTAGTGACAGTGGAAATGAACAGAAGTGAATAGATTTGAGGGGTTTATAGGAGGAATAATTGACAAGGCTTGTTAGTTGATTGGATAAGGGAGAAGTGGAGGAAGATTCTCAAGTTTCTAGCTTGGGCAACTGGATAGAGAGTGGTGCTACTCACTGAAAGAGAGAAACAGGAAGAAAAGCTAGTTTATGGGGAAATACGATAAGCTTATTTTTGAACATATGGTCTTTGAGAGGCCTATGGGAAATGTAAGTGGAGAAGGCAATGTATAGTGTATGCATCTGGAGCCCAGATGAGAGGTCTGGGCTGGAGGCACTAAATTACTGGTCTTCAGCATGAGATGATAAAGGAGGCCACAGAGTCACTGGGCTGAACCAAAGGACAGGGGAGAGTAAGAAGAGAAGCAGACTGAGGCTAGAATAAGAGAGATCATAACCACTTAGGGACAGGCAGAGGCTGAAGAGCCCACAGAGGAAGAGGAACTCACACAGGAGACTGACAACGGAAAATAGTAGGAGGAAAAGTAGGAGGCAAAGATGAAAGGGTGTGATGTTATGGAAGTCAAGGGAAGAAAAGGCATTTCAAGGAAGGGACAATTAACAATGTCAGAAGCTGAGGAGAAGCCAAGGAAGAAAAGACTGAAGGTTGTCTGGGGGGTCTCAAAGCCACAGGAAGATTTTAGTGAACTTGGTAAGACTGGCTTGGAGGAGTGGTAGGTGGATTCAGAAAAAAAAGGGAGGACGGAAAGACAGTGAGAGGGGACCACTGTTTAAAGAAGGTTAGGGACTTCCCTAGAGGTCCAGTGGTTAAGACTTCACCTTCCAATGCGGGGGGTGCAGGTTTGATCCCTGGTTGGGGAGCTAAGATCCCACATGCCTCGTGGCCAAAAAAAACAAACATAAAACTCAGTATTGTAACAAATTCAATAAAGACTTTAAAAATGGTCCACATCAAAAAAAAAAAACTCTAAAAAAAAAAAAGTTAAAGAAGGTTAAGTAGAGGAGAAAACAGAATGACAGATGGAGGGGGCTATGGGGTCAAGGAAGGAACGTTTTTAATTTCATTGTCATTTTAAAAAATCGGAGTAAATTGAATTTTAAAAAATGCTGATGGGTAAAAACCTGTACAAGAAACGTTGAAGAAATAGGGAGAGTGAATTAACTGATAGAAATGGAGATCCTGGGGAGGCAAAATAGGATAGAACTCAGAACACCGAGGAAGGCCTTGGACTAATGCTCACAATTACGGGAAGTTTCTTGTGTGAGGCCTTCTGCTGAGCCTTTTATGTCCATTATCTCATTTAATGCCCACAACAATCCAATAAAATAGGTACTATTATTATCCTGATTTTTAAGTGGGGACCAGTTTTTAACTGAGGCCCACACAATTGCCTCAATTAGCGTCACAGAGCTCGTAAGTGGTGGAGCTGGGACTTTAATCTCATCAGGAGTGGAAGAGGAGAAGATGGACTCAGATGCAGGCAGGTTTGCTGATAGGAAACTTTGGGCATTGTCTTCTCTCTCTGTGAATTAGGATGTGGGGGGAAGGGCAGTGGAAGGGCCAGAGGGGAGGGAGAGTTTGCCTGCAGTTGTGAGACAGTTTTGAGAGATAAGCAGCTGACAGGGCCACATCTCTAGCAGCTCCTGGCAGCCAGGGAGCAGAAGCAGAGGCGACGGCCACACAGGACTGGGGATTGATTCTCACTTGTCCTTCCCTGTTTTTACCTGTCAGACCTGAGGGAGGACCTACCTTGGAGGTGTACTAGCTGGAATGCCAATGTAGAAAGAAAGGGGCAGGAAATTCTGGTTACCTGCCAATGCTAGTTCATGTCAGAACAATAGTACTGCCGGGTCCTGGAAAATTATGGTGCAACGCCCATGTCATTACCATCCCCATAATTTTTCACTGGCTTTTGGAGCAACTTTGTACTTTGTCTTGAATTTCATTTTTGAGTTACCAAATCTCAGTAGCGTAACAGTTTTTAGTTCTCAAATGTTTCATTCATTTCATCATTCATTTATTCATTCCGTGAATATTGATTGGGAGGTAGTGGTGGCCAACACATCCATTTTCCCTGTCCTCCAAAGCCAGGGAAACAGATCTATTTTCACTAGAGTGTAAGTGCCACAGGTCAGAGACTTGGATTATTTTGTTCACTGCTGTATTCCTAGTGCCAACAACAGTACCTGGCATGTAATAGATTCTCAATAAACAGGTGTAGTATGCAGAAGCACCTTGAACTGTGAAGCCAAAGGAGTTTAAACTTAAGCCCCTCACTTGCACTGGCCCCTCCCAAGGCTCTGGGAGAGGCCCTACTATGTGCTTTCATGGTTATATGTTTTTATTAAAATTTCAAAAGTGAGGTATTTTAAAATTTCAAAAGTAAGATATTTAATAGATAAGACCTCTGTCTCTACTCCAGCTTCCCCTCCACCACCTTCCCCTCCTGTCAAGGGATATTGGAGTGGCCATGGGCATTTAGGGATCCAGCTAAGGGGGCAGTTGCGTTGGGAATACATTTAGTATGGGATGTGGGGGACACAGTTATATGGTACGCTGTTATTTAAGTGTAGAGTTATTGCTAGCTGTCCCAGTGTAGGAACAGCTTCCAGGAATACTCCCACCACCCACTTTGAAGACTCACAAAGGAGCAGGGTCAGATGTGGTGTCACAAAAATGAGCATGTCCTAGGCTCCTGGCACTAGAAGTTCGTGGGTGGTAGAGAAAGAAGATCTTCCTTAAAGAGGGCCTCCAAAATTGTTTCCGGCCCCTCCAAACATGCGTCTGCCCTTGGCTAGATAAATGGGTGAATCTCAATCCTCTCGGGATGAGAAATGTCAGCTGCTGCTTTCCTCTCCTCTAGCACTTACAGACAGTAGACTGTAGTTCAATGCTTGGTCCTAGGGAATACATCACACCCTTCTAGTAAATGGTTCGTCTTCCTAAATGATGCTCTTGTGAGACTTCTCTCCAAAGGGCAGCTAGCTTGCAGTCACATCTTCAGAGCTGAGGTAGCCATCAAATTCTAATTCCTTATATATAATAGCCAAGTAAATATTGGCACTGTCAAGTTCTTTGTACCAATTGCTTTGGCTAATGGTTATATTAGTAGATTTCTGGTGGTGTTCATTCATTCATTCATTCAATAAATGTATTGAGTCTTTACTATGAGTCAGGCATTGGGGGTAAAACATTAAACAAGACACAGTCCCCTTCTTCAAAGAGCTTTCAGTCAAGTGGGGGAGTGAGACATTTGAATAGGCAATGACAATTCATCGTTTGCACTAAGACAGGGGCAGTGATGAGCACAGCGTTTTCCAAGCACTTGGGTGGAGCGCACCTGGCTCCAGAGGAGAGTCAGGGAAAACTCCTTGGAAAAGCTGAGTCAAGCACTTGGCAGGGATGTGGAAGCACTGGGTGGGAGGGTGAACTGGATCAAAGGTTCCCAAGTCAGGCTGATCAGCACAATCACCTGGGACAGCTTCACGACTTCCAGGCCCACCCCCGACCTACTGACTCAGAATTTCATCTGGGTGAACCTCAGGAATCTGTCCTTTAAAAAAAAAATCATCATGGTGGTGGGGTTTTTTTTGTGATACGCGGGCCTCTCACTGTTGTGGCCTCTCCCGTTGCGGAGCACAGGCCCCGGACGCGCAGGCTCAGTGGCCATGGCTCACGGGCCCAGTCGCTCCGCGGCACGTGAGATCTTCCCAGACCGGGGCACGAACCCATGTCCCTGCATCGGCAGGCTGACTCTCAACCACTGCGCCACCAGGGAAACCCCGTGGTGGTGTTTTTGATCAACCAGATCTGGTGAAGTAGATGACCTTTGGGATTGTGGAGGAGATAAAGAGGCCTGCAGGAACCCCGGAAGGTCCTATGGTGGAGGCGGCGTGAGAAGGAGGGGCTGAGGATGGAGGCAGGTGGAAGGGATGTTCCGGGCAAGCAAACAAAAGCCTCCTAGATGGGCTGTTTGAACGGATCTCAGGCCTCTTTAGAAGAGTCACTCAGCGTGGCTGGCAGTTTGCACGGCTGCCAGCTAACTCAGGCTCTGAAAGCCGTTTAACAACCTGATAGAGGGCACACAGCCAGGTGTGTCCTGCAGGGAACAGGTATGTGAGTACCTGTGCTGTGAACAAGAAGAAGGCTCAGGCTGCCCTGTGACTCTACAGGGACTTCCCATCCCCTGAAGGTTGGCCCTAGTCCAGCCTCCAATTCTCTAGTTCAAGGGATAGCTCCTTGTGTCATTTACCTTTAAAAAAAAAAGAACTTAGATGTAATTCGTATACCATAAAATTCACCCTTTTAACGTACAATTGAGTGGTTTTTAGTATATTCACAGAATTGTGCAACTATCACCACTACCTACTTTTTTTTTTTTGCGGTACGCGGGGCTCTCGCTGTTGTGGCCTGTCTCGTTGCGGAGCACAGGCTCCGGACGCGCAGGCTCAGCGGCCATGGCTCACGGGCCCAGCCGCTCCGCGGCATGTGGGATCCTCCCGGACCGGGGCACGAACCCGTGTCCCCTGCAACAGCAGGCGGACTCTCAACCACTGCGCCACCAGGGAAGCCCCACTACCTACTTTTTGAACATTTTCATCACCGCTGAAAGAAACTTGACCCTATTAGGAGTCCCTTCTCATCCCCCCTTCCCCTACCCTTATTTTTCTCCCCATCCCCTAGCCACCACCAATCGGCTTTCTCTCTATAAATGTGACGCTACTGTATATTTCATATAAATGGAGTCATACCATATGTGGCCTTTTCATAGCATGTTTTTAAGGCTCATCCATGTTTTAGTATGTATTCATTTAATATGTACTTCATTCCTTTTGATGGCTCAAGAATATTCCATTGTATGGATTTTGTTTATCCATTGACAGTCATTTGGGTTGTTTCTACCTTTTGAATATTAGGAATACTGCTGCTATGAACATTTGTGCATCAGGTCTTGTGTAAACATAGGTTTTCAATTATCTTGGGTATATATGTAGGAGTAGAATTTATGGGTCATGTGGTAACTCTATGTTTAACTTTCTGAGGAACTGCCACATTGTTTTCCAAAGCAATTGCCCCATCTTACATTCCCGCCAGCAGTGTAGCAGGGTTCTGATTTTGCCACATCCTTCCCAACACTTGGTTTTTTGTTTTTTTTTTTTTTGCGGTACGCGGGCCTCTCACTACTGTAGCCTCTCCCGTTGCGGAGAACAGGCTCCGGACGCGCAGGCTCAGCGGCCATGGCTCACGGGCCCAGCCGCTCCGCGGCATGTGGGATCCTCCCAGACCGGAGCACGAACCTGCGTCCCCTGCATCGGCAGACGGACTCTCAACCACTGCGCCACCAGGGAAGCCCCTGTTCCTTGTTTTTATTAGAGCTTCATCCAGTGATGAAGCGATACCTCGCTGTGGTTTCTATTTGCATCTCCATTATGACTAATGACGTTGAGCATCTTTTCATGTGCTTATCAGCCATATATATTTTTTCTTTGGAGAAACGTCTATTCAAATCCTATGCCCATTTTTTTTTGAATTAATTAATTTTTTAATTTTTGGGTGCATTGGGTCTTCATTGCTGTGTGCGGGCTTTCTCTAGTTGCGGCGAGCGGGTGCTACTCTTCGTTGCGGTGCGCAGTCTTCTCAGTGCTGTGACTTCTCTTGTTGTGGAGCACGGGCTCTAGGCGCGTGGGCTTCAGTAATTGTGGCACGTGGGCTCAGTAGTTGTGGCTCGCAGGCTCTAGAGCAAAGGCTCGATAGGTGTGGCACAGGGGTTTAGTTGCTCCCTGGCATGTGGGATCTTCCTGGGCCAGGGCTTGAACCCGTGTCCCCTGCACTGGCAGGTGGATTCTTAACCACTGCACCACCAGGGAAGTCCTCTATGCCCATTTTTAAATTGAGTTGTCTTTATGTCAAGTTGTATGTGTTCCTTATATATTCCAGATATAAGTCCCGTATCGGTTATATAACTTGTTAATATTTTTGCCCATCCTGTGGTCTGTCTTTTCCTTTTCTTCATGGCATCCTTTGAAACACAAAAGGTTTTACTTTTGATGAGGTCCAATTTATTTTTAACTATTTTTTCCTTTGTCACTTGTGCTTGTATTGCCATATTTAAGAAACCATTGCCTAATCCAAGGTCATGAAGATTTATTTCTTTGTTTTCTTCAAAGAGTTTTATAATTTAGCTCTTACACTTAGATGCATGATTCACTTTGAATTAATTTTTATATGGTGTGATATAGGAGGTCAACTTCATTCTTTTGCATGAGGAGATCCAGTTGTCCCTATGCCATTTGTTGGAAATACTATTTTTTTCCCTCTTGAATTCTTGGCACTTTCTTAAAAATCAATTAACCGGGTTTCCCTGGTGGCACAGTGGTTGACAGTCCGCCTGCCGATGCAGGGGACGCGGGTTCGTGCCCCGTTCCGGGAGGATCCCATATGCCGCGGAGCGGCTGGGCCCGTGAGCCATGGCCGCTGAGCCTGCGCGTCCGGAGCCTGTGCTCTGCAGCGGGAGGGGCCACAACAGTGAGAGGCCCGTGTACCGCAAAAAAAAAAAAAAAATCAATTAACCATATGTGAGGGTGTATTTCTGGACTCTCGATTCTATTCCATTGGTCTATGTCTCTATCCTTATGCCAGTACCACACCTGTCTTGACCTTTGTAGAAAAGTTTGGAAATCAGGAAGTATGAGTCCTCCAACTTTGTACTTTTTCAAGATTGTTTTGACTATTCTGGGTCCCTTGGATTTCCATATGAATTTTAGGATTAGTTTGTTAATTTCTGCAAAAGAGGCAGCTGGGGTTTTGATAGGGATAGCATTGAAGTCATTTATTCTTGAAGCAGTTTCATGAGGTCACTAAAAGTTCAGAGAGGGACACAGGTGTTTATTAGCACATTGACATATAGGAAAACTGAGACCAGAACAATGCATTTTAAAAACCTCTCAGTCTGACAATGCTTCTTTCAACAGTAGGACAGATACCTCCTAACCCCCATGATGCCAATCTCCTTCTCTGTTCTTCTCCATTAATTTTCAAACAAATATTTACCGAGTGCTTGTTCTGTGCCAGGCACAGTTCTAGGTACTCAGAAACTTAGAGGTCAACCTTAAGAAAGGACCATTTGAAATTTGCTGTCAAGCCAGTTGTTCTTTTTGATACAGAGAGATGATGTCCATTAAAAATTTTCATGCTCTTTACAGAAATTCCCAACTAAATTTTCTTTTAATTTAATAATTTACCATTTTTTCCTGATTGCAAAATTAAATGTGCTTATCATAGAAAGTTTGGGAAATACAAAAATTCCAAAGAACAAGATAAAAATTACCCATAATCCCACTAGTCAGAGACAATCACTATTACCATGTTGGTCTAAGTCTCTAAACTCTATAATAATAATGGGTAACATGGTGGTTACTGTGTGTCTGGCCTGTTTAATTACTTCATATTCGTCAACTCAATTCAATCCTCACAATAACCCAACAAGTTAGGTATTTATTTTCTTGTTCAATAAATATTTTTTCAGCCCCTATCATGTGGTCATTTGGTCCTAATCTATGTGCTCAGGATGCAGGGATAGACTGTGAAGAAGTGGCATGGGTTATCTCACTAAGTAAATAGGATACTTAGGTCTATTTATCTATTTATTAGGATTATAGTAGAAGTTCTGATGCTGTCCAAGTACCCCTTCAGGACTGAAGACTTTTCCCCCAGCTGCTGGGAGTGTTGACAGACTTCAGCTTTTTTGGAAATTGCCTCTGATGAAGAAAGTCACCTTACTCAAGATCACACTGGCTTCAGGGGCAGCCCACACCCAATGACTGGTTAATGTGAGGATTCAAAGACCTGCTCCCTTGCCCCAGCTTGACACTACTCCAAAGGGTCAGTCCAGCTTTAGACCTTCACATGGGCCTGGCTACGGCCTCACTGAGGCTGCACTGTGGTCCAACCAACTTCTCCCTGTATACAATCCTGCCCCCTTCACTTCCCATCCAGAGGTGTTGATATCAAGAGCGCTTCCTAACATAACTTCTTCTGTGTTGATACCTGCCTTGGGATCTGCTTCCCTAGGAATTCAACCTATGACTATTGGTATCAGCAGTGGTTGAAGAAAGAAGGTGCTAAGATAGGATTTTGGAGTTAGATCACCCATCATCCAGCTGACAGTAAGGACCCTGCCTTACCTAGTAAGGTAGCAGTGAACTTGTTAAACCTTTCACTGATGGTAAACTGGGATAGTATTCTGGTGGAAGGGAATGGCACTAGTGGGTGTGATATATCAGGCATTTGAGAAATATGGGGGAAATAGTAACAACTGGGACAGTGGAATTAGAATAATTAACACTTTGGAATACTGAGAAGGATTAATCAGCAATTAAAAACCTGGTGTAGGGGCTTCCCTGGTGGCGCAGTGGTTGAGAGTCCGCCTGCCGATGCAGGGGACGCGGGTTCGTGCCCAGGTCCGGGAAGATCCCACATGCCGCAGAGCGGTTGGGCCCGTGAGCCATGGCCGCTGAGCCTGCACGTCCGGAGCCTGTGCTCCGCCACGGGAGAGGCCACAACAGTGAGAGCCCCGCGTACTGCAAAAAAAAAAAAAACAAAAACCTGGTGTGAAGGCCAGAGGACCTCCTTGGGAACATATAAGGAGATGCTCACCTGTGCCTGGAGGACAGGGAAAGCAGAAGAGCAGGTCCAAGACTTAATCACAAGAGTAGCGAGCGCCAAAGATGGTCAAACTCTCAACGTAGACAGGACAGAGCCCTTATTGGGAAAGAATGGAAACTCGACACATGGAATGTGAATATCTGAGTTGATGTACCCCAAAACCTTGAATTTCCAGGTTACCTGAACCCTCTGAGCCTGCAGAAGTGGCCCACCTCTCCCTAAGAAGGGCTGGCACTGCCCCCTTGCTTAGAGAGGTTGCAGGGGACTCTCCCTGGCAGGACACACACCTCCTATAGAATCTGCCGCCATCTGCCCTCCTGACCACGAGACTAATACCTAAGGTAAAGCCACAGCATAATCTGGACAGAGACAAGCTAGGCCTGATAAGGTAGGATAGGGCTCCTACTCCAGAGGAGCTGCTAAACCTACCCACATACACCGGGAGCTGCTGTGAGAGTACGCAGGCGACTGCATTCTGAAGGTGCGGGATTAACAGGGACAATGTATAAAGCCGGAGAAGAGATTTGCAATTTGGGAGCAGTCTTTCAGGACATAGGACTTAATGTCCTGGCAAGATCCCAGGGTGAGAGTGTGAACATGCTGCTAGGATGGTTCTTAGAAGCACGGAAAACTGATGGCCCACACTAAGTGAGGTAGAAATGCTAGAGTAGCCGTGGTAGATGATGGAAGATGGGAATAAAAGGCTTAGAGGAGTGGGCACGTTAGAACTGATATACTATGTGCAACAGAAAAGCCTGCCAGGTGGCTGTGTCCCATAGGAAGGCCTGGAGGATACCTCAAAGCGTAAGAGGTATCCTGGTGAGTGTGAGAGGGACACCAGTGTCGCTAAGAGTCTATAGGCCAGGGCTAACGGTAGGAGCTGCCGTTACAGAACCCGGCTCACTAATGATAATGGGGATGGTAGGACCCTGAAACAACAGGGACCAGATGTGGTAGCTCACCCTCAGCAGCCAGGTGGATGCAATTATCCTAATGAGTAGCAAGGCTGGAGTGGCAGCCAGGGGACTCTGGCCCCCAGAGAATTGTGGAGATGGTTAATAGAACATAACAAAAGTAATTGGGCAAAAGTGTCCTGCTCTGTCTGGTGATCACTAATCCAGGGACGGCAGCCCCAATAAAAAGCCACGATCCCTTGCTCAGTTTCCAGAAAGGAACTAGTTTTCAGACCTAGAACTCATGCATTGATAGAAAGGTCAGGTCCCCAGTAGGAAGTACCCTGTAACACCACGATGATGTACACGGAGGCATTTCCCAAACCTTTCCCAAAAGGGAACTGTGGCTACTTGTTTGGGTAGTCAGATACTGAGAAAAGGGAATACTCTTTCAAGGACTGTTGGGCATGGGGTCTGGGTTGAGACCCTGATACCCGAAGTATCATCATGAGAACCCTGTTAGCGTGGGTGCATATGGGGGCCAGTTAGTAAGTGGAGGCTGGCCCAGGTCTGGCCCCCAGTGTGCCCACTGGGTCCATGGGCCTACCAGGTGGTTACTTCCCTAGTCTCTGAATGGACATATCTTGGTTCATTGGCCTGTGGAATAAAAGCTATTTAGTGGAAAGGCCTTAGAAACTCCCTTTCTTGCACCACTCCTGCCCTCATGAGCCAAGATAGTAAATAAAAAACAATAGTGCATCCCAGGGAGGAAGATAGCAATTTATACAAAGTAATTACAAAAGCAATTCAGAGTCCTAAGGGTTACAGGGCTGGTGGTCCCCAGCATGTCTCCATTTAATCATTAGTCTGCACCCTGCAAAAGTCAGACAGATCCTGGAGGATGACAAGAGATTACTATAGTCCACCAAGCAGTAGACCTATCTGCAACTGCTGTGCCAGATGTTATGTCTTTGCTAGAGCAAATTATCATATCTTCAGGTACATAATATGTGGCCAGTGAACCAATGAGTGCATTTATTTCTATCCCTACCATAAAGAGGATCAGAACAGTTGATTCACTTGGAACAGACAACATATACATTTACAGTATTTTTTAAAAAATATGTATTTATTTGGTTGCATCAGGTCTTAGTTGCAGCAGGTGAGCTCCTTAGTTGCAACTCTCTGGCTCTTTAGTTGTGGCATGCTAACTCTTGGTTGCAGCATGCATGTGAGACCTAGTTCCCTAACCAGGGATCAAACCCGGTCCCCCTGCATTGGGAGCACGGAGTCTTAACCACTAGCCACCAGGGAAGTCCCTCCATTTACAGTCTTGTCTCAGGGCTATGTTAATGCTCCCACTCTTGGCATTATGTAGTCCCAAGAGACCTGGACTGGTTGGATATTGATGACATCATGCTGATTGGACCAGATGAGCAAGAAGTGACTAGCTCGTTAGAGACCTTTGTAACACATGCATTCCGGAGAGTGGGAGAAAAACCTTATGAAGATTCAGAGGTCTCACATGTCAGTAATGTTTTTAGGGGTCTAGTGGTCTGGGGCATGCTGAGACATCCCCCCTCCAAAGTAAAGGATATATTAGTGGCTCTTGCATTTCCCACCACAAAGAAGGAAATCCAACACCTGTTAAGCCTCTTCGAGTTTCACAGGCAGCATATTCCAAACCTGGGAATATCACTTCAACCCATATACCAGGTGACATGAAAGCCTGTCAACTTTAAGTGGGGCTAAGAGCAGGAAAGGACTCTGCAGAGGATGTCCAGGCTGCAGTGCAAGCAGTCCTGCTACTTGGGCCATATGATCTGGCAGACCCTATGTTCCTAGAGGTATCAGTGGTAGAAAAAGACGTCATGTGGAATTGACGACGAGTCCCGATGGGAGAATCACAATGCAGATCCCCAGGGTTCTGGAGCAAGGCCATGCCATCTGCCGTAGGAGCTTTCTAGAAAGCTCCTGGCATGCTATTAGGCCCTAATAGAGAGAGACACATGACCGTGGGACAACAAGGGGCCAGGAAGCCAGAAGTGCTCAGCATGAGCTGAGTTCTGTCAGAGCCATTGGAATCATAAGGTCAGGCAGTCCCAGAAGTAGTTCATCGTAAGATGGAAATGCTGCATCCAGGGTCAACCATGAGCAGGACTGATGGGTATAAGTGATCTACACAAGTTGGTGACCCAGACACACAGGCCACCCATCACTGCTGCACCAGCTCCTCTCCCTCAGCTCACTCCCACAGTTCCATGTGGATCCCTGGCTACCAGGTGATGGCGAGCTAACGGAGGAGGGAAAATCCTTAGTGAGGCTCATGGATGAGTTGTCTTGATATGTGGGTACGAGCTGAAAATGCATGGGTAGCTGCACTACAGTATCATTCTGGGGGGATCTGAAAGACAATGGAAAGAGAAATCCTCTCAATGGCAAGACCTTCAGGCACTGAATCTGTCATCCAATTTGTGTGAAAGAAAGAAGTGGCCTGGGTTTTGGAATAAATAAAAACTCATGGGCAGTGGTGAATGGCTTGGTCAGTGACCTTGAAAGGGAAAGAGTTGAAGGTCAGTATAAGGAAATCTGTGGTGGAGACACTTGGATGGACATGTGGGAGCCGGCATGCAGTGTAGAGGTCGTTGGCTAGCATGCCTATGAGATAGTACTTACCAAAGAAGAAGAATTAAACAACGAGGTAGGCAAAACTGACTCAGCCCGTTAAAGTCAACCCACCTCTGTCATATCTGCTGGCACACTGGGTGCATGAGTAGAGTAGCCATATCGTGAGGGACAGAGGCTATGCATGAGCCCAACAGCATGGGCTCCCCCTCACCAAGGCTGATCTAACTACTGTGCTATATGTCCAACCTACCAGCAACAGAGGCCAACTCTCAGTCTTTTCTTTGCTATCATCCCTGAGGAAACCAACCAGCCACCTTGCAAGGAGTAGCAAATTAAATGTTTTAAATAGGAAAACTAGCAGAAAATATAACATTTATTAGGTCTGTGCAGGAATGACAATTTTCATGGCTTTAAAGCAAGAGAAGCTATCAGTGAGGAAAAGATGAACAGATTTGAATACCTTAAAATGTAAAACTTCTGTGCAAACGAAGAGATAAAAGATGGAGAACATTTGCATTAAATTATGACACATAAATGATTAATGTGTTATGACTTTAATTTATAGCTTACTCGATGTATAAGAAAAGCGCTGGGACCCTAATAGATGAATGTAGAATATAAAACTACCATTTATTGAATATTTTTCTATGCTCACATAGATTTACAAAATCAAATTGTACTGATTGTTTTGTGTATAAAATGTTTTATGAACAGCTTTTCTCACATAACAGCACAGACTGTTACTAACTAGTCTTCTAGAGCATAGTTTTCAGTAGTTACAAAGTATAATATTTCATTGATGAGGAAGTACAGCTCTATTTTAAAGTTTTCTTCCTTCCTTCCTTCCTTCCTTCCTTTTTTTTTTTTTTTGCAATTAATGTTGCAAGACTTAGATATTCCATTGACGACTTTGCCTTTTCTCCATGCAGGGCCTCAACCAGTACCGCTATCCAAGTGCTTCTACAGAGTTCCAATCTGCCAGCATCAGATCCCACATAACATTGTATTAAACCAAGGGACTCCCTTTACAACAAAAGAGGTACGAATGTAGGCCCATGACCACAGGCATACGTCATACTATCTAGTCAGAGAGAATGAAGGAATAGGCGAAGCATCAACTTGAAGGCATTGCTAAGATGGCAACATCCTTTTTCAATCTGGGAACCAAGAGGTAGAAGCAAGAATGACTCCCTTTACCATCACTCTCAATGATCCACTCAGGGAATTTGCGCTTCCTGTCTCTGCAGCCCTGAGCTCTGCAGGGTTAGAGATTCTGGTTATAAAAGAAGGAATGCTTCCACTAGGGGACACAGAAAAATTCTCACTGAATTATAAGCTATGGCTGCCTCTTGGGAACTTCAGGCTCTTCGTGCCAAATGACAAGTAGTCAAGAGGAGGAGTCCCCATCTTGGCAGGAGTGACAGACCCTGACCGGTAGAGAAGGCAGGATGGCTATTCCACACTTGGGGTGAGAAGAACAATGTGGCATGCAGGGAATCCATTTGGGTGACTCGATACTTCCTCACCCAATTTTGACAGCTGATGGACAAGTCTAGAAGCTATGGCTGAGAAGGGCATGGTGACAGGGAACAGAACCATCAGAGACAAGGGTCTGGGTCACCCACCGGGTAAGCCACCTAGATCAGCAAAGGTGCTATTTGCAGGTGACGGGAATCTAGAATGGATAATACGGGGAAGGAGAGAAAATAAATTTCAGCTGTTGCCCCAAGACAATCTGCCATGCCAGGGGCTGTGGTTCATCCCCTTAACCTCTCTTGTTAAGTTTCCCCTCAGAAAGAAGCCACCTGGAATTCTGGAGGAGCTGCTCCCCAAACTTCTATCAAGTAGTAGATCTAAGCACAGAAGGGGTGGATTATAATGGATGCTGTAATGCACTGCCCATGATCCGCATCAGGGCTGATGACCTTATTCACCCAATTTGTTGGGAGTGCAGCCAGCAGACATCCCTCGGCTGTCAGCCTTCCTCTGGAACTGCCTCTGCTGAAGACAGTCCCCTGATCCCTTCCCTACAGCTGCCTTCCGATGGTCAATTCAATCCAATGTCTGGTTGAATCAGGTAGAGAGTGTCTTAGCCCCTCACTCTAACTCTGCCAGCTTCAGAGCTCCGTGTGGGGTTGGCTTACAGCTTTGTTGAGACAGACCAACCCCGCTTCTTCCTCTCCCTCATGTGGGAGTTGACTCCAAGGGCACTCCTAAATAAAATTCCTGCATGCCAATCTCCAGCTCCGAGGCTGCCCTCTGGGGAACCCATCATGTGACAGTGCTATCTGAGCAGACTTGAAAGGAATAAGAAGGAAGATCATTCCAGGCAAAAGGGTGGCTATTCCAAAAGCCCTAGAGGCAGGAATGTCTGTGTGGTTAAGAAACAGCGAAAGAGGGCTTTCCTGGTGGCGCAGTGGTTGAGAGTCCGCCTGCCGATGCAGGGGACACGGGTTCGTGCCCCGGTCTGGGAAGATCCCACGTGCCACGGAGCGGCTGGGCCCGTGAGCCATGGCCGCTGAGCCTGCGTGTCCGGAGCCTGTGCTCTGCAACGGGAGAGGCCACAACAATGAGTGGCCCGCGTACCGCAAAAAAAAAAAAAAAAAAAAAAATGTAAAAGGATCATTCAGGCTGCTGTCTTGAGAAGAGAGTGGTGGAGGGCAAGGATGGTCACAGGGACACTAATTAGGAGTCCATTTCAGTAACCCAGGTGAGAGGGGATAGTGGCTCTGATCAGGCTAGTAGTGGTGAAGGTGGTAAAAGCTGATCTGATTCCAGATATATTCTGCAGGTAGAGTCAACAGATTTTCTGAGAGATTGGATATAGGGTATGACAGGGAAAAAAACAAAAAGAATTAGGGATGACTGTAAGGTTTTTGTTCTGAACAACCTGACGCACGAACGGAATTGAGGTAGGAATGCCATGGGTGGAGCAAATTGGGGAGTGAAAATAAGGATGTTAATTTTGTTTTGTATATTAATTTTGAGATGCCTATTAGACATCTAAATAAAGCTGTTGCGTAGTCAGTTGGAAAAACCAGCCTGTATTTCAGGGAGAGGTTTGGAATGGAGATATACATTAGAATCGTCTGCATACAGATATTATTCAAAATCTTGAAACTGGATGAGACCATCAAGGGAGGGCGAGGGGTGTAGATGGAGAAGACCAAGGACTGAGTCCCAGGTACTCTGTCCTTCAGAGGGCAGGGAAAAGGGAAGATACAGCAAAGGAGATGGAGAAGTGACCAATGTGAGGTAGGAAGAAAATCTAGAGTGTACAGGGTCCTGGAAGCCAAGAGAAAAAAGTATGTCACAGAAGGAGGGGCCAACTGTGTTGAATTATGCCCAATTATGATGATAGCCAAGGATTGTTCGTTGAATTTAGTCAATGTTGGTGACCTGGATAACATCAGTTTCACTGGAGTGGCGAGGGCAAGAAACGGGTGGGAACCGATTTCAAAGAGTGTGCAGATAGCCTACTCTTTTGAGGAGTTTTTTTGCCAAGAGAAGTAGGGAAATGATGAATCAAGGCTGGGAAAATGGTTAGGAGAAGGTACTATTATTGTGCCCATTTTACAGATGAGGAAACTGAGGCTTAAAAAAAGTTGAGGAATTTGCCCAGGTTCATTCAACTAGTAAGTTGTGATTTGAGCACAGATCTGTGTGATAGAAACTTACTCTTTCTTAAAATTTTCTGTTATAAAACTGAGGAATATTCTTATAGATAAGCATATAATTACATCTCTGATTATTCCCTTAAAATGAATTTCTAGAGGTAGAAATTCTGGGTCAGAAGGTATGCACCTGTGGATAGTTTTGAATCCACATTGCCAAAGCCCTGCAGAAAAGCTTGTAGCCGGTTACACTTCCATCAGCAGCCTATGAAGTCTGTTTCCCGCATTATTGCCAACACTGGATCCTATCTTTTCTCCCCCGTCAGTTGCAGAGGTGAGAATAATATCTTATTTTGCATACGTATGATTACCAGTTACAGCTGACCATGTTATACAAGCCTGTTTCCCAGCATCCCTTTGGCTTCTGCTGACGTTTATCACTCTCAGGCCTGATCACCCTCACCTGACCACTCTCTTCACGAATACTCATCTCCTGCAGCAACATGTCCAGTTTAGAAGGTAAACTGCACAGAGCAAAATAGAATTAAAAAGTAATAATAGCTTTAAGGTAAGAAATTAGATCTTGAGTGGTATTTTTTTTTTTTTTTTTTTTTGTGGTACGCGGGCCTCTCACTGTTGTGGCCCCTCCCGCTGCGGAGCACAGGCTCCGGACGCGCAGGCTCAGCGGCCATGGCTCACGGGCCCAGCCGCTCTGCGGCATGTGGGATCTTCCCGGACTGGGGCACGAACCCGTGTCCCCTGCATCGGCAGGCAGACTCTCAACCACTGCGCCACCAGGGAAGCCCTTGAGTGGTTTTTATATCTGAGAGACTGTGGAAGAGCTAAAATATTAGGAAAAGTTGGGAGGCAAAGTGGAACTGTGTCTAAAAGGACCCTGTATATGATCCTCAATGTGACTATGACCTGAGAGTATCCAGTTCCAAAGAATCCCCCAGGGGGTGAATGGGAGGGGAAAGGGAGATCCCTTTGTAAAATATACTTTGTAGCCCATAATTTCCAATTTAGTCACTTTTTTTCTTTTAATAGATCTTTTTTTTCCCAACAGCTTTTCTGTTCTTCATTTGCTCTTCAGTCTGGGAAGACAGCTGATAAACTGGCCCTTGCACATTTGAAAGAAATAAAGATATTTATTTATGCCACCAATACTAGTTGTAGAAAGATTAGGAAATAAAGAGAAGCAGGAAGAAAAATAATTAAACCAAAAGAAATTCCTCCCACTGTGCTCTAGATAATTATTATTTATATTTTGCTGATTTGGGTTTCCAGATATTTTTATTAAAAATTTTACATAATACATTTATATAATCTATTATTTTCAATGAATAAATCTTGAACATCTTTCTGGCTTTCTAGTTGTCAGCAAATATTGATCTATATTGTCGTTTTTAATGAGTTAATTTTTTTAAAAATAAATTTATTTATTTATTTTTGGCTGCATTGGGTCTTCGTTGCTGCGCGCAGGCTTTCTCTAGTTGCGTTGAGCGGGGGCTGCTCTTCGTTGAGGTGCACAGGCTGCGATGGCCTCTCACTGCGATGGCCTCTCCCGTTGTGGAGCACAGGCTCTCGGTGTGTGGGCTTCAGTAGATGCAGCACGCAGGTTCAGTAGCTGTGGCGCATGTGCTCAGTTGCTCCACGGCATGCGGGATCCTCCCGGACCAGGGCTCGAACCCATGTCCCCTGCACTGGCAGGTGGATTCTTAACCACTGCGCCACCAGGGAAGCCTGGTGAGTTAAATTTTATAAAATTCCATTATATAGATAATTGTGATCAATTTACTTAATCTCTTATTTTTGGAATTTTAGGTTATATCTTAGTTTTTTACTATAATAAGCATGATAAACAATCTTATACATACATACATGTGCACTCATCCAATATTACTCTAGTATAAATTCAAACTGGGTTTACCAAGTCAAAGAGCATGCACATTTTTAGGTTTTTTTTTTTTTTGCGGAACGCGGGCCTCTCACTGTTGTGGCCTCTCCCGTTGCGGAGCAACAGGCTCCGGACGCGCAGGCTCAGCGGCCATGGCTCACGGGCCCAGCCGCTCCGCGGCATGTGGGATCTTCCCGGACCGGGGCACGAACCCATATCCCCTGCATTGGCAGGCGGACTCTCAACCACTGCACCACCAGGGAAGCCCTGTTTTGTTTTTTATTTTCGGCTGTGTTGGGTCTTCGTTGCTGCATGCGGGCTTTTCTCTGGTTGTGGCGAGGGAGGGCTACTCTTCGTTGCCATGCACAGGCTTCTCATTGTGGTGGCTTCTCTTGCTGTGGAGCATGGGCTCTAGGCACATGGGCTTCAGTAGTTGTGGCACGTGGGCTCAGTAGTTGTGGCTCGCGGACTCTAGAGCGCAGGCTCAGTAGTTGTGGCGCACAGTCTTAGTTGCTCCACGGCATGTGGGATCTTCCCGGATCAGGGCTCGAACCCATGTCCCCTGCATTGGCAGGGGGATTCTTAACCACTGCGCCATCAGGGAAGCCCTTTTTAGGAGTTTTGAGATGTGTTTCTAATTGCCCAAACGCTTCCCAAACCACTTTATCTCCACAACAGAGTTCTAGCTCATAAACGAACATTGGTTTTCACTAAGCAGTGTTCATGCTGAAATAAACAGAAGGAAGTCACAAGTTTTCTTTGGAAAGATAGTTCCCTAGGCAAGGATATTACTTAAGAAAGACAAAGTGAAAACAAGAGATAAGTGGAGGGAGGGTAGATTAGCATCTAGAAAGTGAAGAAGCAGATCTGTACTCAAGGAGGACCTGAGCTTCCAGAAGCTTCATTTGGCCTGGACTCTGGTTAATGGCAGCGGCAGTGCCAGGGCTCTTGTTTGTACCTGTCTACTTTTGCACCTGTCTCCTTCCAACACTCCTATTGACACTTATCCAATGCCAACTCCCTGTGCATGTGGCTCCTGTAGGCTCCTTGTCGCTTTGGAAAGGACCTAATACCTTCCAAGTTCCCTTCCAGCACACGAAATTCCTGCTGGCTGACGGAAGACATGATGGCATCAGAAGAAGAGCCAGGTCAGAGGTGAGCGTGTGTGGACACGTAGGTGGCACAGACACCAGGAGAACGCGGTGTCCTCTTAGAAGACCCACATCACAAGCAACAGAAGAATGCTCTGCAGGAACCCCAACAGCCACCTTCACTCCACACCCTGGTCTCTTAACCCAGCAGGCCCCAAAGCAAGCTCGTTCTTATCTCCTGTGGGCTCCTACTCCTGTCTTCACCTACTGGCTTCCCCACCTCTTAGGAGCCTGTGCTGGAGGCCTCATCTATCACTTGTGACTGCTCGCTCTCCTTGACCTCCAACATCTAAGCTGCCAATCATATGCAGCCATTCTATCCTCAGAGCATCTCTTTCCCTCCTCTCCATCCTCACAGCCTTGGGTGAAACCGCCATACCTCTTGCCTGCGAGAAGGTGGCAGTGTCCTGAATGTGTCTTTCCATGAAAGTTCAAAATCCTCATGGCTCAACACAGTCTGCAGGGTACTGTTTCCATTCCTGGGTAAGGCACTGACAGCCCTTCCAAACTCTGGCCCCATGCCCGCTTTTCAGCATCACGCCTGCCCCTTCCCTTCTTGTGTCCCACCTCCCCCAGCAACCACCTCCCTGTGCTTTCGTTCCAGTGTTTTTCCCCCACTGTTCTCACCGGTGCTCAGTCTGCTGAAGTCCTTCTCATCCTCAAAGGCCCGACGCAAACATTAATTCTCCGTGGCTTTCTCCAGGCAGGATTAATTATCCTCTTTTCTGTGTTCCCATAGCGTTTTGTCTATACTGCTGCGGGAACATTCATCATGGTAATAGCTGCCTCCTAACAGACTAGGAGTTCACTAAGGACACGGACTCTGTCTCATTCATCTTTGGATTCCTAGAGCCTAGCCCAATGCCAGGCCGATAGTAGGTGCTTAGTAAATATTGGTTGAATAGGGTTGAGTCAGAAATAGACTCAGGTCACTTGACTCTTATTCAGTGCCTTTTATACTATCCCAAAGCAAAGGCTTGCATGGCTAGGATGGGCATTACCACAAAGCAGGATGGGCTAATCTCTCAACTCTCCACTGGCCATGTCTGTTACCTGTTGAAATTCCACTGGAAATTAATTCTTTGGGGTATGATATTATCTCTAGTTAAATTACAAATATCTCTGGGAGGGATTCATTTTCAACACAATTAACCCTGCAAAAATTTTCATGCTGGAAGGGAACTTAGCAGCTATTAGCTTTTTTTCCCCCAACAACTAGCCTACAAGAGCCACCTGCGGGAGTTGGCGTTGGATAAGTGTTGATAGAAAGAGTAGAAGACAGGTCCAGGGAAGGGCCAGTCCTGCATGAAGTACCATGAAGGGAGGTACAGGGCAGCAAGAGGGCATGGATTCCAGGGCAGGGGGTGTTCACTGGGGAGCGGAGTCGTGTGGTGGGAGGAGAGAGGCAGCAGAGAAAAATTCCTCCAACGTCTCAACTTGGTCACATGTCTTCCTTGTGTACAGTACTGATCCTTAGTTCTGATTTCTAAACACCTCTGGTAAATCTTTTCTGCTAGAGTGCCAGAAGATTCTCAGGTAATTTTCCAATTTTAATTCACCTTAATCTTAAAAATAAATACATGCCTCGTGGCATTTTTAAGAGGGGTGGGTGTTTGATGAGATGAAATGAGTGACAATAGGGTGTCACAACTCCAGAAAGGTTTCATATCGCTGCTTTAGAGTTTGCCGGTGAGTAGGAGTTTGATGAAGTGAAAAAATGAAATGGCTTCCAAATCACTCTGCCCTACTATGCTGATTTGCAAACACATAACCTTCCTACACTGCTGAAAAGATCCAGCCCTGGGGTGAATGAACCCTGCGCTTGGCACTCACCCAGCAGTTTGAAAAAGGCAGTGAAAGGAAACGTTACCAGTCAACTGATAGCAGCAGGACCGTGAGGGAAGGAGGGCCCAGCCAAGGCAATTTGGACGGGCATCCAGGTCACAGCACAAAGCCTTCCTGGGAATTCTTAGGACAGCAGCAGGTTGGAGCCCTGGCCTCACATTTCACTCTAAAGGAGGCCACCACCGAAATGGGTTGAGATGCTCCTTTCTGGTTTTCTGTATTCAGAGGTTCACACGCCCAGGAGAAGAGAGAAAAGGACAAATCAGCCTTATTAGCATCTGTCTACTCTTGGGCTTGACTCTGAAGCAGCATTGGGTGGTGTCTTTCAGGACTAGAAGAGTCTAGAAGCTGCCAGGCATTCATGACTTAATTTCACATTTTTTAAAGCTCTGGATTATGTAGGACTCTTCTATATGTGATTGTCACCTCGGGTTGATACTTCAAACTGTGATCTTCCGATTTCCCAAAGAAGAGAGTTTGGGGAGTCCGTTAGGCTAGAATCTGCCTCTTTTAGAACCAGCAGGTGGTGTAGCGACCCCTCCACATGTGCCCTGCTGAGGCCCAGATGACTTTTTTAGCCTTACCTCTCACCCAGGGAGTGACTACCTCTCCCTCTCTAGTTTTTCCTTTTTCAAAACTCTTCACAGCTACCAACAGACAGGACTCTGTCAACATTTAAAAAAATTTTTTTAGGCTGCACCATATGGGATCTTAGTTCCCCAATCAGGGATCGAACCCAGGCCCCCTGCATTGGGAGCACAGAGCCTTAACCATTGGCCAGGGAAGTCCCTCCATCAACATTTTTAAAGAAAAGGAACTCTTTCAGATCAAATCTGTGCCCAACCTCATTCTATAAAACAGAAGAGATGGGGTACTCTGGTTGACCTGGGATGGGGGCCTGGTGTCTTCACCTCGCCCTCTCCTCCCCTGGGAAGCAAATCTGTCACAAGTTCAAGAATTCTGCCATCATCCAAATTACAATTTCTCAATCTCCAAGGGAAATTTTGTCATCTGGCATTTCCATGACTGTTTTAACATGTTACAGAAGATTTGGCGTGTCCCACTGGGAGGGGCGGGCACCTGTGTCTGGACTTGTAAGCCAGCGGGTGTGACAGGAGAGAGTGACCACTGCTCGCTCGGCTCAGCGGCTCCTGTCCCCCTGTCCTGCTCGCCGTCTATACCACACGAGGCATCTGGCTGGGAAAAGGGCTTAGGAAGAAGCAGAGGATGGCAGAGAACAGAAAGAGTATGACACACGCCTGAGTTAGGTCAGAGGGCCCGGCAGCTTTCCTTTCCCAGCTGACTCAGGACGCCTCCCAACAAGCTGCTTGCTTGCCGAGGCCTGTCTTGACAACTGGCATTAGACAGTTGTGACTTGTCAGT
The DNA here is from genome assembly GCF_005190385.1 of Monodon monoceros. Classification (NCBI taxonomy): domain Eukaryota; kingdom Metazoa; phylum Chordata; class Mammalia; order Artiodactyla; family Monodontidae; genus Monodon; species Monodon monoceros. The sequence continues at coordinate 22,457,223 of NW_021703774.1, forward strand.
TTTTACCCCAGGGGTTAATGAACACGCAGCAGAGGCAGACCTGCCACCCCTCAGAATCCTCCCGAAGGCTCCGGATCAGGTGTTCTCCTTGTCTGAAACCCCTAGAGACTGGGGCCACACGAGCAGCTTCCATGCGGGGTCAACTCCAGAATCCAAGGCAGCTGTTGCTCGGGATTTTTCTGGAAAAGAGAGAGGAAAGGGCTCTGCCTCCATGAGCAGAGGGGGCTGCTTTGGTATTGGAATCAAAATTAAATGAAATGCGTTCTTTGGAATCCTTGAGCTCTGTTCCCGGGACCCGGAAGGCATCGGGTCAGGCCTGAGCTTTGGGGCTGATTTCAGGCGCCCCCAGGCTTTGGCAACGGAGGAGAAGCCCTTGGCCCCGTTGTGCTCCAGATCCCCTCGCCGATCAGGCCCAGTGGGCTCTCCACGCTCTTCGCACAGCTCAAGACAAGCGCACTCAGCATCCTGTCCCCCGAAGACTGACCCGACCCAGGGGGCGCGTGCCAAGGGTGTCTCTGCTTGTGATGGCAGAGATGAATTGTAACGCTGCCTTGATCAAAGGCACGCGTCCCCCCGGGTGAGGGGGCAGGCCAGGCCTCCTTCCTGAGGGGCGCACGTCCCCAGAGCCTGAGCCCAACACTCAGCCCTGCGGATTCACACTCAGTGCTGTCCTGAGAGGCAGCTTTAGTGACAACTGTGGAGATTCCAGAATCAGGAGCTAGGCTGTCTGAGCTCAAGGCCCAGCCTCTGTGAAAAGGAGATAACGATCATACCTGCTTCCTAGAGTCAGAGCCAAGAATGAGCTAGCGTGGGTAATGAGACAGGGCCCAGCACACAGTAGGTGCGCCTTTAGCGTGACACGCGGATTTGCCTCAACCTCCCCCTCAGCCCCACTGGGGCCACACTCCAGCCGTGATTTCTTCCACGTGCTGAAAACAGGGGCTGCCTCTGGCTCTCTTACCCCTCCTCTGCCCCCATTGCATCTCCAGAGCTCTATAGTGTGACGTCTGTCCTGGAAGAGTTCCAACCTCCCCGCTCCAGGACTTGCTGGCAGTCAGATCCACCGGTGATTTGGTTGGAAGGGTTGCTTTTCACCTCTTGTCCTAAGCCGTGTACCCTAGAATTCCGTCTCTGCCTTTCTCCCGTGATTATGAGCGCCTGATGTGAGCGGTGAGTACACCGACTGCGGAGGCCCTGCTAGGCACTCACCGAGTGGATGGATGGAGCTTGCTGAGTTAAGTAAGCAACGTGCTAGAAATCTGGGGGTCATGAACTCTTAACTTTTGCTACTTGGCCTCATGCTGTTCAGCCAGTTACTTCTACCTTCTGCCCTTCCTAAATGGGAATAAGTTATCTCTGAGATAGTTTTAAGAGACACTAATGAAAATGATTACCAAGTGCCTCTCTGAGTGGAAAGCACAGTGGACCTATGCGCATTATGTAATGGCATTCAGTCTTTCTTCCTCTCTTTGCAACCTGAACCACAGAATCAATAATGTTTTTCCAAGTGCAGTGTCCCCAGAACAAGATGTGAATCCGTTCCCTGAGCCCTGCCCTTGGCTGGGGAGTGGCCCCTGCCCTTTGGAGCCTGGTGTCTGGGGCTGGAGCTGGCTTGCCGTGGTTAAGTGCCCATCCCTTCCTGGGATTCCAGCCAAGATACCAGGGTTGCACATTTCTCTAATTTCAGAGGAAGCTTTGTTCAGGGGTTGAGTCTCCACAATGGCTTTGGCCATCTATCTCCATTCTGTATTCTCAGATGTAAATTTAACTATCTTTTATTGGGTACCTTTTGTACTCCAGGCACTGTGCTAAATGCATTCACCAGCATTATCTTGTTTAATCCTCTGAGCAGCTCCATGAGGTAGGTGTGTTGCCACTCCTATTTCGCCTGAGGAAATGGACTTGTGGTGGGGAGTTAAACAAGTCAGCAAAGCAACACAGAAAACAAGGGACAGGGCCAGGATTCTACCCCAGAGCTCGTTATTACTTCCCATGTTTCCTTTATCATAGTGGTCCTGCATACAGATGGTTCCAATTTAAGAGAAAATTAAGCTGTAGTCTGAGAAAGTGCTAATTAGAGAGCCCAAGGTAGTGGGGGCTTCTGCCCATGTCCTGGGGAGGATGCTCTAACTGTGGCTACTGGGGACCATCTGCCTTGAAGGGTGAGGGTGGAAGGAAAATTTCCCTCCTCCTTCTTGTCCTGGAGCCCAGTGCTCAGGCCTGCGTGCTGTCAGAGCACTTCCTGCAAGCTGCGGATCTGAAACACGGAGCATCCCTGCTGTCAACGCCACAGCAGGGCCCCCAGCGTACTGTGTTTCATTCAGCATTGTCGGCAATCCCCATTTCGGCTGAGTCATCCAGGCCTGTGAGAGTTGCCCACTTGCTACAGAGCTTTCCTGCAGCTTGTTTGTGGTGAACCCTTCATAGGGTCCCATCTGTGGCAAGTGCAAGCGATGGGTGCAAACTAGAACCAGAGCACAGGAGATGACCCTTTCCGTGCTTCTCTTAGTTCTCTATGCAGAGACAAAAGTATTGATTACTAGCCCATCTATCAAAGGGAATGGAGATACAGAGCAAAGTGGAGCTCCCTATAGAGCTACCGATATTTTAACTTACCTTAAAAGGGGGCTGGGGGCTTTCTGACAGTTTTGTTTGGGGACTGGGGCAGAGACTTCAGGTTCCTACATACTATCTGTTCTCCTCTTCCCCTTGAATTATAAAACTCCAAGTTTATTTGGGACAGCAATGTGCCCAGTTAATTGTCCACATTTCTAAGCTTTCCTGACCAATTAGATATAAGAGGATGTTATATGTGCAACTTTCAAGAAGTCTGCTTAGATTCAGATGGGCAAGATGCCCTTTTGTTGCCCATTCCCTCTGTCCTGTTGCCTGGAATGCAGATGTGATGGCTGACATGCCACAGCCCTCTTGGACCTTGGGGAAGCAAGTGCTAAGGATGGTGCTAGAGAAAGCCAGAGCAGCTTGGGGTTCCTGATAACTTCTGGAGCCACCATTCCTGCCCAGGACTGAATTCTTCTGGACTTCTTTCACATGAGAAAATGAACACTTGCTTTGATGACCACAGAGTGGTTGTCTTTAGATGTTTAGATATGGAGACTTTTGAGGTAGCTCTAAATTAATGCCTGAATTCAGTCCTTTGTTGAATAAATTTATATTAAATATCTACCACCTGCCAGGTATTGAGCTAAAATACATGGTCTCTACTCTCAGGAATTTAAACAGGCAATTTAAACAGAGTATACTTTAAGGAAGTACTATAACAGAGAGGAGGTCCCTAACCTAACCTTGGGGAAGGCTTCCCAGAGAAAACTAGGGCTTGTAGGGCAAGTGGAAACCAGTCAGGAGTAGAGTAAAGGTAGTCAAATAAGGAGCTTTCTGTAGCTGATATGCAGTCCTTTTCCTTTTTTTTTTTTTTTGCTGTACATGGGCCTCTCACTGTTGTGGCCTCTCCCGTTGCGGAGCACAGGCTCCGGACGCGCAGGCTCAGCGGCCATGGCTCACGGGCCCAGCCGCTCCGCGGCATGTGGGATCTTCCCGGACCGGGGCACGAATCTGTGTCGCCTGCATCGGCAGGAGGACTCTCAACCACTGCGTCAACAGGGAAGCCCTATGCAGTCCTTTTTAATGGACTATATTTGTCTTTCCAAACAGGCTATGACCCAGTAGCTGATTCTTGCTAAGCTTGCAATGATCTTGCAAAGATCAATACTGACAGCCACTCCATTACTGGACTCACAGTTTAGAAGGTAGTTTATCTTTTTTTTAAAAAAAAAAAATTTATTTATTTACATATTTTGGCTGCACTGAGGATCTTCGTTGCGGCACGCAGGATCTTTTAGTTGCGGCATGCGGACTTCTAAATTGCAGCATGCATGCGGGATGTAGTTCCTTGACCGTAGCTCCTCGACCAGTGATCGAACCTGGGCCCCCTGCATTGGGAGAGTGGAGTCTTACCCACTGGACCACCAGGGAAGTCCCTTCTTCTTTTTCTTTTACCACAATCTTTTCTCCCTTCTAGGGCCTAGAGCAAAGGAAAAAATGCATGTGGATCAAAAATCTGATCCTTTACTGAGAGTCGATTTGGGTGAAGGTCAGCCTCTGGTTGTATCCGGATCAACTTGCGTGTTCCCCGTGTGCTCTTAGCCCTGGGCCTTGGAGGAGAGGTGGTGCCCGGCAGGAGAGTGTCCTAAGTGATCCGTGGTCTCTAGGGACCAGTTTGATTGTCACTTCCAGTACTGATCTTATCAGGCCAATTCTAAATCTGCTGCTTCTGCCCTGAACAGAAGTTCAAAGTTTTTGTTTACATTGAAGATGAGACTGAATTGGTCTTGAGTAGCAGAAACAACTTAAGCCAGCTTAAGCACAGAAGAATAAGTCATTGAATGGGTGAGGTTTCTTCTTATGCCCGCAGCAGGAGAGCTGCTGGGCCTCAGGAAAATACCAACATCGGAGCCTAGAGGGTATCAGGGTGTCTGTCCATGCTGCATCTCTAGGCCTGAGTCCATTTCTGTCCTCTTACTCTGTAATGGACTTTTTATGCTCTCCAGTCCATATGGTAAAAAATAAAATAAAATAAATATTGTTAATAAAAAATACCCAAAAGGCCATGCCTTAGCTCCTGGTGTTTTACATGTTCAAGACATCAGCCCAGATTGAATCTTTCAGTCTGAATTCCAGATCCTGTGGCAATGACACTAATTAGGTCAGCGTGGCTTAGAAGCCCATCCTGGGATGAGAACCAGGGAAGGGGTCCACAGACAGAGCTGCAAAGCCCATGCCTGGACCACAGCAATGGGAGCGGGCACAGTTGGTGAGGTAGGTCAGCAGACAACCCAGCAGGGCTCTGCTCCAGTCTCTGCACGGCAGCCTAGGAGTCCCAGAACTTACATTTCTCCCCCAGATCCTGCCTGATCCACGCAAGGACCTGATCCATGCAGTTAGAACCTGATCTCTCAGAGAAATGTCTGTACCCTGGCTAGAATATGAGCTCCATGAGGGCAGAGGTTTTAATCTGTCCTGTTCACTTTCTTAACCCCAGAAGCTAGAATACTGCTTGGCACCATGGGGGGCACTCAAATACTTGGGACGTCAAATAATGAAATTCAACTTCTGCATTCTATGCCTTCCTGGAAGGGGAAGGGGGACAGGATGGCAGCCGGGGAGTAAGGCGCACAGGAGAGAGAATCAGAATAGAATCTCCAAAAGCAGCCCTGAGGCATATTTGTAGGCATTGGTCTACCCAGTTTCTGGGCCGTGGACGTGGTTATGGAGCAGCGTACAAGCCCTGATCTTAGAGCCTGGTAGACACCGTTCACTAGATGCAAAGCCTGTCTACTCAGCATCGACAGGCCTAGGTTTACTATCTCTTTGGTCCTGTGATCCCTGGCTACCTTGTAGCCTCTCTGAGTCTTCATTTGTTTATTAGTAAATAGATCACAAGGTTATTGAGAAGATCAAATGATATAACATATTAAATACTTCCTTGTATGTACTACGTACAAGCTGTTCTATAAATATTTATTGACTCTTGCAAAACATGGGGTCGGATTTTGTGTTGTTTTCTGGTGGGTAAATTGGGAATAGGGTAGAATTGTAACTATGTAATTTACTACAGGTCTTGGGTTCTTAGAGGAGATGGAATTGACTGGTATAATTACCATTTCTCACACAAGAATAGCCCTGCCTTCACCTAGTTCCTTTTTTAAAAAAATTAAGTAATTGATTGATTTTTGGCTGCGTTGGGTCTTCTTGCTGCGTGCGGGCTTTCTCTAGTTGCCGCGAGCCGGGGGTTACTCTTCATTGTGGTGCGCGGGCTTCTCACTGCGGTGGCTTCTTTTGTTGCAGAGCATGGGCTCTAGATGCGCGAGCTCAATAGTTGTGGCTCGTGGGCTCTAGAGCAGAGGCTCAGTAGTTGTGGCGCACAAGCTTAGTTGCTCTGAGGCATGTGGGATCTTCCCGGACCAAGGTTAGAACACGTGTCCCCTGCATTGGCAGGCAGATTCTTAACCACTGCGCCACCAGGGAAGTCCCTCACCTGGTTCCTTTTGTGGAAGTGCTGTTCTTTCTGTATGAAGGCAAAGCTTTGGCCCATCAGTAGGAGCCCTAAATACAGTATGGGTCAGTTGGGGAGATGACTGCAGTTGTGTTGCCCCGTGGATATCTTCCTACACACATCGTGGGCAGAGGGCAGGTCAAAGCTAAGGGCTCCCATGGAGTGAGTCCTTGGCCTCATTTGCTCTGTCTCCCCCCCACCTCAAGTGCAGTTCAGCCTCTTTGAATCTCCCTTCTGTTACCTGTGCTCCAGCCACCCCCAACCCTCAGATTCTTTTTTTTTTAATAAATTTTTGTTTATTTATTTATTTATTTTTGGCTACCTTGGGTCTTTATTGCTGTGCGTGGGTTTTCTCTAGCTGTGGCGAGCGGGGGCTACTCTTCATTGCGGAGCAGGGGCTACTCTTCATTGCGGTGCACGGGCTTCTCATCACAGTGGCTTCTGTTGTTGTGGAGCATGGGCTCTAGGCACACAGGCTTCAGTAGTTGTGGCGTGTGGGCTCAGTAGTTGTGGCTCGAGGGCTCTAGAGTGCAGGCTCAGTAGTTGTGGCGCACGGGCTTAGTTGCTCCGCAGCATGTGGGATCTTCCTGGACCAGGGCTTGAACCCGTGTCCCCTGCATTGGCAGGCGGATTGTCAACCACTGCGCCACCAGGGAAGTCCCCCTCAGATTCTTTTCAGACCTGCATTCCCAGCTCTCCTGCTTCCACAGCCTCGCCTCCTCTTCTACTCTGGTTTTGATGCCCCGCCCCCAACTCTCCCAGGACTTCCCCCCCTCACCCAGCCCCCTCATCCTACACTGACCTGAGAAAGAATGGCTGCCAGGCCCTCTTCCCCCAGAGACCCTCCCTCCCTCCCTCCCACCCTCCCCCAGTTTGGCCTCATAGGGCAGACAGTTTGTGTTTGAGAATCAACCCTCTCCTCCGGATGTCCCATTATCCACCTTCAGCCGTCAGGGACACAGTGACAATCTGAACTGAATGGAGGATGCAAGAGAAATTTTTAAAAGAGAAAAAAAGAAGAGATAATTTCAAAAGGACATTAAGCTCCACTCAGGGACACAATCTCCAATTAACAAAATGAAAGGCAAGCGGTAGCCCCACAGGGACCGGCTGAAAGGCAGCTGGTGGTAAGAATGCTTCTCTCACAGGCCTCCCTCACTCGCCCAGCGTCAGCTCCCTTCCCGGCAACCAGCCCCGCCCTTGGGGATTAGGTGTGGACTCCACCCCAAGCGACAGGGCCTGGGGCCTCCCTGCCAGTGGGGCTTCCTCCCTGACGGGACTCACAAAGGCTCCCTCACCAGGGGTAACTGCAGGACCGTGCTTGGCTGACAGAATCCTTTGGCAGAAAAATGCCGTCTGAGTCAGCCCCCAGAAATAATTAACCCTCGGGATGTTTCCTGGAGCACTGAAGTGGGTTGAAGGCCGAAGGTGCGGGGAGTGATGAAGCATTGGTCTTCTGAAGGTGAGGGAGGGAATACTTGGGCACTCAGGGCCCTTCCAGCTCTCTGGGCCTCAAGATTGTTCTCAGAGGCCGGCAGAAGGCCCTTATTTCCTTAGAGTCTCTTCCTAGAGGCCTGTTTTCGTTTAGGGGCTTTTCAGAACGTGAGTCGGGCAGTAAACAAAGAAGAAGAGTCACTGTTTGCTGCTAAGTGTGGTACCAAGTGCTCAGAGGAGCTACAGGTGAGAGCTGAGGCCCAGACCGGGCCTCGGGGAATTCACCACCTGGGTAGAGAAGTGAGACAGGAAAAGACATTAAATGAGACAGTCTGTTGGTCATACATTCATACATCCAGTGTGAAAAGAGAAAAGACATTTTCTTGAGCCTAAGCAGATTATTTTACACGTTTAGGCCAGGAGCTCAAAGCCTTGCTAGGATAATAACGCTGCCCGTGATTTACATTGGTTCTTCCTTCTAAGAAGCCTTCAGAGCTCCCTGCCAATGTCTCAGTGAGACTTGGTCAGATTCGCCTCTTTCATTTCCCTCCTTTCCAAGGCCAAAATTTCTCATCCTTGTTTCACAACCAGGAAGGTTAAGAAACAGGCCACTGGCCGGCCTGCCAGGCAACTGGGCCCACATCTACACAGACTCAAAGGCGCAGCCACTGGCACCTCCATCGTCATGCACACAACGAATCCATTGAGTTTTTAATTGTTAAGTACACTCTTAGAAGAGGCATATTCCAAAGAGAATCGGAGAATTAGAGAATGACAGACGTCACACTGGGGCTTACTGTCAACACATGTGACACTGGTGTACTGTATTAGGATGCTGTAGGCGCTAGCTCTACGGTCAACAAACTTTTTTATAAAGAGCCAAATAATAAATAGGAAATATTTTAGCCTTTGTGGGCCAAATATTATCTCTGCTGCATATTCTTCTTTTTTTAACACAAAAAAATTGTGTTAAAATACACATAACATAAAATTCACCATCTTCTCAAGTGGGAAAGACACTCTCTTCAAAAAATGATGTTGAGGGCTTCCCTGGTGGCGCAGTGGTTGAGAGTCCGCCTGCCGATGCAGGGGACACGGTTTCGTGCCCCGGTCCGGGAGGATCCCACATGCCGCGGAGCGGCTGGGCCCGTGAGCCATGGCCGCTGAGCCTGCGCGTCCGGAGCCTGTGCTCCGCAACGGGAGAGGCCACAACAGTGAGAGGTCTGCATACCACAAGTTTAAAATAGATCCAGAAATCTCTTTTTTGGATATATATCCAAAAAAAATTGAAGCAAGATCTCAGAGATATTTGCACACCCATGTTGATAGCAGCACTACTCACAATAGCCAAGAGATGGAAGCTTAAAATGATTAAGACAGTAAATTGTATGTTATATCTTTTTACCACAGTTTTAAAAAATAATAATTTAAAGTCCCAGCCAGAAAAAATTTTTTTACCATCTTAACCACCTTAAATGTACAATTTAGCGTGCATGTGCACCCATGCACGTGTGTGTTTAACAACCTTTAAAAATGTAAAAAGCGGGCTTCCTTGGTGGCACAGTGGTTAAGAATCCGCCTGCCAATGCAGGGGACACGGGTTCGAGCCCTGGTCCAGGAAGATCCCACATGCCGCGGAGCAACTAAGCCCGTGCGCCACAACTACTGAGCCTGCGCTCTACAGCCCGCGAGCCACAACTACTGAGCCCACGTGCCACAACTACTGAAGCCCACGTACCTAGAGCCCATGCTCCACAACAAGAGAAGCCACTGGAATGAGAAGCCTGTGCACCGCAACAGAGAGTAGCCCCCACTTGCCGCAACTAGAGAAAGCCCGCACCCAGCAACGAAGACCCAACACAGCCAAAAAAAAAAAAAAAACGTAAAAAGCCATTCCCAGTGTGCAGGCCTTACAAAAACAGGCTATGACTAGATTTGACCCATAGGGCATAGTTTGCTGACCCCCATGCTAGATCAATATACACAAGACCTAGATTTGGTAAAATGAAAAGGCTTTAATCCAGGACAAAGGAAAATCGTCATATACATGAAACAATAGTATGGTTGTTAAGACTGGTGCCTCAGTCAGACTTTTAGCCCTGCCACATACTGGGAATATAATCTTGGACAAGTTACTTACCCTCCCTATGCTCAGTGAGTTCATCAGTAAATTGGGGTGATAACTGAACTTTCCTTGTAGAGTTGTTGTGAGGATTAAATGAGATAATACATTGTAAGCACTTGGCATAGTGCTGGGCACATAGGAAGATCACAGTAAACTTTGGCCTCTGTACACGTTATGAATAAAGGAATTGTGAGAAAGATATCCAGTTAACTGCACTATCAAGGTTGAAACCATTGGAATTCCAAGATGCAGCAGTGGTCCAATATTTTTGCTCAGCCTGGAGAGTCTCTGGATGCATGTGGGCTACAAGAACTGACTGCAAGTTGTATTGTTACAGACCAGGGTTCTTGGCCTTCCTTAATCAATAGAAATTGATAAGAGGCCAGACAAAAAATTCAGGCAAGGCTTTATTGGGACTCCTGCTGCAGCAGGAGGGAGTGAAAACAAGTAACAGGTTCCCTTGCTCAGTCCCTGAGTAGGGGGCCGAGCTAGTTCCTTACATGGGGTGAGGGTAGGGGTGTGTCCAGGGGTCGGGCTGGAGGCGTGGCTTAGGTGGTTTGTCCACCTCTCTGGTGGTGTTGAGTGCAGAGCGGGGACTGAGCAGTACCTGCTTTTTCTCCCTACACCCTGTTTTCGCTCACAGTTCTTCAGAAGTGGCAGTTGGGGGTTTGGTCTTTTTGTATCTTAACAGTAAACTTTAGGGGACTTCCCTGGTGGCGCAGTGGTGAAGAATCCACCTGCCAATGCAGGGGACACGGGTTCGAGCCCTGTTCCAGGAAGATCCCACATGCCGCGGAGCAACTAACACCGTGCGCCACAACTACTGAGCCCATGTGCCACACTACTGAAGCCCGCGTGCCTACAGCCCGTGCTCCACAACAAGAGAAGCCACTGCAGTGAGAAGCCTGCCCACCACAACGAAGAGCAACCCCCGCTCGCTGCAACTAGAGAAAGCCCATGCTCAGCAGCAAAGACCCAACACAGCCAAAATTAAATAAATTTCTAAAAAAAAAACCCAATAAACTTTATTTTTTTTAAGTACTTTTGTTAAATTAATTTATTTTTGGCTGCGTTGAGTCTTCATTGCTGCGTGGGGACTATCTCTAGTTGCAACGAGCGGGGGCTACTCTTCGTTGCGGTGCATGGGCTTCTTGTATCTTGTTGTCCATAATTTGCCCTAACTTTGCATGCACGCAGTTATTTTTAGTCCCTCATAGTTTCTTTGTAGTTCGTTGCTTGAGGAGACGTTTGTCCAGGTGCAAGCACCGCAGCAAAGGGCCCCAGGTCCCAGCCTGTCTTAGTATGGTCCCATCACCCTGGGGCTCCTGGGTGGGGAAGCCAGGCCCCCTTGAGTTCACTGATGGTGCTGTTTGAACCCTGCCAATTCGGCCCCTTGCTTCTGCTGCCCTTTGGCCTCAAGCTTTAATGCAGATGACGGGCTGCCCACCCACCTCCACCACAGCGTTTCCCATCCAGGCAGGAGAAGTGGAGGCAACCAGTTGTCAGGAGGGACAGGTGATGAAGGGCGTCACAAGATAGAGAACCTGTGGCTCAACGGGTGGAGCCAAAGCCTCAGAGGCCAAGCCAACCACACACAATGCGCTGAGGGCAGCTCTTTTTTGCTCCAACGCATGTGACGGTTGGCCACGGGGCCAGGAACAGAGACTGATCGGTGCACACCCTGGCTCCTTAGAAGGCATCAGAGAAATTAAGGACAGGGATGAGGATTCTGACACACCCCTCAAAACAGCCTCCTAACCCCCAACTCTTCCGCCACGCTGTCAGCAGCCTACCCTGGAGGCCCTCTGTGTACACAGCCCCGTGGGAACCAGTGGGCAGTTAAATGGGAAACTAAGACGGGGCTCAGCCCTGGCCGTAGAGGGTTCACGTTGATCCACATAACACAAGCTAGCACGGGAGGACAGTGCTGGCTCCAGACTGGTACATGAGTGCTTCCAAAGCAAAGAGGAGGAGAGGTGGGGATGTGCTCATCCTGCCTCACCTCCAGCAGCTGCTCGTCAGGGGTCACTGTGGCCCTGCCTTAAAGGGCACCAACAGGCCAGGAGCCTGGTGGGCATCCTTTGTTTTTAGCAGAAAAACAACCACAATCAGATTTCAAGGCTTTGAGTCTCCACCCTCTCCTTCCAGTCTTTTCCAAATACCTGCATGAACAGGGGAGGTGGCCTCAGGCCCCCAGCACGTAGGGCAGGAACCTCTCCGAGCTTCCACCCATCTCCTGCTGCCCAGGCCTGGCAGCAGCCCTGGCTAGGAATCTGTAGGAGCCAGTGAGGACCAAGCCTGGGTGGTTCTGACACCAAGATCCACACCAGGAACTCATCCAAGGACAAAAAGAGCAAACAAGATCAATTTCCTCCCACAGGAGACAGAATCTTCATACCAGTGTTCAGAGACACCTCTATCCTGTGCTGGGACTCCACCCTCTTTAGGAGCCCTCTCCTTTCCCCTTCCTCCTGAAAAAAAGGAGAAGCCCCTGCCCATGTGCACTGAAACCCCTCTAGGTGTCAGCAACAAATGTTTTATGAATTACTTCTCCCAGGGTGAGCTAGTTTCAAAACTCAAGTTAGGATAACAACAAGGGCCTACGGTATAGCACAGGGAACTATATTCAATACCTTGTAACAACCTATAATGGAAAAGAATCTGAAAAAGAATATATGTATGTCTATGTATAACTGAATCACTTTGCTGTACACCTGAAACTAACACACCATTGTTAATCAACTATACTTCAATAAAAAATAAAGTAAAATAAATGGAATGTCATTCAGCAATAAAAAAAAAAACCTGGAGTTAGGGTGGGAGGAAACTTTAAGACTAATGAGTGATGTGTATTAATAACATTGTAATAACTAGGCTTATCTTGGTGATCATTTCATAATGTATCAAATCACTATGTTATATACCTGAAACTAATATAATATTGCATGTCAATTATAATTCAATAATAAAAACAATTTTAATTAAAAAATAAAGACATGGGCCTTTAGAGCCTAAAAGTCACACACCTCAGGAATGGTGCCCCCTTTAACCCCGGGCACTGGGGGCAGGGGTGTGGGCAGTAAGGTGTGTTCAGACAGGGACCACGCCTAAGATCAAAGTGTCACTTGCACTTTTAACTGAAGCCTCCCCCCCTTGGGTTAGTTGTTCCACAAGCTGTGGCATCACCAGCAGCCCTTCAGTTGGCGTCTGCAGTCATGCTGAGTACCCCGGGGGGTACTCAGGCTTTATGAGATTCTAGGACCAGGCATCAAACCTCCAAGGGCTGGAGCCACGCAGGCACACCCAGTTCAGCAGAAAGCAGCCAAGGCTAATAAAGGAAGATATATTTCAGAAGTCATGTCCCAAATTTGGCTCCCTCCAACTGCAGATCCAGCTCTGACCCAGACCAAGATAAAAATTTGCATTATTTTGCATTTTAAACAATCTACTAGTCTTTCAAAGAGTGCTGATTGATGAGTGGCAATTAACTCAAGTAATCAGTTGTAAATTGCCAATAATTGCTATCATTTCAAGTACGGGTTTTTTTCCTTCTTCATTTTCTCCTCTCTGCTCTCTGTCTCTGTTTTTAAACCAACATATGTTTATTGACCTTCTTTAGACAAGGTGGGCTAGGAGCCACAGGGCATAAAAAGATACACCAGCCAAATGTTTGCATTTGGGAGATTCCTAGTCTGGCTTAGGGTAGCAACAAGGTACACACAGGGAAAAAAACCAAATGTCCAGAGTGCTGTGTGATGAATGCTAGCCCTGAAAAGGGCAGCGTTACACTGGATGTTCAGGGAGTTTGATTTTCAGTTGTTGGGGGTTGTCAACGACTTTTGTTTCCAAGGAGGGGCTTTCCTGTACATCAGTGGTTCCCAAACTTGAAAGTCTATGAATTAGTGACAAAAATTCTATGAAAAAGGTGTTCTATTGGCCAAAAACATTTGGAAGACATGCAGCTTTCTTTTTACGTAATTGAGATGCAAGTGACATATAATGTTGTGTAAGTTTCCGTTACTGCTGAGCATCACAGAGGCTTCAAGAGCCAGAGTACGTTACGGATCAGTTCAACACGGTGTAGGCAGCAGGTCCCAGATTTGACTTTGAAATAGTCCCTCCTCCCTGCCCCTTTGCCCACAACCAGTACATGTTAGCATCTTTCTAGACATTATGATTCCAGAGAGGCTAAATGTTCTAACTCTGTTTGGAAAGCCAAAAAAAAGGTTTAAGCCTCATTCTCTCTATGAACTTTCCCCTCAAAGTTCAGCGCATACTGATCCCTCTTTCCCCAGATCTCCAAAAGCACTTCAGTGTCACCAATTTAGCACCCAACCTTCATGTGTTTCCTGCCTGTTTATACAGTTCCATACCACATACCATCCAACTCGCACAGAATATATAGCAAATGCTCACTAATGAGGAATTACCTGGTAATTAAATACACTTCGACATCATGGATAAAAGCAGACCCTGGGGCTTCCCTGGTGGCGCAGTGGTTGAGAGTCTGCCTGCCGATGCAGGGGACACGGGTTCGTGCCCCGGTCCGGGAAGATCCCACATGCCGCGGAGCGGCTGGGCCCGTGAGCCATGGCCGCTGAGCCTGCGCGTCCGGAGCCTGTGCTCAGCAACGGGAGAGGCCACAACAGTGAGAGGCCCGTGTACCGGAAAAAAAAAAAAAAAAGCACACCCTGGACTCAGGAGGCCAGAGTTCAGATACTGGTTCTGGCTTATTGACTGTGTGACCTTGGGAAAGTTACTTACCCTCTCTGGACTTTTTTTGGTACTTCATGAGGTTGCTGTGAGCATTAAACTAAAGTGCCCAGCACACAGTCAACATTTAATCAATGTTAGCTATTTTTGTTACTAGTCCTAAATGTGTTGTGCCCTTGGTCACCAAGAGAAGGAGAGAGCCTGGCCAGTGCATGGAGAGCTAGATTTCAAGGGCAGCCCATAACGCTGGCCCCAAACACAGCGATATTGTTTGTTCATCTCTTCTAAGATCTTGAAGCATTTTAAAATCTCAACTTATTACTTTTCACAAGAGTTCCTTGACATAAGTTGGAATCCAATATAATCACCCTACGGAGGGGTTAATGACCTGCTCAAGGTTACTTGCCAGGGTCAACCACAGGCTAGAAATAGAAATTGGCTCCACGATCACCTCTTTGTCTCACTAGCTTCCTCCCATTGTGGTTTTGGCAAAGATAAAATACGCAGGAGTGATGTAGCGACTGGAGTGAAGGTCAAAGAACAGCATCTGTGTTTAGCGCAGCCTTGATGATGCTTTTGTTCCTTCGTCCTCCCACAAGCAGGCTGATATACCCAGCAGGCTCCTGTCCCTCTCCAAGCACTCAAAATAGTATTCCCTGACCTCCATTCACCAGGACGTGCCAGTGAGAGGGAGCGAGGGTGCACTGGAAATGCCACGTGGAAGGGCTGCCATACAGAAAGAGGCTCCCTGACCTCAGACCTTTTTGCATCAACACATCCTTCTCATCACCTTGGCTGCCTCCCACCAACACTGCAGTCACACTGGCTCCTTGGAAGGAACCCACACTTCCCTTGCTGCTGCCATAAGCAAGAAAAATTCTCTGCAGCCCATCCTCTGCCTGAGCATCCTGGGACCAAGCTGGCAACAGCCCTACTTACGACTGCAAAAGCACTTAGGTTCAGCAAAAAGCAAAACAGAAAACTCAAAAAACCATACAACAAAGTCACTGAGAAAACTCTTCCTGGATGTTTGTGTTAACGTGTGTGTGTGTGTGTGGTGTGTGTGTTGTCAAACCCCTCTCTGCCCACCCTCTCTGGATACTCACAGCTCCTTGTTTTTACGATTCCAACAGTTAATAATTTATGGAGTACCATACTGCATTCAGAGTCTCCCATGACCACCTAGAATTGTTACCACCCCAGGGAGTTTACTGCCTAAGTCAATGGGACAGAATGGGCAAGTAAGTCACAGGTGACCAGTAAGGGACAGGTGACCTAAGTTGGGGCTCCTGGCTTCACCGAGGGTTGGGAGAAGTAGTATGAGGAGGTGACAGAGGACAATGGAAGAGTCTGGTCTGCCTAACTTACCAGCGGTAGTGATACGAAAGCAGGTGGGAGGGACGCCGGGAACGTAGAAAAGTATAAACAATGAATCCCTGATCAAGCTGTCAGGCAACCTCTGTTGTCACAAAACATGCCTGGAGTGGCTTCCTGAGAACCCAAACATGGGCTCTTGGAGAGCAGGATGGATAAACAGGTCAGAGTGCAGTCTGGCCTGAGACCGAGGCCATGAGCACTGCGGGTTCTATTCTTGATGGCCCGCTTATTATCTGCGGCCCCAGATACTACCTGGGGACCGATCAGCCACTTCCTTCATAGAAACCTTTTGTTCAGGAATTTTGCTTGCAGGGCTTTATGTCTGCTCTTTATTGCTCGTTACACAGAGAATTTCAAGGTATATCTTCATCTGGGTCTCTGCCCTCTAACAGCTTACGGCAGAGTAGATAAGACATGTATACAATGCTGCTTTTGTGGGGGAGTGAACGGGAATGCTGCTCTGGAGCCATTTTTGCAAAAGCATGCACCCCTAGAACAGTGTTCCAAAGTCTCTTTTTAACACTGATAGTTAATATTCATATCAAATAGTAAAAGCTGTTTGCATTTAGAGACATTTTAAATACCTTCCCATATACCTTATTTCATCTAATTATAGATGCCATCAATAGAAGATGCACTTTTATTTTTGTATACCAGCAAGAAAGAAAAAAAACTTCTACTGATTGAAAAATGCATCTTGATTTCAGAGATATTAACATGTGAAAAAATGCGCATCTTAGAATTGATACAATATTAGGCTTAAAGGAATCTCATTTTCATCAGCTTCTTGCCATATGTCAGAGAAAAGCACCTTACCTTCTCTGCAAATCCTATGTGAGGCCAGCCTGCGTTACAGTTAATATCACCGAAGAAAATCTAAGAGGAAGGAAAGGAAGGGTGAAAGATGGATTTAACGTTTATATGGATGAGATCCTGTATGGATAAGCATGTCTATTCATCCCACCTCTGCTTCCAGGGTCTGCTAAATAATTGAGCTCAGCATTAATGGAAAGGGATCTGGGGAGGGGGAAGGATGTGCCTTCTAGACCCGTTTTGTATAAAAAGATTTGCCTGTACCTAAGGCAGCACATGGGCTGTGCTACGGGAATGGTTCCGGCAGTAGAACTGGATGAAAGCTTTGTAGAAAAGGCTTTTGATCTGAGCTTGGAGCATCTCAAGACTGAAAATGCAGGAAGACAGGAAGACATGCAGCATGGTTGGGTGCTTGTGCCACCTCCTTAGTGACAGCAGACAGTGGGCAACAAAGCTGGAGAAAGAGGAAGGCATGCAAACAAATGGTTAAGGATTTTGGACCTTCTTAGGCTGGCAGTGGGCCACCATAAGGTTTTAGAGCTTGGGAATAATTGATATAAAATAGCATTTTGACGGGGTGGGGGGAGGGGGACAGCACTTCAGAAAAAAAAGAAACAGAATTTCGAGATGACAAATTTGCAGTTCTGTGTATAGTAAACTCAATGGGAAAAGGTAAAAGTTGAAAGGACTAATGAAAATAAAAACTAATATTAAAAATTTTTTTATTGAAATATAGTTGATTTACAATGTTGTGTTAATTTCTGCTGCACGGCAAAGTGACTCAGTTATATGCATGTATACATTATTTTTTAAAATATTCTTTTCCACTACGGTTTATCCCAGGACATTGAATATAGTTCCCTGTGCTATAGAGTTGGACCTTGTTGTTTATCCATTCTATATGTAATAGTTTGCATCCACTAACCCCAGACTCCCAGTCCATCCCTCCCCCACTCAACCTCCCCCTTGGCAACCACAAGTCTGTTCTCTGTGTCTGTGAGTCTCTTTCTGAAAATTAACATTTATTGAGTGCACTATTGACAGAAACAGCAAACTAAAGGAAAGAGCTGTTCTGAGACAGCAGTGGTAGAGATAATTGATTTGGAGGATAAATTTGAGATAATAGAAAAACTAGCCATGAAGTGAATTGGAGACATAGAAATGATGCTGGGGAGAGAAAGGATGTCAGTCAGATTTGGGAGTCGTTTTCATAGAGGTGCAAGGTGAGTCAGGGGGTTCTGAAGTCATAGGAAAAGGTGATATTTAGAATGTAGACACTCCCCAACTTAGAAACGAGGTGCTCCAGAAAAACATGTTTGAATTCCAGGAGGTTTTGTCCCCTAGACGCAAACACATAAATGTTGGTTGGAGTTCCACACATGTCCACAAACACGTAAATTACTCATAATTTGGTTAAAATATTGGGGGAGGGGGGAGAAAAAGAAAAGGTGATATTTAGAAGGGAGACACTTTAGGACCTCAATTAAGAAATTGTTTTTTCATGGGCTTCCCTGGCGGCGCAGTGGTTGAGAGTCCGCCTGCCGATGCAGGGGACACGGGTTCGTGCCCCAGTCTGGGAAGATCCCACGTGCCGCGGAGCGGCTGGGCCCATGAGCCATGGCCACTGAGCCTGCGCGTCCGGAGCCTGTGCTCCACAATGGGAAAGGCCAAAACAGTGAGAGGCCCGCGTAAAAAGAAATTGTTTTTTCAGAAATAGACTCACAGACATAGAAAACAAACTTACGGTTACCAGAGGGGAAAGGGGAAGGAGGGGTAAACTAGGAGTTTGGGTTAGCAAATACAAACTACTATATATAAAATAGATAAACAAAATAAACAACAAGGTCCTACTGTATAGCACAGGGAACTATATTCAATATCTTGTAGTAACCTATGATGGAAAAGAAACTGAGAAAGAGTGTATGTGTATACACACACACACACACACACACACACTCTTTGCTGTGAACCAGAAATATAACATTGGACATCAACTATACTTCAATTTAGAAAAAAAGAAATCGTTTTTGAAATTAGAAAATATTTGAAATACGCAGAATAGCGCAGAGAACAATGTAATGCACCTTGTACCCACCTCCCAGATATTTCAAATGTCAGTCTTTTGATATATTTGCCTCAGATTCGTTTTTTACATTTTCTCCTAGAGAAAAACCAAACACAGATAAAACTGAGATCATCCGCACTCCCTCTCTCCTTCCCTGGAGGTAAGTACTATTCTCCTATTGCTCTGCGGCCCTTCTAATTATTTTTGTACTCTTATAACATAGGGAGACAGACAAAAATACGTTAGATGTTTTAAGCTATTTATATACATGATGTAATAACATACATGTTCTTTTGCAATTTTCATTTCATTCAATATTCATATTATGTTTTGGAAAATCATCCATAATTATATATAATTATGGGTATATATGTGACTCATATATATGAATTACGTATAATTATATATAATAATGGAACACATTCATTTAACTTCTATGTAGTCTGCCATTATAACGACTATGTTATGAATTATTTCTCCATTTTTTTCTAGTTTTAAGTATTATAAACAATGCTGTAATGAACATCGAAGTACGTGTGCGAAGTATACCTTGTGCACTTGCCCCAGACTTTCTGAGGGATATATATGAGAAGTAGAATCCTAGGTTGTAGGAGATAAACATTTCTAGCAGATGTTGCCAAATTGCTTTCTAAATACATGTATTAAACTCTATATCTCCACTGATACTTGGTATTGCCAGACTTTAAAATGTTTGCTCATCTAATGGCATAAATTGGTGTCTTGTTTTGTAATTTGCATGTTTCTGGTCACCAGTGAGTGTGGGCATTGGTCATTCAAGCTTCCCCTTCTAGGAATGGAATTGCTTGTTCGAATTCATGCCCTTTTTTTCTATGAGGTTGATGATTCTTTTTAAACTGGTTTCTAATTCTTTATATATTTTGGATAGGAATCATTTGTCGGATGCATGTGTTCTAAATATCTTCTCCAGTGTAGGTCTTGTCTTTTAACACTATTCACAGTGCCTTTATTTTATTATTTTTATTATGAAAACATCCAATCATCCACAAAAGCTGAAAGAACAGACTCAACCATTAACAATGCTTTGTGTCACTCACCTTATCTCTTTTTTCTTTCTTATATTTCTGCTAACATATTTTATAGCAAATCCCAGATGGTATGTCGTTTCACTGCTATGTCCTTCAGTAAGCATCTATACCACTATGGACATTTTCTTACGTTGTCGTCATGCCATGATGATACCTATCAAAATTAGCAATTATTCCTTCATATCACCTAATATATGACGATTTTGGATACATGGAAGTTTTTAATTGGGCCTCATTTTTTTTTTAATCTGTTTATTTTTTAATTTTTGGCTGTGCTGGGTTTTCGTTGCTGCGCGTGGGCTTTCTCTAGTTGCGGCGAGCAGGGTCTACTCTTCGTTGTGGTGCGCAGGCTTCTCATTGTGGTGGCTTCTCTTGTTGGGGAGCACGGGCTCTAGGCATGCGGGCTTCAGTAGTTGTGGCACATGGGCTCAGTAGTTGTGGCTCACGGGCTCTAGAGCACAGGCTCAGCAGCAGTGGCACACAGACTTAGTTGCTCCGCGGCATGTGGGATCTTCCCAGACCAGGGCTCGAACCTGTGTCCCCTGCATTGGCAGGTGGATTCTTAACCACTGGACCACCAGGGAAGTCCCTGGGCCTCAATTTTTCTACTACAAGACACAGATGTAACATGCCTGGCCTCGGGTTATGATAGCTGTACTTCTTATGTGAGGATGACCCACAGGGTGTTCCATGATGACCGATGGCAGGTCCTTCTTCAAGAAGCAGGCAGGCCTGGGCTTCCCTGGTGGCGTAGTGGTTGAGGGTCCGCCTGACAATGCAGGAGACGGGGGTTCGTGCCCCGGTCCGGGAAGATCCCACATGCCGTGCCATGGCTGCGGACCCTGCGCGTCTGGAGCCTGTGCTCCGCGGCGGGAGAGGCCACAACAGTGAGAGGCCTGCGTACCGCAAAAAAAAAAAAAAGAAGCAGGCAGGCCTTTGCACACCTTGAGGAGACATGAGACGCTGTCAGTCTGTACTCTGACAGCTGCTCACAAAGCCTATGATGACGTGAACCACTATCTCTGACACTTCTGTTAGAAGACAGCCATCAGCCTCAGAGGAGGTGGTCTTCCTGATGCTGGTATTTCCTGATGCTTCCTTGTGAGGCCAGTGAGAGTTCACACATAAATCCTTCATATCCCCGAGGGAAGAGGGGAGTCAGAGAAACCCAACTAGAGTCAGGATGGTTTGGGGGATTGAGCTGGGTTAATTCCTCTGCCATGTTCCCAGAATAAAGAAAACAGACGTTTACTGGGAAAAGAAAGGGCTTGAATACAAATACTAGAACAGTGTGTTCTGTGAATCCCTTTACTCAGAAAAAAAGAGTATGGATTCCTCTCTATACTGCTCAACACGGCAAAAGACCCTGAGTTACTGGAATTAATGGGAAGACTGGAGCAGCTCTGGATAAGACACCAGTGAGGTAATGTCTGGTTTTTGTTAAATATCCCAAATAGATTACTCAGTCTTGCTAGATCAAAGGTAAAGACACTGTCGTGTATAAACACAGACCCTGCTGAAAACAGGGCCCCTGTTGGTTCCTGGGCTGGGGATCCCCTAGGCTGCCCCGAAGACCAGTGACCTCGGCATCACAGGTAAACCTGTCTTCACAGGAAAACCAGTCAGCTCTGTGATCTTGGCACAGAAACTCTTATTTGCTAGGACCCCAGACCACCAGTGAGAGCAGGGGTACCCATATCAGATGAAGCCAGAAAGAAGGGCCATGTGAAAGGTCCTTTCTCTTTGTCTTCGGGAGAAGACTTAGTCTGGCCCAAAAGGCTCCACTCAGCTCCTCTGACCCTCTGGGAGCCATTCCCAGAGAATTTTGGGCCTGGAGCAATTCCTTCCATTTAAAGTACGTTACAGTTGACAAAGAATTTCCTCATTGATCCTCACAAGATAAGCAGTTTACAATGAGGCCCCATAGGTTAAGTGATAGGTTAAGTGACTGGGCAGAACCTCCAACCCAGAATGTGGACACCTAGCTCAGGGGTGCTTTCCTCCATCCACCGAGAGGGTTGGATAACCGTCTCCTAGGCAGTCCCTGTTGACCTTACAGTGTGGGGTTGTCAGAGGCTTGGGAGAGGCTTAGAAGAGAGCAAGGGATGATTTTCCGGTGCCTGGGGTTCAGCCCAGGCATTCCTTCATGTCACCGCATCACCCCTCAGCATCCTGCCAGGGTACCATCTCTCTCGTCCCCACCCAAGGCCACAGGCTGCCATTGCAGAGAACAGACCAGCTGCTCAGTGCTGGGCTCCGAGGCAGAGCTTCTGTTCTGGAAAGAGACTAATGGAGTGCCAGGGAAGTGGACCGATTTCCCCAGGGATTCTTGCTTCAGCCAAGTCATCCCACACACTCTCTGTGGTAGGGTCCTTGAGATTTCATTTCACAACTTCCTGGCGGATACCAGGGCAGCGGATGGTAATCCCATTAGAGTTGGCCAGTCTCCCAAACAGGCGGGAATCCTGCTCCATCTGCTGCAGACTTCCTCCTCCCTCACACGGCTGCCAGGCCAGCCGGGGCCATAATCTTGGTGGCAAGCTCTGAAACCTCGCCAAGAAGTCTCTCCAGGACACTTGAAGGCAGCTCACGGTAATGAGCAGTGAGGCTGCCATGCTCCCTGCACTACCACCCCCCAATCCGGCCTTTCCCCTCAGTCAAAGGATGTGAATGCTCCCCACCCACCTCCGTTAACAAGCTCATGCTTTGTGCAGAGCCTGCCTTACAGAAGCCCTGCGGCACAGACAAGCTCCTAGGAGCTTGAAGCTCCTCCAGGACCCGGAGGGACTGGTCTGCACAGGGGAATGTGTGTCCTCAACCCATCTCATCATATCATCCAGAAAACTTCACCTCTGAGCAGCCCAGCCCTTCTCACGAGGCTTCTTACTGCTCCCAGATCCTCCTTCTGAAGAAATCACCAGCCTCCCATGGGGTCACAAGGCTTTAGTAACCAGGAACTAAACAGCATGGAAATGTGATGAATTGCATGGAGGCAAAACAGGACCACAGCAGTACCTGCTGTTATCAAAGCCAGACCAAAGTCCTGCCTGCTTGGTCGTCTTTCAGTTACCTAGGCTATTGGTGGGTATGAGGTCGGGGAGGCTGTGGTAGAGAGAAAATCACAATTTTTAAAATAAACACATTTAGAATATGTTATTTATCTCAATCTTAGAATGAAACTGTCTGGGACATCGTAGATTCAAACGTTGGTTTTTCTGAGGTTGGGAGGGAAGATATGATTATCCCCACTCTACAAAGAAACAAACCAAGGCCATAATTACTCAAGATTAAAAAACATATATATATATATATATATATATATATATATATATATATATATTACACTAACAATGAAATATCAGGAAGAGAAAGTAAAAAAAAAAATCGTGTTTAAAATCACATTAAAAAATTCCTTGGTTAGGAATAAACCTAATCAAGGAGGTGAAAGACTTACATGCTGAGAACTATAAAACATTGATAAAGGAAATCGAAGATGATTCAAGGAAATGGAAAGATATCCCATGCTCTTGGATTGGATGAATTAATATAGTTAAAATGGCCATACTACCCAAAGCAATCTACAGATTTAATGTGATCCCTATCAAATTACCTATGACATTTTCCACAGACTAGAATAAATAATCCTAAAATCTCTATGGAAGCACAAAAGACCCAGAATTGCCACAGCAATCCTGAGGAAAAAGAACAAAGCTGGAGGCATAACCCTTCCAGACTTCAGACAATACTACAAAGCTACAGTAATCAAAACACTGTGGTGTTGGCACAGAAACAGACATATAGATCAATGGAACAGAATAGAGAGCCCAGAAATAAACCCACACACCTAGGGTCAATTAATCTTTGACAAAGGAGGCAAGAATATACAATGGAGAAAAGACAGTTTCTTCAGCAACGGGTGTTGGGAAAACTGGACAGCTGCATGTAAATCAATGAATTTAGAACACTTCTTCACACCATAGATAAAAATAAACTCAAAATGGCTTAAAGACTTAAATATGACATGACACCATAAAACTCCTAGATGAGAACATAGGCAAAACATTCTCTGACACAAATTGTAGCAGTCTTTTCTTAGGTCAGTCTCCCAAGGCAATAGAAATAAAAGCAAAAAGAAATAAATAGAACCTAATCAAACTTAAAACATTTTGCACAGCAAAGGAAACCATAAACAAAAACAGAAAGACAACCTACTACTAGGAGAAAATATTTGCAAATGATGTGACTGACAATTTGGGCTTAATTTCCAAAATACACAAGCAGCTCATACAATTCAATAACAGAAGAACAAAAAGCCCAACCAAAAAGTGGGCAGAAGACCTAAATAGACGTTTCTCCAAAGAAGACATACAGATGGCCAAGAGGCACATGAAAAGATGCTTAACATCGCTAATTATTAGAGGAAAGTAAATCAAAACTACAATGAGGTATCACCTTGCACTGGTCAGAATGGCCATCATCAAAAAGTCTACAAATAATAAATGCTGGAGAGGGTGTGGAGAAAAGGGAACCCTCCTACACTGTTGGTGGGATGTAAATTGGTGCAGCCACTATGGAAAACAGCCTAGAGGTTACTTAAAAAACTAAAAATAGAGTTACCATATGATCCTGCAATCCCACTCCTGGGCATATATGCAGAAAAGATGAAAGCGCTATTTCGAAAAGACACATGCATCCCAATGTTCATAGCAGCACTATTTACAATAGCCAAGACATGGAAGCAAACTAACTGTCCATTGACAGATGGATGGATAAAGAAGGTGTGGTATACACACACACACACACACACACACACACACAGCAGAATATTACTCAGCCACAAAAAAGAATGAAATAATGCCACTTGCAGCAACGTGGATGGACCTAGAAAATACCACACTAAGTGAAGTAAGTCAGACAGAGAAAGACAAATAATATATGATAGCACATATATGTGGAATCTAAAAAATAGGGTCTTCCCTGGTGGCGCAGTGGTTGAGAGTCCGCCTGCCGATGCAGGGGACACGGGATCATGCCCCGGTTCGGGAGGATCCCACATGCCGCGGAGCGGCTGGGCCCGTGAGCCATGGCCGCTGAGCCTGCGCGTCCGGAGCCTGTGCTCCGCAACGGGAGAGGCCACAGCAGGGAGAGGCCCGCGAAAAAAAAAAAAAAAAAAAAAAAAAAAAGTCAAATGAACTTATTTACAAAACAGAAACAGACTCACAATGAGAAAACGAACTTATGGTTATCAAGTGGGAAGCAAGGGTGGGATAAACTGGGAGTATGGGATTAACAGATGCACACGAGTATATATAAAATAGATAAACAACAAGGATTTACTGTATAGCACAGGGAACTATATTCAATATCTTGTAAGAAAATATAATGGAAAAGAATCAAGGGAAAAAAGAATATATATATACATATATGTATGTATAACTGAATCGCTTTGCTGTACACCTGAAACTAACACGATATTATAAATCAACTACACTTACATTTAAAATAAAGTATATATATATATGTATATGGTAGTGGCCCCTAGGCTCAAAAGAGCTTTCCTGGCTGCACATGTCCAGATCCCAGAATCCTGGGGTACATACCTTACCTCTTCCTTCCTCTTAAGTCCTTCATCCAATTAGTCCTCTTGATGCTACAGCTTTAACCTATCTCAGATGTGTACCACCCTCACTATTCCTGGCACAGTTCTAAGCACTTTAAATCTAGTAACTAATTTATCCTCATAAAACACTAAAGTAGGTATCGTTATTATTCTCATTCTACCGATGAGGAAACTGGTGCACGTAGTGGTGAAGTAATTTGTCCAAAGTCACATGCTTCTAAGTGGCAGAGCAGGAACCTGAGCCAGGTGGTCTGGCTCCTGAGCCTGGGCCCTTGACCACTGCGTTACGTCAGCTCTCACTCACTTTGTTCTCGGTGCCTGCCTATCTCAGACATTAGTCATTAAGTCCCTTGAGGGCAAAGATCATCTTTTTATCCTTATCCCCGAGCCCTAAGAACAATGTCTGGCACACAATACTTGCTCAATAAGTGTCTGCTGTATAAACGGGTCGGTAACTGGGAAGGAGGGAAGCTGAAGAAAGGCCATCCTGTTTAAACCTAAACTCTCAGAGCTCAAATTGGTCATGAATTCTTTCCTCTGCTTTTATCCAAGATATTAAATGGCCACAAAAACAGGTCATTGATCCCACTGAGTCCACTTCTGATGAACTTTGAGGAAGCAGCCCTCCCGGGGGCAACAGCAGAACCCAAGGACTGGATGCAGAGCTCCCGGGGCACCCCGCCTGAGGTCCAACTTCAGTCTCCCAGGACTGCACTTCTGGGTCTGGGCTTAGAATCAATAGGCTCCCCACAAAAACTGGAAATCCTACTCGCAGGTTCTATGCTGATGTGCTGAGTTGGAATCAAATGGCGAGGACTTCCCAGAATGTCCCAGTGAATCAGCTGCTCAGTTTGGGACGAATCCAGAACATGTGCCCGTGAAGGGTAGCACGTTGCAAATTGAGATCTAACATGAGCCATCTGGTCTGGAGAAACGGCCAACTGGAGGGATGGGGGCCTGGAAACCTCCCAGAGAGCAAACTTATCTGGGGGAAATGATGAGTCAGCTCTGCCCAGAAACAAAAGGCTCCCATAAAGCCCTTTGCAATAGGCCCCACAGCATCTCTTCTTGGAGGCGTCAGAGTTGGGCAACTCCATCTAAAGGTTACCTTTGGATTCAAGGTTCTAAGATGCCTGGTCCCGGGCTCAGCATGGACCTGGGTACCATAAACCTGCATTGCCGTGTTGGGGACAGCATGCGGTGCAGAGAATCATTTCACAGCCAGACAGATGTGCCAGGCAAGACGTGACGGGAAGTACTGGACTGGTCGGGGACCAGCATTTTCCCCTAAAATCAAGACAGCTTAGCCTTGATCCTGGAGGACAACTTTCTTCTGTGTCTTCTCCCAGCCATAGTCACTGTTGCCTGTAAAAAAAAGTAAAAAGCAAACCAATTACCAGGTCTAATTATCTCCCTTCTTTCTCCTCTTGGCAGCAGCTGCCAAGATTCTTGCCAAAACTCTGCTTCACCAACACCCTGATCCAAAAAGCCCCAAGTTAGCGAGAGAAGGCTTTGCCAGCGCAGAGCAGCTGTAAGGCTTCCCAACACCAAGACAGGGAGGGTGCAGGAGTTCAGCGCAGGAGCTTCAAAGCAACTCTCTCCAAGGAGACCCCTTGGCCTCCACATGTGGACAGAAAAGAAGTAGTGGCGCCGGCCACCTGGAACTGCACCAGAAAATGAGGCAGTGGCCACCAGCAGCCACTTGCCCTGACTGCCCACCCACCCCGGGAAGTGAGGAAGCTGTTTAAAGGCTCATTTGTGCTGGTAGTGGGAGCTGCCAGGTAAGGGTGAGCTCCACGGCCATTTCTGTCCAGGCTTGCTTAGAGCTGAGCCCGAGCCCCCCAGCTGAGCTTAGCTGGGAGGTGGGCCAAGGGCTCTCAAGGGGACACTGGGAAGCCCTCCAGGCACCATGCCAGTGCCTGCGCACACCTCCTTGCACTTCCGAAGTAGCTGTCCTGTCTCTGCCCAGCCTGAGACCTGTTAGTCTCCTCTTGCTTGGAGCCAGAGGTAGCTCACTTCTGAAGGATGCCCCGAGCTTCGAGCCTCTCTTTGACTCTTGCCATAGTGAGCCAGCCTCTAAAACCCCAGTCGCCTCGGGGGCCTGGCCTTGTGGGAGCCACCAGGAGGCCATCTACTCAGCCTCCAACATTGCAGCCTCAGGGGAAGAAGGACCAGGTGCAGTTCACGAAACCTGAGAAGAAGCTGGAGTGACTTTGGGCTGGTGCTTTGAGAACAGGCAGGTATTGTGTGGTTGGGTACAGAGCGGGTATAGGATACCCATCAGTTCACATACAAACACCATCCCAGCCTTGAGCGGGGAGGGAGCAAGGGCCTTCCAGGAGCCTGGGTGATCTCCAACAAGAATGGAAGAAGGAAGGCTGTGTCCACGAGGAGGGTGGTGACCCACACCCAGAAGAAAGCAGGCCCAGACGCCAAGACGGACATGCTTCCCAGCCCTCACCCCAACGCACACAACAATTCCATAGATCTCAGAGCATATGCCTGAGACACCTCCGCGGATACGGAAATTCCATCCGTCAGTGATCAAAGAACGTTTTCCTAAAATCCTTTGGTGGGGATTAGTTTCTCCACAGGTCACCATGCTGGCCATCAGCAAATAATTACTGTCTGTGTGGTCAAAGGTCAGTGCGGGCCCTCCCAGCCCCTGCATCCTGAAGACAGACTGTAAAGGGCAGCAAAGCTTAGCTAGATCTTGAGCAACCAGACACAGCTGGCTTGCAACTGGTCAAACACAGGAGACACAGAACACCTCATCTCTGTGCTGAAGTCAAAGCTTTGCATGTCTTACCATTTTTCTCTTTCACAGTGGCTGGAAGGCTGGGAAAGGTGAGAAGGGAATAACAGCAGGAGAGAAATGGGGTGAGAGCACAATGGCGTGTGGAGAGAGTGATAATAGAGTGAGAGGTAGTGGGCCTCCGGGAGGGAGCTGTGGGAGGGCGGCTCCCAGGTCTGAGTGGGGAAGGAGACAGGCAGACACCCAATCAGTCATTGTTTCCCCTGGGGCTGGGCTTATCTTCTCCATCTGTCCTCCCACAGTCAGCCAGGGCTCCGGACTTTGTAGGTTTCCCTTTCTCCCTTTACTTACTGTGATGAAGGGTACAGTTATCAATGTCCTGGTTCCTGCAGCCCCAGGCGGCCACACGAAGATCCCAGGTCAGTCCCTCACCCTGTGGCCTCTAAGAAAGATAAAATCCAGGCAGAGGGGGTGGGAGGACCTTCCTCACCGTCTCTCCAGTCATCAGTGGCCACTCCAATGCCCTCTTTCGCAACTGGTCATCTCTGCCACTAAGGTCGCCGTGTTCTGAGTACCCCAGCCTCCCCCTGGAGAAGGGCTGCACCCGCTCCTTAAAAGTTTGTCTCTGTGCCTTCGCTTACACCTTCTCTGTATCCTAAAGCCTGCCCGTTCCATCTGTCATAATCTGACCTTTATTTTTTAAATCCAGCTCCTCTGTGCAGCTTTTCCTGATTCCCATTCCCAATTAACCTGTCCCTTCTCTGCTCAGAATTTTGTGACTTGAATGTAAACACTGCTTACGAAAGCCAGTAGTGCTTACAGCTGTAGCCTTCTTCATGCTGTGTCCATCCCCCCTCACAAAACTCCAGCGAGTACCAGGTAGACACTTAGGACGTGTTGATTGACTTGTTAGACTTGAGGACATGACAGCTGTGATCAATCAAGAGTCCACAGTCACCATTTCCCAGGCCACCCGGACAGTTTCCACAGCAGAGCCCGCTGCTGAGTGGAGATGTCCTCCGAGTTATTGATTTATTTATTTATGCAGTTATTAGTGCTAATTTTATTGTTAGTATTATTGATATTCTTTTCTTGTCATTTCGCAGAGCATCCTTGATCAAGTATTCTGCATTCTTTGCCAACTGCACCTCCCTTCCCTCTGCCAAACTGACTCGTTTTCCTCCTCCTTAAGAAGGCACATAGGGAGGGTGGGAGGGAGGGAGACGCAAGAGGCAAGAGATATGGGAACATATGTATATGTATAACTGAATCACTTTGTTATAAAGCAGAAACTAACACACCATTGTAAAGCAATGATACTCCAATAAAAATATTTTAAAAAGGCACAATTCTCTATCTTAAGAACAAAACAAAACAAAACAAAACTTTGATCACCTAACTGTCTTGGATTTATTTTATTGCAAAACTTCTTACGTAATATGTATGTTAGTGTCCTGAGATTTGTTTTCCACTTCATAATTTTACTGAGTTTATATACTTAAGACTATTCTCTGATTTTCTTATTATCTTTCAAATCCAAAGGGATTTTCTTTTTTTCTTATTAGTTATCCATTTTATACATATTAGTGTATATATGTCAATTTATTATTATTATTTATTTATTTACATCTTTATTGGAGTATAATTGCTTTATAATGGTGTGTTAGTTTCTGCTTTATAACAAAGTGAATCAGTTATACATATACATATATTCCCATATCTCTTCCCTCAATTTATTATTAATTATATGTTGATTTATTAATTAACGCAAACACTGTTCATCCAAATGCTCTAGGGCACAGTCTAAAAAGAAATCCAGAACATTTTTAAAACACGATAAAAATAACATTTACCAGCCTAGGAATAACTGAAGTTCTATTTCTAGACCTTTTTTGTTCCAGCAGTGATCCCCTCCCTCCCCAACCGCAGCCCCATAACCCCCTACCAGTTGGTTGTCCCCTTTTCCCACCTTCCCCACCGTGCTTCTTTGGTGATGAACAGAATTCCTGCCAGTGATTGCTAATTGGGTTAATGGAGTGACTGCGTAATTGTCCTCTCCCTGCAGCCCAGCCCACCACACTGGCTGCTCTCTGACTACCTGCGTCTCATCTGTTCCAGGATCACTAATTTGCAACAATGACTTCCATTGTCGTCCACAGCTGGGACTTTGGGGTTTTAAGTGAATCTCCCTAAGGCCGAGAACAGAAGATGCTGCTATTTTGGTTTGTCTCATCTACAATGGGGCCATTCTCTGGGGTTTCTGGGCAGTGTGGGGCTGCCCGGGTGAAGGGGAAATCTGAGCAGTGATGGGACCCAGGCCAGAGCGCAGTGTGCTGAGGAGGGAGGGGAGCAGGCGGGGGTAAAATTCTGACCTTTTTTCCCCAGCGACTTGGGTTTGCATTTCATTTTAATCAGTTTCAGAGGAAACTGACAAGGCAGGAGCCTCGGCATCTCAGTGCCCCCTGCCATTGGCCTCCCGTCTCCAGAGCACAGCGGCCAGGGTTGGGCAGCATCTGACCTGGCCTGACCCACCTTCCCCCAGAGGAGGCAATACTGAGGGTGGCCTTTCTGATCCCCAAGGCTCAATGGGAGCCTGTTCTCTCTCAACACCCTTGGACAAAACAAGGCTTTTCCCCCCTTGTTTTTTGAGGTGTTTTCATTCTGCTTGAAATCTGTTTCACCTTCAAGGGAGAATTACCTGCCCAAAGTATGGCAATGTTAGCATCCTTGGCATGGGGTTCAACTGGGGCAGCGAGAGACAGCTTCCATGAACTCTGCCACATGCCTGGGGGACGGCTTTGTCGGTGAGGGTGGCATGAGGGTGCTAGCGCAACCTTTGGTCTCTAAACCCCTCTGAGCATGGCTCTGGGATGGGGCTTTGTTTCTTAGGGTGACTTCTATCTCGGCCTGTGTCCCTCCCTCCATCCCTCCCTTTCCTACCCCGAGCCCGCAGCCTCAAGGTGATCCTTACTGTTCCTATGCAGCTCCGGGGGGGCTTCTGATCACAGAATCTGGGAGTGCTGGATGTGGGTGCTGGAGGTCAGCTCTGGGCTTCATACAGTCACACTTTTGTCTTTACCTCCTGACCACCCCTCCCCCCCAAACACCTGGGAGGGCAGGGGATGCTTAGACCTGCTTGAATCCCCGTCAGTATTTTTTTCTGCCTCCAGTTTTGATTATTTATAAACTTGCCTTATCCCTGCAGCCTGCTCTGCTCTCATTAGCGTGTAAGCTTTTCACGCACATCTTTGTTTTCAGTGTAGAACACCTGGTAGCGTGACTGACAGGGAAGAGGTGCTCGATAAGTAATGAATGGATTAAACTGGGTTGGAAGTTGCTGGCAATTAAGTAAGAGCTGAGGCTTTCTCTGGAAAGGAAAAGTTGAGATTGAGCAAAAGGTAATAAAGCACACCAGTAACCTCCCCAGCTAAACTAGGGGTATGTGCTGCATGCGGACCATGAAAAGGCTGAAGTCAGCAGTCAGGGACCCGTCTCCGCGTGACCGTCTGCACACCACTGCCCTCCGCTGGACACTGGGCCAAAGCTGCCCCCGACCTGCAGCTGCGTCAGGATGTCCTCAGGTTTCCTTCCCTCCCCGTTCTGGATCCAACTCCTGGGCAAACCGGTTTCTCAGTTGCCTTCTCTTACCAGGTTTGTTACATTCTGACTGCTCTGCCTTGAATCCATGAGACCTGGGAAGGCACAAGAGAAACAGCGGCTTCGTTGACTCCGGTGTATCCTGGGTTCCACAAATGCTTATTGCATGAAAATCAACATAGTAACACGCAGTTCCTGGCGTGCCAGCAGCACTGTGGACTGTCATTATGATTGTTAAGTAAGAAGCCACTTAAGAACCTACTCCTATTCGTAGTCTACAACCACTATGGTGCTGACAGGTTTTAGAGGACAACGAGGAGAACAAAAAGCTCCAAGGAAAGAATTTGAAAACAATCAGTCATTTCTAACTTAAAAACAACAACAGACCTTCCTCCTTAGGGGAAAGAGAGAGGAACAGAAGAGTAAACACATGTATCGCCAAATCTTGTGGAATGGACTGCCCTCTGCTGTATGTGACACATTTTCTGTCTTTAATTGTAGGCATTTGAGAATTGGCCTTATCTCTGCCCCTGACCTCACTAGCTTATCAATATTTTGCCCAACACAATCACTGGCCCTTGAAAGGTCTGTGATACATAGGTATTGAATTCCTGGCAGTCAAATATAGTATACGAGTGGCTAATAATTTGCCAAATGGCAATAGTAAAATAAGTTTAAAAGGAGGCATCACACTTATGGCTTATAAATTGTTTCCATTTGCTGAAAAATTGTTTTCACCTCCCAAAATTAAACTCCGGGGTTAGCCCCGGGGTCTGGCAGGCTTTTGGATATATGAATCTGAAGCTCAGGGAGGAAGCCTGGACTGAGCAGCGTGGAGGTGGAAGTGGAAACCCAAAGAACGACAGAAAGAACTACAGAGAGTGCAAAGTCTGGTATCTTGGGGCCCAGTGCTCAAGTGCTGAAGGGCCAAAAGAGCACAGGAGGCTAAGACAGAGCCAGAGTGGGAAAAGCCAGAAAGGTCGAAGGAGGAGCAAAGAAGGATGGAGTCAAAAAAGCCAAGCAGCTGGGAAATTGTAAGGATTACGGGGTGGTCCATGGCCTCAGATGCAGCTGAATAATCTGGTCAAGAAAAGATTGAGAGCTGTCTGCTGGATTGGGAAATACGAAGGTCACTAGTGACCCTGAGAGCAGTTGGTGACCTCGTGAAAGCAACTTCAGTTGAGGGGCCTGGTGGGGACAGAGTGGAAGACACTGTAGTGGGAATGGAATCGAATGGGAGGCAAGGACAAGAAAACAGTCACAGGAGGCAACCAATGCAGGCGAAAGAACAAAGGCTTTTGGTTTTGACCTTGCACCCAGGCTGGGCTCCACCCATCCAGCTTCCCTACTGCCACTAGTGACATGTTCTAAAAATCAAAATTAATCATACCACTTCCTGTTGTTATTAACATCTGCTAGCTTGCCAGTTGCTGAACAATGGAGAGCAAAAGTCCAGTGCCAATCTGTTTCGTATAATTTATTTCTCAGACTTGGTTTCTTCATCACTTGTAAAGGAGGGTCGCACAGGTCCATAATCCCTTATCCAAAATCCTTGCAGACACCTATCTTTCGGAATTCACAGCTTGCTGGATTCTAGAAAGGTAATATGGCACACATGCCATATATTACATAATACCTCCAGCAGAGACTAGGCTCCACCCTATAATCAAATACACCAACTTGGACAAATAAAGACTACAAATAGCCTTATGAGAGGTCAGATCAAGTTTTCCACCAAGATATCAAGATACTTCTGTTTTTCAGAGCTTTTCAGATTTTCAGAATTATGATAAGGGCTCGTGGACCACCCTCACAGGGTTGTTTTAGTGCTCAAATGAGATACGTGTGTGAAGATGAAGCCAAAAGGATAACCACAAAGGGTGCAGAGGCCCTGCTCTTCCTGACTCTGGGAATGAAAGGAATTTTTCTTTTGTGACGTGCAAGTGTGAGCAGTTTATAAAGGACACTCTTTGATAGCCCTTCGGAAGCTATTTCTCCACAGCTGGAAAGAATAACCTACTTTAAAGAATGCACCCAAGTGTGGCTGGGAACATTTGAATGAAGAAGGGCCTCCTTCTTCCTCCCTTCTTCCTCATCTTGATTTCTCTCTCTCTTTAGGGGCTGGGCTGGGCTAAGCTCGGGGGATACGGGAACTCATCATGGGAAACCTCACAATGGAAATCACTTCTTTATTGTCACCCTGCCTTCTAAGCTGTGATCTCGATGAGGCAGGGACGAGGTCTTTCTTGTTCACTGCCGGGTCTCCAGTGCCTAGCACAGCTCCTGGTGCTTGATATGCCCAGGATGGGCACTTGATATATGTTTTGCTGAATTGAATCGATCTCTTATGTTCCTTATTGTGATGAATGCAAAGTTGGCATTGTCTTCACTCCCATTGTTTTCACCTTCAGGCAAAAACCCCTCCTCCCGGAGGGTCATTATTTCTGACTCTGCTCTCTCTGCCTCGTCCTTTATGGCTCCCCCAACCCCGTTTGCATTAACTGAGGATTTGGGCCGCTGGCTCACAGCCTTCTCCTACATCCTATCCCCTTTCTTACTCATATGTGACTTTGATCCTCGTATGGACAACCCGGGAACCATTCTCCTCCAAAATGTTAAACCCCAATATCTCATCTGACCATAACTTCAGTTTCTCTTTCCTATTATATTACCTTCAGATTTCCTAGAGACCTGGTCCCTTAAACTCTCTCTTTTGACCCAATTAATTATCCCATGATTTATCACTTCAACTGCTCTCTTGCCTGTACCTTCAACATTTTTGTCCCCTTGTCCTTCTGCCTTGCATACCCTGCAAATCCCTACTATCTGCCTTTTCCATTCTAAGACCCAAGCTTCTGGATGGTGCCGGAGACCATCCAGATTGGGACAGATGTGCCGATTGGAGCAATTCCCAGGGTATGATCTACAGTTTCAGCTGGGCCTTCAACTCTGTTTGACATACTTTTTTTTAAGCTTCTGGTCTGCTTCCTTGCTCATTTCGCACAATGGCTTTTCTAAATCTTCTCAAGGCTCCAAACCCACTCTTGCCCACCTATCTTAGAAGATGGCCTTGCCTCTTAGGTGGCAAAGAAAGTTTACCTTCTTGTCCTCGTATCTACATATTCACCTATAACCTTACCCATCTTACCCTCCTTCCCCAGCACCTCAAAGGCAAGGGTGAATCTTCTCTTTTCATACATCTGTGCCTTTAGTCCTCCCCTTCATGTTTCCCCTGAAATCTTGCTTTCCTCTTTCTCTTGTATTTTTTAATCTTTCCATCTCTTACAATTCCTTCTCTGAAAGTTATAAACAGGCACAAAATCTTTCCATCTTAAACAATAACACTTTCTTTACCGGTGGCTTTGGGCCATCTTCTTACCTCCTCTTCTTTTTTAAATTTTTATTTATTTAACATCTTTATTGGAGTATAATTGCGTTACATGTTGTGTTAGTTTCCGCTGTATAACAAAGTGAATCAGCTATACGTATACATATATCCCCATATCTCTTCCCTCTTGCGTCTCCCTCCCACCCTCCCTATCCCACCCCTCTAGGTGGTCACAAAGCACCTAGCTGATCTCCCTGTGCTATGAGGCTGCTTCTCACTAGCTATCTATTTTACATTTGGTAGTACATATATGTCCATGCCACTCTCTCACTTCGTCCCAGCTTACCCTTCCCCCTCCCCGTGTCCTCAAGTCCATTCTCTACGTCTGCATCTTTATCCCTGTCCTGCCCCTAGGTTCGTCAGAACCATTGTTTTTTTTTCTTTAGATTCCATATATATGCGTTAGCATACAGTATTTGTTTTTCTCTTTCTGACTTACTTCACTCTGTATGACAGACTCTAGGTCCATCCACCTCACTACAAATAACTCAATTTCATATCTTTTTATTTACTTCCACTTCTGTTTGTGGTTAAGCTCTTATAAAGGAGAGTATAAAGCAACTGCCTTCACTTTTCTACCTCTTCAGCCTCTTTCAGTCAGTTCTACTCGAACCCCAGTCTGACTAAGGGTTCTCTGGTTGAGGGTCGCCAATGGCCTCCCAACGACTACAATCAGTGGACTCATTTTAGTTCTCTTTGTACTTCCTCCCTACCTGCCATCTGACACCACTGACTACTCCCTCCTCAAAACCTTCTCCCCGCCACTTCCCAGACACTCCTGGTCTCCTTTTATCCCTCTGATAATTTCTGCTTCGCCTCCTTTGTGAGCTCTACTCGCTCTCTCTAACCCTTTGTACATGTGGCTGTTTCACAGGCTTTGTCCTTAGTCTTCTCTTCTTATGCTGTGTCCTCTCCCCAGGAAGGCTCAACTAAGACCTATCTGCTGATGACTCCTATTTCATACCGCTCCTGGAGTTACCGATGGAGATACCCAGCTAAGTTATCAGACATCTTCACCTGCATGTTCCAAAGATATTTCAAACTCATCAGGGTCACAGCTGAACTCGTTGTCTTCCCCAATCTCCCCCAGACCTTTTCTTCTTCCCTTTCCCCTGCATCAGTCAATGGCATCACCACCTCCACTGGCCCAGGAATCATTCTACTTTTTCCTCTCCTGCATACCCCACATCATTCACTGAGTAAATCTCAAAACTGTTTCCTCCTCTCCATTCCTAAGCTAGTGCCTT
Source organism: Monodon monoceros (assembly GCF_005190385.1). NCBI lineage: Eukaryota > Metazoa > Chordata > Mammalia > Artiodactyla > Monodontidae > Monodon > Monodon monoceros. The sequence goes on from NW_021703774.1 coordinate 22,493,497, forward strand.
AATTCAGATCCATGGCTTTTTTGTTGTTGTTGTTGGCTATATTATATAGCCAACATATAGCCAAAATATTGGCTATATTCCTTGTGCTGTACAATATATCCTTTAAAAAAATTTTTTTGGAGTATAGTTGTTTTACAATGTAGTCTTAGTTTCAGGTGCACAGCGAAGTGAACCAGTTGTACATATACAATATATCCACTCTTTTTTAGATTTCTTTTCCCATATAGGTCATTACACAGTACTGAGTAGAGCTCCCTGTGCTATACAGTAGGTCCTTTTTAGTTATCTACATGCCTGTATTACTGCATGAGCATCTTAAGAGGTCTCCCCATCTCCAGGTTTGCCACTTCACTTCAGTCTTTGTGTGAAGCTGGAGCCCTATAATATGCAAATCAGCTTAAAGCCCTTGCATGGGCAGGAAAATTAGAGTGGCAGAAAGCAGGTCAGTGATTGTCCGGGGTTAGGGGTGCAGGTGGTGGGATTGAATATAAAGAAGCATAAGGGAACTATTCTGGAGATAGAGATGTTCCTTATCTTGATTGTGGTATCTGGTAAATGGGCATATACCCAATGGTTTTAATATATAAATGTGTGTGTGTGTGTCAAAATGCATCAACCTGTACATTTAAAACTGGTGTGTTTCATTGTACAAAAAAAAATTCTTCAATAAACTTGATTAAAGAAAAATACCCTTCTATACCACTCCATTTTCTGGAGAACAAAGTTCAAATGTCTTCTCCTGGTTTAAGTGATGACATGATTTCTTCCCTTGATTCTTTTCTTCCCCCATCCCCCAAATACCTATCACATTAAATACACTACAGATCTAAAGTGGGCCTAGATATCCTGCCCCGCCTTGCCCACCTGTTGGACATCCACCATGTTTATCTAGATTCGGCTTGTGCCATCACTATAGCATCCCCCCACCCACACGTGATCACTCTTCCTTTGTGTTCCTTTATGTACTAACCCGACATAAATATCCATCACATAAAGTTTTCGGTTGCATTCTTGTGTTTATGTCTCCTCTCTCTTTTACTAAGCTGTAGGTGTGACAGCTGGACCCTAATGTCTCCATTCTTGTAGCTCCAGCGCTTATCACTAAGCCGCTCAATGTTTGCTGAAGAAACTTAGGCTTTACCATTGGAGTCCAGCCCAAAGAACAGCGGGACAGATTCTCCTCCAGTCCTATAGGGGGCGCTGTGGCAACCTCCATCGTTTCCTCGCTCTCCACTTCTCTGGACCAGCTCCCAGAGCCACACGCTCGGGGCTCCACCTCCTACTTGGCAACATCCCTCCTTTCCATTGGGCGAGGGCGGTCCGGGCCGTCCAATGGAACGAGGCGTTGGTGCGAAGAGGCGCCACCATCGTTGAGCGGCTGGGTCTCTGCCGCAGTAGGTGGCTGCGAGAGGTAGGGAGATCGGTGGGACGCGTCGCGCCGCCTCAGGTCCGTAGCTTTGCCTCCCTTTCCTGTTCTGCCGCGGGCCCACGATGCCGCAGTACCAGACCTGGGAGGAGTTCAGTCGCGCAGCGGAGAAGCTCTACCTCGCAGACCCTATGAAGGTAAATCACTGGAGGGGCCAGTGCCTCTGTCCCAGCCCCCGGTCAGGATAACTTCTCTGCCGTCCGCTCGGCCTCCGAAGCTTCTCCAGCATCCTAGTAGGTGCTGTGAGTGAGGAGAGACGGACCCCGCCAAGTCCGCTTGTTCCTCCCTTATTAATGGCCCGATGAAGCCCTGAAACGGGCAAGATCGGGGTCATTTCAGGGCCCTTAGGTAGCCTTCCTCCGCCCCCAATCCCCGAACATCCCTTATGGCTGTCGTTGGTTTACGTGTCTCTGAGGGCAGGGCTCCTCCCCCTGCAGTTTCGGCCTTCTGTCCCTCAGCTGTTTTGGTGCCCTTGTCCTGTACTACCTCGTGTAAGATAAAACGGTTATGTTTTTCTGCGACCGCAGAGAAATTTTGGAAAGACCCCAGTTTGGAGGCATTTACAGCCATTAGCGTAGTGGTTCTTAATCTTTTGGAGGTCATTGCCTTTTTGAGAACATGAGATGCTTGCACCCTTTTCTCAGAAAAATCCACTTGTACGTAGAAGTTTGTAAACAATTTTAGAGGGCCCATGGATCCCTGTAATTCATGCATGGCCCCCACAAAAATTATAATAAGTGAGTGTCAGAGGTTAGCTTATTATTAAAAAGCAAAGAAGTCGCAAGGATGAGAATATAGCATTTGGGGTCTTGACTTTTCTTCCTCTCAGGTTTTTATTTATTTTATTGTCATCTAAATAATATTTGAAGCAGCTCCCTGTTAATTAGAAATTTTGCTAGCGGGACTTCCCCGGTGGCGCAGTGATTAAGAATCTTCCTGCCAATGAAGGGGACATGGGTTCCATCCATGGTCCGGGAAGATCCCACATGCCTAGGAGCAAGTAAGCCCCTGAGCCACAACTACTGAGCCCACGTACTGCAACTACTGAAGCCCGCGCGCCCAGAACCCTGCTTCGCAACATGAGAAGCCACTGCAATGAGAAGCCCGCACACCGCAATGAAGACCCAATGCAACCAGAAAAAAAAAAAAAAATCCTGCTAGCTTATTAGACCTAGATAAGTAACAAGAAGCTGTAAAACATTCTTAGTTTCATTCTTTGCAATACAAAGATGTAATAATAACGAGTTATGAAATGAGTTAGATATTTTTGAAATTGAGTACTTTGTTTATGACACAATTTCTGGCTCCTCCATTTGGTAGATTTTGTTTGTAGGGCCATCTGTTTCTTTAAGCAGTACACCATGAGGACAATACAGGATTTTTGTCCAGAAGTACCCACAGTGTAAACTAAAAATATTTGAAAAGATAGTAAAGAATATACAAATTCACATCAAGAGTAATCATATTTTAAGAATGTGGTCATTCTTAGGGAAAATGAAAATAAAATGGTAATTATAGAGCATTGCTGTGAACAAGGCATGTCTAGTATAGGCAAGAGAGCGAGAATCTTTGCGCTCTTTCCCCAATCAGAAAATTCCAGTGGCCTAAAAACTTGTGCCTTCTTATGATAGCCTTGCACTAGTTAAAAACTAGTGATTTTTTTGATTGGAAGGTGAGGGGATGAGTGGGGAGAGGCTGACAGTTATATTGAGTACCTTGTATGTGACAGACATTTTATATATATATTTATTTGTATAATTTATGTGAACAATTAAGACAGCTCCTTGAGGTAGATGAATAAACAATCTTAGATACACTAAATGATTTGCTTAGTCTCTAAGAAATGAAGCTAAAATGTGAACCCACGTCTCTAAACCCCATGTTCATGCTATTTCTACCGGTCCATACTGCTGGGACTAAAAAAGAAAAGAAATTTTGTCAGAACTCTTTGGGATCTGTTTTACAGAATTCTGTCTTCTCTCCCTGTTGATTACATCCATCACCTTTTACCATTCTCTGTTGCATCTGCTCTAACTGAAGATGGCAGTATTTCTGGACCACTCTCATACCACAGCTATCTAAAACACAAAAATTGAATTCTCAGTTTCCTGCTTTAAAACTGGTTCTTCATTGATTGCTGGTAGACATCCGGACTCCCAGTCTCCAGTCTGACCCTCTCTCTAGTCTTGCTGCCTTTGTCTTCCACCATTTCCGCCATACTCAGCCCTAGTCTCATGAAGCTACATAATGTATCATATCTTCAGACTGCCACTTCAGCTTTTCTCCTAATTTCTTCCCTAAAAGAAAAACAAATGCATTTCTGAAGCCATCTCCATAAAGCCTTTTTACACTTCCCCTTCTCCCAATCTAAATTACTTGTGTTCTCTTTTAACATTTTACCTGTATATGCCTTTATAGGGCTTAATTTATGTTGTTGTATGTTTTGATTATTTTGCTTGGTTGAATTCAAAGTTCCTAAGAAAGCAAGAACCTTGATTTCTTTTTCTCTTTTAGTGGCATCTGACATGGTAACTTAGGCGCTCCCTAAGTTACAAAATGGACTCTCTTGTAGTACCACAGACCTTTTAACTCTCATTTCTCCTACTCGCCAGTGAGGATTCTTTTAAGTGAGAGTTAAAACTTTACGTAGTTGTCGTGCTTAGTATATTTTTTAGTTTCAGTTTCCTTTTGTTTCTGGAGGACTGAATTTTTTTAAATACGTAAAACTGAATTTAATAGCTCAATAAATAGAATCAGGTAGTCTAAAGGTACTTAACCTAGTTGTCATTATTTATACCTACTTAAGTGCTTGGTGCGTTCCCTTTCCTCCCTCACCAAGACAAATCTCAGGGTGGTATGACTTTTTTTTTTGCAATCCCAGGAGAGCAGAGAGCATAATGGGAAAAGCTGTAGGAAAAGCTCTAATAACCCTTTTTATCTAGTTTCCAGAATTGTCTTGAGGGTCCTGTGCTACATTGTAACCATTTAAAAATTATGTTCCTGTTTTGGCTTATAGATACTTAGCACTTTTTAAAACAGCTAGCTAAAACTAAACAAGAGTTATTTATTTTGGTTAACAAGAAACTTTGCTGCAGCACACTTTTGAATCCATTATTTAAAGTAGTAAAAATAATGTTCATGGAAGTTGTAAACTCTATTGGGAGATGTCTTCTTTTATTGGAATATCGTAATACCTAAATCATTTTCTTGGCTTCCTAGCTGTAGAATACCAAACAACAAAAAGTGCTGTGTAGCATGGCACTCAGTAGAGGAGTTATTCTGGATTTAGAAAGTTGTTGATGGAGACATCATGTTGTGCCATCGCGATAAAGATGTGATTTTGCTGAGTAGCTTAGCCTGAGCCCACCTCCTGAGAGCCATGGGAAAATGGAAGGTATGAATTGCGACTGCAGTGCTCTTTCCCGGGGAACGGATTTGAACTGAACTAGCCATTTCTGCTATTTTTTTCCCCTTCTTTGCCTATCATTCATCTGTGGCTAGGTGTGTTGGTATTGTAGGGGAGAAAAAACTTTCTCCTTTACTCTCTTAGGTGTTATGACTGGGGCTCTGCAAACTAACAGGTAGAAGCATACATAGCACAGAAGTTCACAAAGAAATGTGACCTGAGGAATTTGGGACCTATATGCCATCTTAACAAAGGGTGGGAAAGAGGCTGGACAAAGGAAAAGAGGTTTGGGGCTTCTGGGAGGGGGTAAGTTGTGAGAAGGTGACTAGGAAATGTATGGGAAATAAGAGTTGTTTAGTAAGGTTTGTTAGGGAACAAACTTGTTCTCTTTTCCCAGGGAGAGGGAAACACCTTTACAACTGGAAACTTATGTCACCTTTACAAAGGTTAATTTACGTCCTGCTTTTGGCCAGAAAGGGCAGAGAGCTAATCACCTTCAGCTCAAAACATTCCTTATGCCCAAGTGGTATACTTTGAGGTGGCAAGCTGTGACTACCCTTCAGTATACTATTCTTACTGGCAAGAAATGCCAAACCACCTTAAGAGTCTCACAGGCTCTCTGAAGATGTGTCATGGGAATTTTCAGTACATCTCTTCAAAGTGGCTGAAAATAAAATACCTGACTATTTTAAGGCTTAAAAAAATTGCAGCAATAGAAATGAACAAAATGCTGTTTTCCCGCATTTCAATAATAAGTTTACAGTAAAGGTGCCTTTAGATGTTTTGGCTATTAATTCTAAAAGGATCCATTTTAGCCCACCTGAAGACTAAATTATTTATGAGAAATGTCTTCTGACTTCACTGTTTCTAAATATGTATTTTTATTTCAGGCACGTGTGGTTCTCAAATATAGGCATTCTGATGGGAGTTTGTGTATTAAAGTAACAGATGATTTAGTTGTAAGTATACATTTTTATTTGTTGCATACTTTCAGATTTGTTTGAGTTAACCATTTGTTTGAAATTATTTACATAGAATTTATGCAGGTCACCCATTAGGATGCTTATTTCACATTTCATTCCCAAGTCAAGAACCTTGGTCTGGAAGCTTTTTTTTTTTTTTTACATCTTTATTGGAGCATAATTGCTTTACAATGGTGTGTTAGTTTCTGCTTTATAACAAAGTGAATCAGTTATACATATATGTATGTTCCCATATCTCTTGCATCTCCCTCCCTCCCACGCACCCCATCCCACCCCTCTAGGTGGTCACGAAGCACCGAGCTGATCTCCCTGTGCTATGCAGCTGCTTCCCACAGGCTATCTATTTTACGTTTGGTAGTGTATACATGTCCATGCCACTCCCTCACCCTATCACAGCTCACCCCTCCCCCCCCATATCCCCAAGTCCATTCTCTAGTAGGTCTGTGTCTTTATTCCCATCATACCCCTAGGTTCTTCATGACATTTTTTTTTTCTCAGATTCAATATATATATGTTAGCATATGGTATTTGTCTTTCTCTTTCTGACTTACTTCACTCTGTATGACAGACTCTAGGTCCATCCACCTCACTACAAATAACTCAGTTTCGTTTCTTTTTATGGCTGAGTAATATTCCATTGTATATATGTACCACATCTTCTTTATCCATTCATCCGATGATGGACACTTAGGTTGTTTCCATCTCCTGACTATTGTAAATAGAGCTGCAATGAACATTTTGGTACATGACTCTTTTTGAATTATGGTTTTCTTAGGGTATATGCCCAGTAGTGGGATTGCTGGGTCATATGGTAGTTCTATTTGTAGTTTTCTAAGGAACCACCATACTGTTCTCCATAGTGGCTGTACCAATTCACATTTCCACCAGCAGTGCAAGAGTGTTCCCTTTTCTCCACATCCTCTCCAGCATTTATTGTTTCTAGATTTTTTGATGATGGCCATTCTGACCGGTGTGAGATGATATCTCATTGTAGTTTTGATTTGCATTTCTCTAATGATTAATGATGTTGAGCATTCTTTCATGTGTTTGTTGGCAATCTGTATATCTTCTTTGGAGAAATGTCTATTTAGGTCTTCTGCCCATTTTTGGATTGGGTTGTTTGTTTTTTTGTTATTGAGCTGCATGAGCTGCTTGTAAATTTTAGAGATTAATGCTTTGTCAGTTGCTTCATTTGCAAAAATTTTCTCCCATTCTGAGGGTTGCTTTTGGTCTTGTTTATGGTTTCCTTTGCTGTGCAAAAGCTTTGAAGTTTCATTAGGTCCCATTTGTTTATTTTTGTTTTTATTTCCATTCCTCTAGGAGGTGGGTCAAAAAGGATCTTGCTGTGATTTATGTCAGAGTGTTCTGCCTATGTTTTCCTCTAAGAGTTTGAAAGTGTCTAGCCTTACATTTAGGTCTTTAATCCATTTTGAATTTATTTTTGTGTATGGTGTTAGGGAGTGTTCTAATCTCATACTTTTACATGTACCTGTCCAGTTTTCCCAGCACCACTTATTGAAGAGGCTGTCCTTTCTCCACTGTACATTCCTGCCTCCTTTATCAAAAATAAGGTGACCATATGTGTGTGGGTTTATCTCTGGGCTTTCTATCCTGTTCCATTGATCTATATTTCTGTTTTTGTGCCAGTAACATACTTTCCTGATTACTGTAGCTTTGTAGTATAGTCTGAAGTCAGGGAGCCTGATTCCTCCAGCTCTGTTTTTCGTTCTCAAGATTGCTTTGGCTATTCGGGGTCTTTTGTGTTTCCATACAAATTGTGATGTTTTTTGTTGTAGTTCTGTGAAAAATACCAGTGGTAGTTTGATAGAGACTGCATTGAATCTGTAGATTGCTTTGGGTAGTAGAGCCATTTTCACAATGTTGATTCTTCCAGTCTAAGAACATGGTATATCTCTCCATCTGTTGGTATCATCTTTAATTTCTTTCATCAGTGTCTTATAATTTTCTGCATACAGGTCTTTTGTCTCCTTAGGTAGGTTTATTCCTAGATACTTTATTCTTTTTGTTGCAGTGGTAAATGGGAGTGTTTTTTTGATTTCACTTTCAGATTTTTCATCATTAGTGTATAGGAATGCCAGAGATTTCTGTGCATTAATTTTGTATCCTGCTACTTTACTAAATTCATTGATTAGCTCTAGTAGTTTTCTGGTAGCATCTTTAGGATTATCTTGTATAGTATCATGTCATCTTCAAACAGTGACAGCTTTACTTCTTCTTTTCCGATTTGGATTCCTTTTATTTCCTTTTCTTCTCTGATTGCTGTGGCTAAAACTTCCAAAACTATGTTAAATAAGAGTGGTGAGAGTGGGCAACCTTGTCTTGTTTCTGATCTTAGTGGAAATGCTTTCAGTTTTTCACCATTGAGGACGATGTTAGCTGTGGGTTTGTCATATATGGCCTTTATTATGTTGAGGAAAGTTCCCTCTGTGCCTACTTTCTGTAGGATTTTTATCATAAATGGGTGCTGAATTTCGTCAAAAGCTTTCTCTGCATCTATTGAGATGATCATATGGTTTTTCTCCTTCAGTTTCTTAATGTGGTGTATCACGTTGATTTGTGTATACTAAAGAATCCTTGCATTGCTGGAATAAACCCCACTTGATCATGGTGTATGATCCTTTTAATGTGCTGTTGGATTCTGTTTGCTAGTATTTTGTTGAGGATTTTTGCATCTATGTTCATCAGTGATATTGGCCTGTAGTTTTCTTTCTTTGTGACATCCTTGTCTGGTTTTGGTATCAGGGTGATGGTGGCCTCGTAGAATGAGTTTGGGAGTGTTCCCCCCTCTGCTATATTTTGGAAGAGTTTGAGAAGGTTAGGTGTTATCTCTTCTCTAAATGTTTGATAGAATTCGCCTGTGAAGCCATCTGGTCCTGGGCTTTTGTTTGTTGGAAGATTTTTAATCACAGTTTCAATTTCAGTGCTTGTGATTGGTCTGTTCATATTTTCTATTTCTTCCTGATTCAGTCTTGGCAGGTTGTGCATTTCTAAGAATTTGTCCATTTCTTCCAGGTTGTCCATTTTATCATCATAGAGTTGCTTGTAGTAATCTCTCGTGATCCTTTGTATTTCTGCAGTGTCAGTTATTACTTCTCCTTTTTCATTTCTAATTCTATTGATTTGAGTCTTCTTCCTTTTTTTCCTTGATGAGTCTGGCTAATGGTTTATCAATTTTGTTTGTCTTCTCAAAGAACCAGCTTTTAGTTTTATTGATCTTTGCTATCATTTCCTTCATTTCTTTTTCATTTATTTCTGATCTGATCTTTATGATTTCTTTCCTTCTGCTAACTTTGGGGTTTTTTTGTTCTTCTTTCTCTAATTGCTTTAGGTGCAAGGTTAGGTTGTTTATTCAAGATGTTTTCTGTTTCTTAAGGTAGGATTGTATTGCTATAAGCTTCCTTCTTAGAACTGCTTTTGCTGCATCCCATAGGTTTTGGGTCATCGTGTCTCCATTGTCATTTGTTTCTAGGTATTTTTTGATTTCCTCTTTGATTTCTTCAGTGATCACTTCATTATTAAGTAGTGTATTGTTTAGCTTCCATGTGTTTGTATTTTTTACAGATCTTTTCCTGTAATTGATATCTAGTCTCATAGCGTTGTGATCGGAAAAGATACTTGATACAATTTCAATTTTCTTAAATTTACCAAGGCTTGATTTGTGACCCAAGATATGATCTATCCTGGAGAATGTTCCATGAGCACTTGAGAAAAATGTGTATTCTGTTGTTTTTGGATGGAATGTCCTATAAATATCACGTAAGTCCATCTTGTTTAATGTATCATTTAAAGCTTGTGTTTCCTTATTTATTTTCATTTTGGATGATCTGTCCATTGGTGAAAGTGGGGTGTTAAAGTCCCCTACTATGAATGTGTTACTGTCGATTTCCCCTTTTATGGCTGTTAGTATTTGCCTTATGTATTGAGGTGCTCCTATGTTGGGTGCGTAAATATTTACAATTGTTATATCTTCTTCTTGGATTGATCCCTTGATCATTATGTAGTGTCCTTCTTTTGTCTCTTCTAATAATATTTATTTTAAAGTCTATTTTGTCTGATATGAGAATTGCTACTCAAGCTTTCTTTTGGTTTCCATTTGCATGGAATATCTTTTTCCATCCCCTCACTTTCAATCTGTATGTCCCTAGGTCTGAAGTGGGTCTCTTGTAGACAGCATATATATGGGTCTTGTTTTTGTATCCATTCAGCCAGTCTGTGTCTTTTGGTGGGAGCATTTAATGCATTTACATTTAAGGTAATTATTGATATGTATGTTCCTATTCCCATTTTCTTAATTGTTTTGGGTTTGTTATTGTAGGTCTTTTCCTTCTCTTGTGTTTCTTGCCTAGAGAAGTTCCTTCCTTTAACATTTGTTGTAAAGCTGGTTTGGTGGTGCTGAACTCTCTCAGCTTTTGCTTGTCTGTAAAGGTTTTAATTTCTCCATCAAATCTGAATGAGATCCTTACTGGGTAGAGTAATCTTGGTTGTAGGTTTTTCTCCTTCATCACTTTAAATATGTCCTGCCACTCCCTTCTGGCTTGCAGAGTTTCTGCTGAAAGATCAGCTGTTAACCTTATGAGGATTCCCTTGTGTGTTATTTGTTGTTTTTCCCTTGCTGCTTTTAGTATGTCTTCTTTGTATTTAATATTTGACAGTTTGATTAATATGTGTCTTGGTGTGTTTCTCCTTGGATTTATTCTGTATGGGACTCTCTGTGCTTCCTGGACTTGATTAACTATTTCCTTTCCCATATTAGGGAAGTTTTCAACTATAATGTCTTTAAATATTTTCTCAGTCCCTTTCTCTCTTCTTCTTCTGGAACCCTTATAATTCGAATGTTGGTGTGTTTAATGTTGTCCCAGAGGTCTCTGAGACTGTCCTCAGTTCTTTTCATTCTTTTTCTTTATTCTGCTCTGCAATAGTTATTTTCACTATTTTTTCTTCCAGGTCACTTATCCATTCTTCTGCCTCAGTTATTCTGCTATTGATCCCTTCTGGAGTATTTTAAATTTCATTTATTGTGTTGTTCTTCGTTGCTTGTTTCATCTTTAGTTCTTCTAGGTCCTTATTAAATGTTTCTTGCATTTTCTCTATTCTATTTCCAAAATTTTGGATCATCTTTACTGTCATTATTCTGAATTCTTTTTCAGGTAGACTGCCTATTCCCTCTTCTTTTGTTAGGTCTGGTGGGTTTTTATCTTGCTCCTTCATCTGCTGTGTGTTTTTCTGTCTTCTCATTTTGCTTATCTTACTGTGTTTGGGGTCTCCTTTTTGCAGGCTGCAGGTTCGTAGTTCCCGTTGTTTTTGGTGTCTGTCCCCAGTGGCTAAAGTTGGTTCAGTGGTTGTGTAGGCTTCCTGGTGGAGGGGACTAGTGCCTGTGTTCTGGTGGATGAGGCCGGATCTTTTCTTTCTGGTGGGCAGGTCCACGTCTGGTGGTGTGTTTTGGGGTGTCTGTGGACTTATTATGATTTCAGGCAGCCTCTCTGCTAATGGGTGGGGTTGTGTTCCTGTTTTGCTAGTTGTTTGGCATAGGGTGTCCAGCACTGTAGCTTGCTGGTCGTTGAGTGAAGCTGGGTGTTGGTGTTGAGATGGAGATGTCTGGGAGATTTTTGCCGTTTGATATTACTTGGAGCTGGGAGGTCTCTTGTGGACCAGCTCTCCCACCTCCTGGCTGGAACACAAGAGCCTTTTCATCCACACAGCTCTATTACTATCTTTTTGAACCACAGTGCTTCACAGAACAAAGCTTGGGAGTTGACTTGGTGCATAGTCAAGACTTCATTCAGTGTCAGGACATGAAGCAAATTCTTTGTTTCATCCTTGGATCTTAACAATTCAGTTCTTCCCTCACGTAAGTCCACCCACTGGAGTGAAGGTTCTGAGCCCCACGTCGGGCTTCCCAACCTGCTAGTGTTGGAGGGTCTCCTGCAGAGGCGGGGGGTGGCTGTGGCTCACCGTGGGAACAAGGACACTGGCAGCAGAAGTTCTGGGAAGTACTCCTTGGCGTGAGCCCTCCCATAGTCTGCCATTAGCCCCTGGAAGCTATTTTTATAGGCACTTGGAAAGATAATTCATCTTGCTTCATTAATGCAGTATGTTAAGTGTAGTTTAATAACTGCTCTCTTCGGACCCTAAGCAAGAGGAACGTAGAGACCAAAAGTGGATATGAGGGGTGAAGGTTTCTTTATACGTGTGTGAGAAGTAAATAATGGTATTTGAACACAAGTTATAGGCTCTATAATTATATTTCTGACCTTCCCTGTCTGCTCACTGTTCCTCACACCCCATTCATTCCTTACCCCTCTGCCATCTGGTTTCTGCATGAAGTCTTCCACTCAGAGTGCTCTTGGTGAGAGCTCAGCAGCAGCCCCTTTATTTTCAAACCCAGTAGCCTCAGCAGTTCATATTTTATGTGACTTCCTGGCTGCTTCTGAGAAAACCACTTCTTGTAGAAATTATTATTTTGGCATCTGTGCTCCATTTTATCTTGTTTTTCTGTTTCATTCTTCTTTGCTAATTATTTCACTGATGTGCCCCCATAAATATTGGTTTCTCCAGGATTCTGTTCTTGATCTTTTCATACCACTTCTGGACCAACCCATTAAGTCCAGTACTGCCTGTATCTGTCTGTTTCCAATTTTGTACCTTTAGGTCATATTTTTCTTTTGGCTTCCTGACTAGCTCTAAGTTGAGCATCCTGCCTCCTCTACTCGTTAACATTAGCCTGTCTAGAATGGAACTCATCATATCTTATCAAACTGGCTCTTCCTGTTTTTTCTCTGTTACTTGCTCAGAAACCTGGGGATCATCTTTGGTCCCTTCCTTTCCCTCATTCTCACATTAACTATTCCTTCATTTGAAAAACTTGTATTTTGATCCTCTGATAAGTTCCATACATTTTGCTGGGCATTTGTGAATTATTGATTCAAGCTCCCTCATCTTATTTTCTGCCATGAACTCTCCATCTTGACTGCTAACCTCTTAACTTTAAGGGCTCAACGTCACTTACCTGGACTAGTAGAATAGGCTCTAACTGTGTCCCTGCTTCCAGTTCATCCTTTAGTCGTCCTATGCTGCCCTGCCAGAGTGATTTCTAAAAATGCAAATTTGGTTGTTACTACCCTGCTTAAAAATCTTTAGTGGCCAAAAAAAAATCTTTAGTGGCTTCTCATCACTCATAATGTAAATTCCACCCTCATATCCTGTCTAATCTTCGTTTTTCAGTGTTACTTAAGGGCTCCTTTCATATGCCATGATGTCTTAGGCCTCTGCACTTTTTTTTTTTTTTTTTGCGGTACGCGGGCCTCTCACTGTTGTGGCCTCTCCTGCTGTGGAGCACAGGCTCCGGACGCGCAGGCTCAGCGGCCATGGCTCACGGGCCCAGCCGCTCCGCGGCATGTGGGATCCTCCCGGACCGGAGCACGAACCCGTGTCCCCTGCATCGGCAGGCGGATTCTCAACCACTGCGCCACCAGGGAAGCCCGGCCTCTGCGCTTTTGAACAGTCTGTTTCCATCTCTGCAGTATTGAATCCTACCCCTGCCCCAGTGTGACAAACCTGCTGCTTATCTTTCAAAACCCAGCTCAAAAGGATTGCTTCATCTCTTACTTTTATTTCTGCCTCTTTTTGTGCTGTGTCACAATTGTCTTATCACATTGGACTTTTAACAGATTGTGAGCTTCAGAATAAATATAGATCAGTAATATTCTTACCAGCATTTGTAGTGACTAGCATGGTGTCCTGACCCAGAGGGTACTTAGCAAACACTTTTTTTTAATGGATTAATTCTTTAAAAAATTTAATAGTGACTTTAAAAATGACTTTTTGGTCATATATTTTACTATATTTGTGTTCAGGATTCCATTGTGAGGTTGTGTGAAGTCAGATCTTTTAATGATTACCATGTCTTCCAAGAACCAATTGAGTTTGGTGAAGTAACTGAAAATGTGAAAAAGGAAGAATAAATTGAGCTCTATTGTGCTAAACCTAGATTCAAGAGATCTGAATCCTGGCTTAGCCATCTACCAGCATTTCATCCTGGGGAAAGTTCAGGCCAAAAGTTTTGGCTTTGGGGGCCATAATTTTCTTGTCTATGAAGTGCCACAGTGATAGTCTGCTTACCCAGTTGGGTTGTTGTGGAGTGTAAATGAAATATGTGGAAGTGCCTAGCACTAGTGCCTGCACTTAGTAGATTCAGTAAATGTATACTTGAATCTCGAGCATTCACATTGAGAAAAATTTAGTTATGATTGTCGCAGAGTGAATAGATATATCTACTGAAGAGAAATTGGTATATCCTGCTTTAAAAATAGAGGAAAATGCAGAATTGAATTCAATACAAGGGGCTTTATCTCCAGATGATGACTTTTTGCCTCTGGTAATGATTAAATATTGTTAAAGGATTCATGGTAAGCAGTATTGGAAAGAACTTTATTTAAAATTGATGATTCCTGTGACAAGATCTAAATATGAAAAATACTTTTTGTTCCCTTTCTTAAAACTACTGAGAACTAGTCCATGTCTAGAAGGGACCAAAGATACAATCAAACCCATCCTCCTAAACAGTAAATATATGAATCAACTCCAACATAAAAATTTGTTTTCTAATGACTCTTAAAGAAAAGTTTGTATACTTCAGTAATTCATTTTAATGGCTAATAATTCCTTCACAAAACTCATCTTAGACTTCATTATTATCGTCATGGAGCTTTGACTTTTTTATAGTCCCATTTATGCATCATTTTTTTCCAGTGCCATGACTGATTTATAATATTGTCTTCTGTGGACCTAAAATCTTTCTGTGTATTTTAATGAGAAGGTGTTTGTTCTTCTCACTAAAGTGTAGTGAGAAGGTATTTTTTCTTCTACAGAACATATACTAAAATTGAAACGGTGGAGATGATTATGGCCGCTTTACAAAATTGTTAGACAAATTTGTACAATGCGTGGATAAAATTTTTTTAAGTAAGTGATTTAAAGGCTGTATGAATTCAGATCAGTTGGGCATGATGGGGTTGAACTCCAAAGTACTTAAGTTGATAAATATTACTGTAGGATCATGAAGTTCCCATTGTTTAGAACTCACGTGAATCTAAGATGGGCTAAAGAAAAATGGATCAGTGTTACAAGATAAAAAAAGACTGCCAGCTTAAATTTGATAATTCTGAAGATTCTAGAACAAATGGTTTTATGGCCAACGATAAACAGATCTTAAGTATCTAATGAAGAATTGAATTTATAGCAAGGAAGAATTTGGTTTGGTTTAAAAATTATAAGTAATGTCAGAAAATCAAGGTTGAATAGATTTATCTCATTTGATTTAGTTAGCAACCAGCAGTAAGCGAGGGATTCCAGATTTTTTAAAATTATCATTAACCCTCCCCCCTCCCATTTCACAAATAGAGAAAGGGATCCTAAGATTTATATGCTTTTCCCACTGTAACTCAATCATTTATGACCAGATCCCAGGGAGAAAATATCTAATTCCAATCTTGAAGTCTTCTCATCAGACCATGGCAGAATTTGAATACATTATTCAACTGGTCATTTTTGAGAAGCTTCTAATAGAGTTCAGTTTGTTTTTTAACCACAGCAGTGGCATTTGAAATATTATAAAATACTAAACTTAAGGAATGTCATTGTTGGGGACTTGGAAACTTGAATGTAATTTCTTTAGTATGACCTCCAGAGGAAGTAGAGCAAAACAGTGGTAGGAAAAGACTCAAAATTTTATCCAAGCATACGTTTGCTACATCATTGATAATCTAGTTTTACATAGTTAATGTGTGCTTTTAAAATTTCTGACAGTGTTTGGTGTATAGAACAGACCAAGCTCAAGATGTAAAGAAGATTGAGAAATTCCACAGTCAGCTAATGCGACTTATGGTGGCCAAGGAATCCCGCAGTGTTGCCATGGAAACAGACTGAATGGTTTGAAATGAAGACTGTCATGTTCCTAGGAAGTAAATATCTTTTGAATCTGAGAAAGTGTTGGGACAGAAAATACTTCATGTAACTAAGTGGGCTATTCAGAAGCCAAGAGATCATTTTTTGTACTTTGTTTTTTAATGTTTACTTTAGAGAGCTAGGACTGTAAATGCTTTCAGTTAGAAAACTTTTATTTATTTTTGGAAATGGAACAAGGAATGGCTCTATCTTGGAAACTTTTTGCAGATTGTTTGATGTTAGGCAAAATAAATAATTACTCTCTGGTAAGTTTGTATCAGTAATTTGAAAATGAGATATCAAGAAAAGCCAATTCTTCCTTAAATTTAGTTAATCTGTCTTTAAAAGAAAAATTAAATGGAACCATTTTGTTGGATTGATATATTTCTTTTGGAGCATAAATTTTGATGCAAATATAATTGATAAATTATATTTGCTGTTGATGACCAGCAAATATAAAATACGGTAACTGGAATTAACTGCACAGCAGTATAGCTGATTATATATGGTAGTGTAGTCTCAATTATATCTAAAGATAACTATGAAAACAAGTATGCTTTACCTTAAACTTTACAAATTTAAACTATATTTTTAAATATAAGGGATTCATAGTATCATTAACTTGTTGAGCAAAGACTAACTTTGAATCTAATTTTCATGCCCAGAAACATCTGCTGTTACTTTAAATGCATGAACAGAATGCTCACTAATGGATCGAAACCACCACATTACAGGAATATTTGCCACATATTTGCCATCTATATTTTCTCAGAAGGGCTAAGGATTATTTGAACTGTTAAATTTTTGCATACCTCTCTGACACCCCAACCCATTTCTCTCATTACTTAACCAAGGTGTTAAGCATGACTCTCACAACTGTTCTCCATTAAATCAGAAGTATGATATTATTTTATATTTATCTTATATTTGTAACCTGAGTTTTACCACCTGAATATAATGTTCACATGTTGATTCTTACATTAAAATATTTTTTGTTAGGAATTTGTTGTGTTGACCAGCATTTTAACATGGAAAGTTCCATTAGCCATATGAATTTTGGCGTGTTTCAGAGAGATCAGTAAATAAAATATTACATGAAGATATATTGTTTCTCTTTAAGTTTTTAACTTCTCAAGAATTACTTATTTCTTGACTGGGATAGTCTATATTTATTTAGACTAAAGTGAGCCTAATGATGCTATATATACATTTTTATTTATTTTGTTTCTTGGTACTTTTATTATATGACTTTCTCTGAGCTGTATGCTATGGCATTTTGTTTTCTTGATTAAGAAAAGTAACATTAGGGCTTCCCTGGTGGTGCAGTGGTTGAGAGTCCGCCTGCTGATGCAGGGGACGTGGGTTCGTGCCCCGGTCCGGGAAGATCTCACATGCTGTGGAGCAGCTAGGCCCGTGAGCCATGGCCGCTGAGCCTGCGTGTCCGGAGCCTGTACTCCGCAACCGGAGAGGCCACAACAGTGAGAGGCCTGCATACCGCAAAAAAAAAAAAAGAAAAAAAAGAAAAGTAACATCAAATAGTATAGGGTTTTTTGGGTTTTGGTATTTTCCCCCCATAGTAGGATAACCAGAGGTTTTTTTGGCCTTTTTCTTTTTCATTTACATCTTTCACTTTTTAACACTATTTTATGAAGATAACCGGGAATGGGGGGGACTTCTGTTTGAGTTCTTTGAGTGCCTGTAGCTTGCAGCAGTGATTAAGAGTAGGGGTTCCAAGGCAGACTGCCTGCATTGCAATCTTGGCTCCACTGTTCCCCAATTCTGTGGCTTTTGAGACAGTACTTCTCTAAGCCTCCATTTTCTTCTCTGGAAATTGGGCTGACAGTAGTATTCATAGGGCTTTGAGGATTAAATGGCATAATCCCCTTTAAGCCCTTAGCACAGTACCTGGAACACAGTAAAGCTCAATAAACGGTAGCTATTATTACTATTATTGTTATGATTGTTATTTTTCGGGGGACTGGGTATAAGTAGCCAGCTCTTAAGTTTTCTCATAATTGTAATTGAATGGTTACTTATAAGTAACGTTTGCCTTTTCTACCGAGCTATGTCTATTATCAAATGCCATTTTTGGCAGGTGAGGTAAAACAAGATTGTCCCCATGGGGAGTGTTCTTATGTGGTGGGGGAAACTGAAATCCTTAAATCTAAAACATGTTTATTTGTATCTACACAAAATAAAATTATTAAGAGAACTAATTGGTGGTGAAAGTATTGAATCTCTTAAAGACCATATGAAAAAACACCAAATTATGTATTCTGAAAATCGCAATGCTGTATACTCTGATTTTTTTCTTTTATTAGGAAGTATTTCTGGATACTATAATCACACTTTCATGGACTT
Organism: Monodon monoceros; assembly: GCF_005190385.1. Lineage (NCBI taxonomy): Eukaryota > Metazoa > Chordata > Mammalia > Artiodactyla > Monodontidae > Monodon > Monodon monoceros. The sequence continues at coordinate 22,511,636 of NW_021703774.1, forward strand.
TTTTTGGTGGGGGTGCTGCATGTCTGGCTTGCGAGATCTTAGTGCCCCAACGAGGGATCGAGCCCCGGGCCCCAGCAGTGAGAGCCCCTAGTCCTAACCACTGGACCGCCACGGATTTCCCCATGAACTAATTTTCAGCAAACTGTTTTGTGATGTATTTGATCAAATGCTGCTTATTCTAAGGTAATCCAAATGAAGTCATCATAGTAATTAAGATTCTAGGTACAGCTAGCGGTTTTGTTCTTCTCTTAGAAAGACCCACTCTCCTTGGAGCACAGAGCCCATTAAGCGTTGTTGGCTACATATGTTCTCTGTTGAAAGGGCTGGCTTCTCCTTTCTCCCTAGCCTGCCAACTTTGTGTCTTAAAAATATAAAATCTCTTAGTCACAGCTCTAAGTCAGTGATTAGAGGCAGTGTTGGCAGCATTTTATAGTTGATATCTTCTGTTAGCCTTAGAAAAATCTAACACAACACTATGATGGTAATCGTCTTGAAAGTACAGTTGACCCTTGAACAACATGGGTTTGAACTGCACAGATCCACTTATATGCCAGTTTTTTCCAAAAATGCATAATACAGTAATACACAATCTGCAGTTGGTTGGAATTACAGTTATGGAGGGCCGGCTATAAAGTTAAATGTGGATTTTCTACTGCATAGAGCGTCAGCACTCCTAACCCCTGCGTTGTTCAAGGGTCAGCTGAATGCTAAAACTAATTCAAAATGAGTGAAATGTGAAATTAATTGCCCAAGGACAGTAAGAGGTACTCCTTTCTGCCTACTAAAAATGAAACAAAACCAAATCCCTAGTTAATATTTATTGTTCCCCTTTTAGTAAAAAATACCTTGTTGTGGTAATGGCAATATCATAGTATTTAGTAGTATTTCTGTTTTTTTTCTGTTTTTTTTTTTGCGGTATGCGGGCCTCACTGCTGTGGCCTCTCCCGTTGCGGAGCACAGGCTCCGGACACGCAGGCTCAGCGGCCATGGCTCACGGGCCCAGCAGCTCCGTGACATGTGGGATCTTCCTGCACCGGGGCATGAACCCGTGTCCCCTTCATCGGCAGGCGGACTCTCAACCACTGCGCCACCAGGGAAGCCCAGTATTATTTCTTTTTAAAACAGAAAATATTCCTCTAGTTCTACAGTTAAAATTTATGATAGCATGAGAAGAAAGTCAAAATATTTCATTCTTCTTTCTTACATTAAAAGTAGTGATTGGGCTGGTTCCAGATAAAGATGAAGAAGCACACTCCACCATGGCTCTTCCACTGAGTACAGCTATGAATGCACAGAGCAGCTGTTTGAGGACTCTGAAAAGAAAATAGCAGGTGGGTAGGGCAAGAAGACTAGAATTTGAAGTACCACTGAACCAGTGATGAATGAGTCTTATCATTTTCCTCCCTCTGGTATCCCCCAGCCTGAATTCAACACATTGGAAACCTAGAAGTGAGTACTGGCGTGCAGACCAGGAGTACCAGAAGCCTTCGGGTCTGACCCAAGAAGTGAAAGGGTAACTTCTAATATTTGGAGAGAGTGCAGAAATCCTTTTTCTTTTTCTTTCCCCCCCCTTTTCTGTGTTCTATTACAGCCCACCCCCAAGCAATCCCATGGTGGTGACAGTGTCAACTACTGGCAGTGGGAGCCTACAGGAGCCAAAACTCAGGGAGATAGCCCTACCTTTCCAGTACGGCTGTGTTTCCAAGAGGGTGGAACCAACCTTCATATTTTTCTCTTTGTTCTCTATCTGCTTGGCCCTGGATGCAAAAGATGGTGGCAGAAGTACACAGGGTAACTAAAGCCAGATTTCTTTTGGCCTGAGAACCAATAGAAGGAATTAGAAAGTACCAGGGAGATCATAGAAAGGAAGGAACTCAAAAAAGTGACCTTATAAAGCTGTTTGTGTAGTTCTGAGTCTGCCCCCAATCTGCTAATGTGTATGGATCTGATTCTTTTCAGCATGTTAAAGACTTAGAAACTGAATAGGTAGACCACCACCCAAATCCCAGACCAGCAGTTGGGAGGCATTCACATGCAGTAGGTCCAAAAAGCACTGCAAAAATTTTGAAAGCTGCACCTGTCTTCTGTAGGCTATGATTCCAGTGTCAGTCCTCCTTTCAAAAACTGGTGTTGAACACCTGAAAGTAACCAAAAGAAACAAAGCCTTTGCCTGCAACCTTACCAGGTTGACTACCTCCTGAAACAAACAAAAACTCTGTATTCTCCATAGGATTTAAACAAGGCCCAGAGTTGGTAACAATATTCAAAATGTCAAGGATACAATCAAAAATTTTCTGGCATAGAAAACTCTCCAAATTTGGTGAAAAACTTAAAACCTATAGATTTAAGAAGGCCAAAGAAATCCATATCATAATGGAAATCCAATCACAAACATAATGAAACTGGACAATGATCTGGAAAGCAGCCAGTGAAAAGCATTATCTATAGGGAAACAATTATTTGAATGACTGGATTTCTCATCAGAAATCATGGAGGCCAGCAGGAAGTGGCACAATATTTCTAAATTACTGAAAGGAAAGAATTGTCAACCAGAATTCTATATCCACAGAAAATATCCTTCAGGAACAAAAGTGATCTAAAGCCATTCTTGGATGAAGGAAAAGGAAGAGAATCCATTGCCAGCAGACTTGGTGTAAAAAAGAATTACTAAAGGAAGTTCTTCAGTTAGAAGGGAAATGATACCATAAGGGAAACTGAAACATTTCAGGAATGAAGGAAGAGCAATAGAAATGGTAATTATCTAGGTTAAAAGAATATTCTGTTGAGTTCTTAAAAAATGTTTGATAGTAGAAATAAAACATGGCATATATGGTGTTCTCACTGTGTGTAGATGTAATACATAAGATATCAGTAGCATAAAGGAGGGGGATAAAGAGACCCATATGATAGTAAACTTTCTGCATTCCACTCAAAGGGAAAAAATACTTACTCTAAGTAGACTGAAAAGTATGGATATCCTCATCCCTCAAGCAATCACTAAAAGAACTATGCAAAGAAATATAACAACACGGTAGATAAAATGAAATACTAAAAAACATTTTTAAAAAGTGAGGGGCAAGAAAAGGGCATCAGGAGCAAAATATAGGAAACAAACACAAACCAAATAACAAAGTGGTAGGCCTAAATGCAGCATATCAACACTTACATCAAATGCAAATAGTTAAAGCACACAGAGATTGTCAGAATCAGAACACAAAATACTAGAACCAGTTGTACTCTCTGCAAGAAGCTTACTTCAAATATAATGGTATTTGAAGGTAACAAGCAGGTTACAAGTAAGAGGATGGAAAAAACATGCAATGCAAACACTAATCAAAAGAAAGCTACCTGGACTGTGTTAATATTAAAAAGTAGACGTCAAAGGGGAAAGGTGGGGGGCGGGTAGGGATAAATTGAGAGTTTGGGATTGACATAAACACACTACTATATTAAAACAGATAACCACCAAGGACCTACCATATAGCACAGGGAACTCTGCTCAGTGTTCTGTAACAACCGAAATGGGAAACGAATTTGAAAAAGAATAGATACATGTATATGTATAACTGAATCACTTTGTTGTACACCTGAAATTAACACATTAATCAACTATACTCCAATATAAAATAAAATTTTTTTAAAATTAGATTTCAGGGCAAAGAATATTTCCAAGCATAAAGAGGGACAATATATTGATAAAAGGGTCAATTCACCAAGACATAATAAAATGCATGAAGCAAAACCTGAACTGAACTGAACTGAAAGAAGAAACAAAAATCCACAATTATACTTGAAACCTACAATGCAACTCTGACATCATATATCCAGAGTTAGCACAGACTTCACTGGTTAAAAGCAAAGTCCTCCTTGAGACTCCCTCACTTCAAACACAAGCTGCAAGCTCTGGGGTTCCCAGGCCACCTGCACTTCTGACCAACTGGCTACAAATTCAGGGGTACCCTCTATCCCCTCCGGTTTCATAATTTGCTAGAGTGACTCACAGAATTCAACAAAGCACTATACTTAGCAGTTTTATTATAAAAGGTATGTCAGGACCAGTCAAATGAAGAGCCATAGGGTAAGAACTGAGGGTACCAAATGCAAAGCTTCCATGTTCTTAGGGCAAATTACTCTCCCAGCACATACATATATGACTACCAATCAGGGAAGCTTACCTGAGCTTTGGCTGTCCATTATGTTTCATCATGTAGGAATGATTGAATCATTGGCCACGTACTAGAACTCAATCTCCAACCTCACTGCATCTCCCCAAAGGATGGGCCAGACATCTGGCCTAAGATCACCAACCCTCTAATCATATGACTGGCCCTTCTGGCATGGCCAGGCCCCATCGCAAGTTATCTCATTAGTATAAACTCAAGACATGGTTCTAGGGCCCACCATGAATAACAAAGACTCTTCTATCACTCAAGAAATTCCTAAGATTTAGAGGTTAATTCTCAGGAACCAGGGACAAAGACTAAATAAATTCTTTATTATACAACAATTTACTCAGTAATAAAACTTGTAAATAGAAAATTAGCAAGGATGTAGAAGAACAACACCACCATCAACCAGCTGGATCTAATTGACACATAGAACACTCAGTTCAACAGCAGAATACTTCTAGTGCATGTGAGACATTCATTAATGTCATACTGGAAACTCTAGCCAGTGCAACAAGGCAAGAAAAATAAAGGCATTCAAATTGGAAAGGAAATACTATCCGTATTTATAGATAACATGACGGGACACATAGAGAATTCTATGGAATCTACAAAAAGGCTACTGAAACTAGTAAGTGAGTTTATCAAGGTTGCAGGTTACAAGATCAACATATATAATTTTATTTCTGTATAGTGTATGCAACAAACAGGTATGGAAATTTAAAAGACAAATACATTTTTAATATCACAAAGCTCAATATCAAAAAAATAATCAAAAAATGAGCAGAAGATCCAAAGAGACATTTCTCCAGAGAAGACATACAGATGGCCAACAGGCTCATGAAAAGATGCCCAATATTGCTAATTATTAGAGAAATATGAATTTAAACTACTATGAGGTATCACCTCACACCAGTCAGAATGGCCATCATCAAAAAGTCTACAAATCATAAATGCTGGAGACAGTGTGGAGAAAAGGGAACCCTCCTACACTGTTGGTAGTAATGTAAATTGGTACAGCCACTATGGAGAACAGTATGGAGGTTCCTTAAAAAACTAAAAACAGAGCTACCATAGGATCCTGCAATCCCACTCGTAGGCATATATACAGAGAAAACTGTAATTTGAAAAGATACATGCACCCTGATGTTCATAGCAGCACTATTTACAATAGCCAAGACATGAATGGATAGAGAAGATGTGGTATATATATATATGTAAAATTACTCAGCCGTAAAAAAGAATGAAATAGTGCCATTTGCAGCAACATGGATGGACCTAGAGATTATTATACTAAGTAAAGTCAGAGAAAGACAAATATATGATATCACTTATATGTGGAATCTAAAAAAAAAAATGATACAAATGAACTTATTTACAAAACAGAAACAGACTAACAGACATAGAAAGTAAACATGGTTACCAAAAGGGAAAGGTAGGGGGAAGGGATAAACTGGAATTTGGGAATAACATATACACACTACTATATATAAAATAGATAAATAATAAGAACCTACTTAAAAAAAATTTAAATCATCACAAGATATGCACTGGAAACTACAAAAGATTGCTGAGAGAAGAAGAGTTAAAAAATGAGTAATATATCTTATTCATGGGTCAGAAGAATTGGTATTATAAGATCTCATTTTTCCCTAAGTTGATTTATAGATTCAATGCAATGTCAATTAAAATACGAGCAGGCTTTTTTTTTTTTTGGTAGAAATTGGTATGCTGATTCTAAAAATTTATATGGAAAGCAAAGGACCTAAGATAGCTAAAACAATTCTGCAAAAGAAGAATTAAAGTGAAAAGCTAGGTACTTCCCTGGTGGTGCAGTGGTTAGGAATCTGCCTGCCAATGCAGGGGACACGGGTTTGAGCCCCAGTCTGGGAAGATCCCACATGCTGCAGAGCAACTAAGCCTGTGCGCCACAACTACTGAACCTGCTGAACCATAAAACTTCCAGGAGAAAATCTTTTGGGTCCTTGGCTAGGCAGATACAATTTATAAAAGAATTTATAAAACTTTATAAAGTTTTATAAATTTATAAAACTTTATATAAAATTTATATAAATTTATATAAATATAAATTTTATATAACTTTATATAAAATTTATAAAACTATAAAGAATTTATAAAAGATTCTTTTATAAATTTATAAAATTTATAAAAGATTCTTTATAAAAGAATTATAAAAGAATTTATAAAACTTTATAAAATCTTTATAAAACTTCAAAATCGAAATCTTATGTTCTTCCAAAGACTTAAGAGAACGAGAAGACAAGCCACATATCAGAAAAACATTATTTGCAAGCATATATCTGATAAGTGACTTGTATCCATAATATATAAAGAACTATCAAAACTCAGTAAAACTGGGCTTCCCTGGTGGCACAGCGGTTAAGAATTTGCCTGCCAATACAGGGCACACGGGTTCGAGCCCTGGTCCAGGAAGATCCCACATGCTGCAGAGCAGCTAAGCCCATGTACCACAACTACTGAACCTGCGCTCTAGAGCCCGCGAGCCACAACTACTGAGCCTGTGAGCCACAACTACTGAAGCCCGTGTGCCTGGAGCAGGGACCACAACTACTGAAGCCCGTGTGCCTAGAGCCCCTGCTCCGCAACAAGAGAAGCCACTGCAATGAGAAGCCTGCGCACCACAACGAAGAGTAGCCCCTGTTCACTGCAACTAGAGAAAGCCTGCACGCAGCAACAAAGACCTAACACAGCCAAAAATAAATAAAATTAAAAAAACCAAAACAAACAAAAAAACGAGTATAACTGTCAAAACTCCCCTTGCCCCGCAACAAAAGTACACAAAAGATTTGAACAGACACTTAACTGAAAAAGTTGGAAAGATGGCAAATAAGCACAAGATGTTCAACATCTTCAGTTTTTAAGGAAATGAAAATTAAAATCACAAAATACCACTACAGATCTATTACGATGGCTAAAATTAAAAAGACTGACCATACCAATTGCTGACAAGAATGTGGGACAACCAAATCTCTCATACTGCTGGTAGGAATGTAAACTGTTACAACCATTTGGAAGACAGGCAGTTTCTTTAAAAGTTATACATACGTCTAATCATCCATTCAAGGACTTGTACCTGAATGTTCATAGCAGCTTTATTTATTAATAGCCAAAACACTATCAATAGACACAACTGAAAAGTCCATCAACAGGTTTTTGGATAGACAAATTGTGACACATCCATACATAGCAATACTATTCAGCAGTGAAAAGGAATGAACTGTTTATACACACAACAAGGTAGATGAATCTCAAAATAATTATGCTGAGTCAAAGAAGCCAGACATGAAAGAGTACATACTAAATGACTTAACTTACATGAAATTCTAAAAAGTGCAAACTAGTATGTAGTGACTGCAGATCAGTGGTTTCCTTGGGGAAGAGGGGAGATGTGGATGGAAGGGATTATAATGAGACATGAGGAACCTTTGGAGGTGATGGATATATTCACTATGTTAATTATAGTGACAGTTTCATGGGTGTACACATATACAAAAATTTGCGAAATTGTATATTCTGAATATTTGCAGTTTATTGTATACCAGTTATACCTCAATATGGTGTTTTGAAGAAAAGGAGAGAACCTCCTGAAAAAAACTGCAGTTAGCTGGCAGCCTCCAATTGCCACATCTGTGAGATTTGCTGCAGGTTCACACTGATATGTCACTCTTCCTGGGCTGTTCCCAGCCAGTAACTGACCATGGCAGGGATACTAGCACTGGGCCAGTCCTGCCCCGTATAGCCTGGCCAAGACCGAGAGCTGCACTGCGGGCTGAGGCTCTTCCTACCCAATCTTCCTTCCTCCCTGCTCTCCCTTCACAGGTGTCAGACCTGCACTGTGGTCTGAGGCTCTTTCCCTCTCCTGCTTCCACTTCTGTTCACAGGCATTTCTGCCAATAGACCTTTACACTTATTCCATCTTGGTATATGCTTTCCAGAGGACTTGAGTTGATAACGGTATCTTCAAACGTGTTTTTGCTAATGTTCTGTTGGGTTGTTATTTCTTTAAGTGTTCTTGGAACGTTGGACAGGTTCTTTAACCTCTGTGCCTCAGTTTTCTCGGATGGCAGATAATAAGAACCTCATAGAGTTATTATGAAGATTAAGTGAATTAGCATTTGTAAAGCACTGGGACCTGGGGCCTGGGACATAGTAATTTCTATGTGTTTATTAAATTAAAAAAACAGGAATCCTCTATGTTTTCAGAATGTCTTTTGTTAAATATGTCCCAAGCATTTTGCCCGTTCTGTCATTCATATTTTATCTTTGTGTATGGATACTGTTTCGATCCCTTGGAAACTAATTTGTTTGTTATTGCTGCCATAACAGATTATCATAAATTTAGTGGCTTAAAAAACCCACACATTTATTCTTTTACAGGAACAGAAGTCTGAAGTGACTGAAAAAGGGCTAAAAGCAATCAGGATTCATTCCATCTGAGGGCTCCAGTGGAGAACCCATTTTTTGCCTTTCCCAGCCTCCCAAGGCTGTTCTCATGGAGCTCATGGCTCCATGCTGCATCTCCTTTCCTACCCGTACTCTGTCACCACATCTCCTTCTTCCTTTGACCTTCTTGACTCCCTTTTATAAGGACCCTGGTGATTACATTTAGTTCCCACCCAGATAACCCAGGATAATCTTCACATTTTAATGACATCTTCAAAGTCCCTTTTGCCATCTAAGGTAACTGTCACAGGTTCTGGGGGTTAGCTCAGGGATGTCTTTGGGGGAACCACTGTTCAGCCTACCACAGATACCTTTTGCCATGCAAAAGTTTCTGATTTTGATATAGTCACTTACTCTCTTAGTCCGTTCCTTTATGGTTACAATCTGACACCACTTTTCTTGGCATTCATGTACATGCAATGCAGAAATGCAACCCAGAAATGCAGAAATGCAACCCAGAAATTCTAAGCCTGTGAGGTTCACCCTTGACCAGTGAGGGATGGCACTAATACTCCTACTTTTTGTCCCTGTGTGGACAGTTCTGAGAATCATTTTATAAATCTTCTCAGAAGGTCCGATAGAATCAAGCACCAGTTACCCAGGGCAGTGGTGTAGTTGAAAACATCCTCGTATTGTCTTTTCCTCCTTTACATTTTCACCTCCCAGCCCTCACTCCTATCCCTGGAATGACTTCCCAAATAAGCTACTATAAGTAAGCCTTTGTCTCAGGCTCTGCTTTCAGGGGAACCTAGATTAAATGAACAGAAAAGACTCCTGGAAATTAAAAACATGACAGCTGAAGTGAAAAAGTAGAAGTGGGAAAAGAAAAAATTGCAGAAATACCTCAGAAAATGGAGCCAAAAAGAAAAAAGGGGCAGAAAAAAAGGCAAGAGTAGATAGGAAAAACAGTTCAAGATTTGGATATAGGAATTTCCTAAAAAAGAACCTGGAGTGGAAGAAATCATCAACAAGATTATTTAAGAAATTTTTGCAAAATTAAAGGACATGAATTTCCAGGCTGAAAGGGCCTGCCTAGTGCCTTGCATGAGGGTGAAAGTAGACCAAATATCAGGACCTGTGATCTCAGAATTTCAGTATAATGGTGATAAAGAACAGCTCCTATAAGCTTCCAGAGGAAAAAGGGGGAGAGGTCTTTTTTTTAAAATTAATTTATGTATTTTTTACTGCTACTCTTCGTTGCTGTGTGTGGGCTTCTCAGTGCGGTGGCTTCTGTTGTGGAACAGAGGCTCTAGGTGCACGGGCTTCAGTAGTTGTGGCTCGCGGGCTCGGTAGTTGTGGCTCGCGGGCTCTAGAGCGCAGGCTTAGTAGTTGTGGCGCATGGGCTTAGTTGCTCCGCGGCATGTGGGATCTTCCCGGACCAGGGATCGAACCCGTGTCCCCTGCATCGGCAGGTGGATTCTTAACCACTGCACCACCAGGGAAGTCCCGGGGGTGGGGGGGTGGTTCTTTAAAAGGATCAGATGCCTTTAAAAGGCATCAGAGTGGCTTTGGACTTCTCAAGGGCAATACTAGAAACTAGAATATGGTGGAGCAATGCCTTTAAAATTCTGAAGGAAAACTGTTTCCATCCTGTTTAACTGTATTCATCCAAACAGTTAAAGGGAAATATTGAATAAAGACATTTCCCAGACACATTTAGATTAGGTTTTACTGAGGTGGCCCTCCAATCTCAGTATCTTGAAAAAAGTTTATTTTTTGCTCAAATTACAGACAGTTGTGGCTCCTCAGCAAATCGCCGGGGGCAATAATCTACTCTACAATGTCTCAGAAATTTACCTCCCACATACCCTTTTTCAGGAAGTCATTCAAGGAGGTGTTCCTCTAAAATGGAATGAATCAAGAAAGACGAAGACATGGGATATAGGAAGTGGATACCTAACATAGGAGACAGCAGGAAGGAATCCCCAGGATGGTGGTGAAGGGGGAACTCAGATAACAGCTGTGCGGCAGGGATGGAGCCACCAGACCAGAACAGAGGTAGGTCAGAGGGCTCCTGAGGCACTTCTTTAAGAAAAGGAAAAAAATCTGATGTGAATGAATTTACTATGAAGGGATGTATTTAACTGATAAGAGAGGTGGGTGGTGAAGTAGTGATCGGTACACAGAAAACCAAGCAAATTTTAAAAATATTAATTCTAGGGAAAACATCATGTTACACAGGAAAAGAAAATCATAGTGATAGTAGCTTGGCCCTGAGTTGCCTTCAAATAATGAAAACACGGAATATTAAAATATAACTAAAATTGGGGGGAAGGAATACTGGGCGGATGGAAGTTCCCTAGGGAAGTCAGTTGAAGAGCTAATTTCCTTATCTGTTGAAGTCTTCAACAGGTAGTGCCTAAGATGAAGTTCAAAAAGAAAAACACTTAAGTATACAAACATAAAAAGAATCAGTTAAAAGGGTTAAACCTGGTTTTTGCTCTTCAAGGAGAACAGGGGATGGAGGTGGGGGAAAAGGGCTGAAACTGCTGTTGTCTTAAAACCATGTAGAGCCAACTGAGGCTTCAAATGATTGACTCTGATTAAAATACTGAGTTTAAATAACAATCTCCCCATCCTGGGCAAAACAAGAACGAAATGATTCTCATACTCAGATAGGGCAACGTCATAATGCAGTGTCCAATGCAGGCCCCTAGAGGGCTCAAGAGGGCCTTGACTTCCTTTGAACTTTGTGTATAAACTGCGTTTACAACTGGCTTCTTTACTAAATTCTTCTGTTGACTTTTGATCTTCATGAGATAATATTGTTGACCTTGAAGTCCTGGGAATATAGTATAGTCAGTGATCTCAAGAAACGTGGGAGAAAGTGGTCAGTGTCAAGTAATTTAAAAGAAATTTCAGGATTGTTGAGTAAGAATGTATCCTTCCGCCTTTCTGTGGACATAGGAAAAGTGCTTTAAAAAATCCAACATTTTGCATCTTTCCTCTTCGTTTGCATCTTTTTGTAAAACTATGAAATCTATTTAAAACCTAAAATTTGGGCTTCCCTGGTGGCGCAGTGGTTGAGAGTCCGCCTGCCGATGCAGGGGACGCGGGTTCGTGCCCCAGTCCGGGAAGATCCCACATGCTGCGGAGCGGCTGGGCTCGTGAGCCATGGCCGCTGAGCCTGCGCGTCCGGAGCCTGTGCCCCGCAACGGGAGAGGCCACGACAGTGAGAGGCCCGTGTACCGCAAAAAAAAACCCTAAAATTATTTTCTATTTGTGGTGACTCAGGACATATTACTTTATTTTGTCATTCTTGATAATCTCCCAAAAGATATCTTTGTAAATTATCTTGTCTATTGTACATGGGCAAGTTTCTAGAAACTGGGGGTTCCACTTGTGTTTCTTTATTGGTTGTTTTGTTGTGTTGACGGAAAAAATCAATAAACCAATCTACAATAGGAGTAGAAAAGAGTTTTATTTGAGCCAAACTGAAGATTACAGCCCAGGAGACACAGATTCAAGTAGCGCTTGAATTGTGTTCTGCCAGACTACAAAATGGAGGAGGCTTATAAAGGCAAAGACTGCAAAATTACAGGAGCTGTTTGTCAAGAATTATAATTGGAGCTGGCAAGAAGTAAGGTTGCCTGCCAAGGAAGGATTGGTTGTAGTCCCAAATGGTTGCATAGTTACAAGGGGAGACCTTGAGACCGTGAGGTTGCAGCTGGCAGCTATCAGATATTGTTTTGAGAACGGATGGTTGTGTCCTTGAGTCTGATACAGTTCAGAAAATTTAATTCTTAGTAATCCAGGAACATGTCTGAAACAGTGTCCAAAATGGCCACTCAGCTCCATTTTGAAGGCTTGAACCACGGTTACTCCATTTTGATTTTTTAAAATGCATTCTTTGTGTTAATGGTTAAAGCAGATGTACAATGCATGTTTCATAGGCCACAAACAAGCTGTTCTTTGCCTAAAGTTCAAGTTAAATCATGTATAAGCCAGAATAAGTTCTTATACCTCACTATGTGAAAATCTATTCCATTAGTTGGGGTAGCACCGTATGCTAACAGATGACTGTTAAATACGCTTGATTATAAAAATGATGAGAAATACAGGTATGAAATAAGTCTGTGTAATTGATTTTCTTACAAAATGCTCTCTCTTTAGGGCATTTTGTAAAATAGCCATTTGGTATCCTCACCTCCAGTCTAAAGTCCCAGGGGATCTGTAATCTCTTCATTTTGAGGTAGATAACACTTTTGTGATGAGTAGCAGGTGATATGAGAATCTAACTCTAATAAAATGCATACAGGGTCTGATGCAATCAATAATCTTTCACTTGGCATCTGAAAAGGAACTTACTGATAAGCATCCAGAGAGCAGAGAGCGCAAGGCAGGAGCCCCATGGTGAATAAACGTGAAGGAAAAGTTTGAGTGGAAGCAGAAGTAAACAGCAGTTTATTGGAACTGATATGAGCCTGGAATTGGGAAGAGTGCAAGTCATGCTTTAGAAATCTAGGGAGAAATGCAACGAATCTGGAGTGTCCGATGGCCTTAGAAAATAATATTTTTAAATGAATTTCTATTTTTATCTGTACATGGTTATTGAGAAATCAAATAATCAAGGCTTAGAATAAAATAGAACAATCCCCTTCCCTCATTTTTCTCATTCTACTTTCAAGTCTTTCGGCATTTACCTCTGAATATCTAAATAAAATGCCTATAATGCATATTTCTTGGTTTGTCAATTTTAGACATGACCTATTGATTTTTTCTTACAATAAAGACTTAAGTATTATACACCCGCCCCTACTGCTCCCACTGCATCCTCCCAAGATAGTAACAATAACTTTGTGTTAAATCAATAGTGGTTACCTAATGATGACTATGTAAATATGCCCACTACACAGCCAAGCAGTGTACCATGATTAGATTTGCTTTCTTGAACAACTTCCTGTTTTTCCTGTTGTTAATCATTTTCCTCCTTCACTTATTTTTCTATCTTCCTTTCCTTAGTTTTTTTTCCCTAAATAAGCCATCAGATCTGACAAATATCTGTTCATGTTATTTCCCAAAAAGTTAACTCAGTTAGTATATAATTTCATTTCTTCCCTGGAGACCTGCCTCCCAACCATTTGTCTTCCTCTTTCAATCTGGACAGGTTGCTTTCTAAGCCTGCTGCACAGTTGTCAGGCCAGGACTCCTATTGCTGCTCCTTTATTAGATGCCCTGTTTCCCAAATACCATGTCTTCCCCTTTCATATTTTACCCCCTTGTTTTGCTGGAGCACATCCTCTAGTAATATCCCTAGAAATGGGTGCATGAGAAGTAAAAATATATTTAGTCCTTATATGTATGAGAATGTTCTTAATTTTCCCTCACACTTTATTATAGAATTCTTCTTTGGAGAGAATTTTCCCACAACTTTTGAAGGGCTGGCTTCACTGTTCTATGGCATCCAGTGTTATTGCTAAGAAGTCTGAGGATATTCTGATTATTGAGTCTTTGTGTTGACTATTTTTGGTTTTTTGGGTCCCCCCCAACCAAAGCTTTTAGGATCTTCTCTTTTTCTTTAGTATTCTGAAATTTCACAATGACTTGCATTGGTGTGTTCTTCTGGCTTTTTATTGTGTCTTTTTAATCTGGAGACTCCTGTGCTTTGGTTTGGGAAATATTCTTGGATTATTTCTTTAATAATTTCCTTCTGTCTGTATTCTCTTTTCTCTCTTACGGAGCTCTTATTAGTCTGGTGACTTCCTGGATCGATCTTCTGATTTTTCTTTTCCTTTTTTTTTTTTTTTCTTCCACTGTCTATCTCTTTGATTTGTGTTCTATTTTTCTGGGAGAATTCCTCAACTCTATCTTCTGACCTTTCTCTTAAATTTTTAATTTCAAAAAGTGCATTCTAATTCTCTGCATGCTTCTTTTTTAATTGTGTCCTGTTCCTGCTTCAATTCATTTTTTATCTCTTTGAGGATATTATAGTTTCTTCTGTTACCTGTGAGCACTTTCTCTCTCTAGTTTGGACTCTGCCTTTTATGTGGGAGACTTTTGCCAGTGTCTGGTGATCTTTTAACGTTTAGGAGTGAGGTACTAAAACACCATTTGGAAGTTCTGTGTACGTGGGGGGCAGCAGCCTGATTGACCTCAATGGAGGGTGGTCAGCTGGGGAGCCAGCTGTTTCGTTATGAGGCACCGAGATGTCACTTTCTATCTGCGGCTGTTTTCTCCGGGACGGCTCATTTAGTTCAGAGGCAGATCCTCTGCTTCCTGCCTCAGGATTATTACCTGGGGACAGTGTTCTGTGAACCCGAGTGGGAAGGGGCTGAGGAGGGCCTCACAGGTTAATGGGAAGACTTTCACTTGGTTCTACTGGTTTCAGTCGGGTGCCTCATCCCTGTTCTACTTGGGCCTAGTGCCCCTGGGGTGGAAGCCTTTCAGTTCAATTTCCAGAAAATAAACCCCTGGTCAGCCACAGTGAGGGAGGACTGGTCACTGGCTTAGACTATGAACAAGGGACAGGAGATGTAAATTCTCCTTATACAAACTTTAAATTAATCCTCCTAGGGTTTTTTTTCCCCCCAATGTGTGTGTGTGTGTGTGTGTGTGTGTGTGTGTGTGTGTGTGGTAAAATACACATAATATGAAATTTATCATCTTAACCATTTTTAAGTGTACAGTTAAGTAGCATTAAGTACATTCATTTATATTGTCATGCAACCATCACCACTACCCATTTCCAGAACTCTTTTCATCTTGCAGAACTGAACTTCTATACCCATTAAACAGCAATGCTCCACTATTGAGTCTTTGCCTTGCGTTCTTGGCACACCCAGCAGGAACATGCAGGGACACTCAAGGTCTATGGCAGATGACCATTTCCCACACCATCACACCCCTGCCTTCAGAGACTCCCCATACCTCTAGCTCCTAAGACTTTGCAGGGCTCTAAGGCAGGGATTGGCAAATGTTTTCTGTATAAGGGTCAGATAATAAATATTTTAGGCTTTACAGGTAACTACTCAACTCAGCTATTGTATGAAATCAGCCATAGACAGTATGCAAACAAATGAGTATGACTGTACTCCAATAAAACTTTATTTACAAAAACAATTTACAAAAATAAGTTGTGGGTCCAATGTGGCCCATGGGCTATAGCTGAATGATCTCTGCAAGACTAGGGCAGGAATCTGCTTGCTTCTGGTTGTAGAAAGCTTTTTAGCTTTATCTGTTCTGCTAAGTCAATCATCTGACGTTTCATCTTACAAAACTCTGTTGACATTTCTCCGCTGCTGTTATCTTTTCTCCCAATCACTTTCTCCTGTTGGAATTTATAGCTTTTCTACCCCTCTGTAGTTATTTTCACGGCGTTTCCAGTAGGGAACTGATATAAATGTACATGTTTATTTAACCCACATTTTTAAAAACTTTTAATTTCAAAATAATTTCAAACTTACAGCAAAGTTGTTGCAAGAATAGTATAAGGAATTCCCATATATGCTTTACCCAGAGTTACTAGTTGTTAACATTTTGTTGCATTTGCTTTGTAATTCTCTCTCTCCATATATATATATATATATATATATATATATATATATATATATATATA
>NW_021703774.1:22527851-22592382 GCF_005190385.1 Monodon monoceros
TATATATATATATATATATATATATATATATATATATATATATATATGTAGAGTATATATAGTGTATGAAATGGAAGGACATTTCAGCCATGACTCCTTAAATAATTCAGTGTGTATTTTCTGAGATCAAGGATATTCACTTAGAAAGAATTCATTCTCAAAATCAAGATATTTAACATTAATATAATACTGTTATTTAATTTATAGACTTTCTTCAAATGTCCCCAGTAGTCCCAATAATATTCTTCATAGAAATGGTGTCTGGTCCAGGATCCAGTCTAGGATAGAGCGTTGCGATTTGTTTTTATGACTCTTTAGTCTCCTTTCATCATGAACGTTTTTATCTGCCTTTCCTTTCCTTTCATGACGTTGACTTTTCTGACATTGACATCTTTGAAAAGTACAGGCCAGTTATTTTGTAGAATGTTACTTAATCTGGTGGGGTTTTTTTCCTGATGTTTCCTCATGATTAGATTTATATTATGCATTTTTGGCATAAAAGATGTTGTTTCCTTTCAGGAATCAGGAATTGATCTACAATTTTTAGCCAAGATTGTTCCCCCCAACACATTATTCTTCATTCTCCCTGATGTACCTGGAAACTCTCCAGAAGTTTGTACAGAAGAACAACCTTTGTTCTGACTTTTAAAAATACATAATTTATTCTAGAGATCACTTTATACTCATTCTTTCACTCCATAAACCTTTCAACAGCTTTTGACCAAAAGCTGAAATCTGATTGTCTAAATTTTGCCCTGCTGAGTTGGACTCAGTGCCTTATTTATTTACTAACTGTGTATATATAGACTGTACTTTGAAATATCTTGCACTGTCCTGGATTTCATATTCTAATACTGGATGAATATCTAACCAAGGAGGAGGATATTAGGATACAGGAGTGAGGAGTGAGGTTACAACCTCAGTGCAGTTTTTCTATATAAAAATAACAGTTTTCTTGAGATATAATTCACATACCATAAAATTCAATAATTCACATACCATAAAATTCATCCTTTTAAAGTGAACAGTTCAGGGCTTCCCCAGTGGTGCTGTGCTTAAGAATCTGCCTGCCAATGAAGGGGACACGGGTTCGAGCCTGGGAAGATCCCACATGCCACGGAGCAACTAAGCCCATGAGCCCGCGAGCCACAACTACTGAAGTCTGCCCACCTAGAGCCAGTGCTCCACAACAAGAGAAGCCACCGCAATGAGAAGCCCGCGCCCCGCAAGGAAGAGTAGCCCCCGCCTTCCGCAACTAGAGAAAGCCCGCGCGCAGCAACGAAGACCCAACGCAGCCAAAAATAAATGTTTAAATTTATATAAAAAACTAAAGTGTACAATTCAGTAGTTTTTAGTATATTAACAGAGTTATGGTGATACACCATCACCAATATCTAATTTTAGAATGTTTTCATCATCACTGCAGTTTGAAGAGTAACAAATTTGAATCCCTTGGTAAAATGGCCAGAGGCAGAGCAGCTTCTGTCTGAAAGATGTGGGGGAGGGATGGAGGGAATCTCACAGGCTGCACGTTTTCAAGGAGCACAGAGATGCCAGAGACTGCAGGGATGAGAGAAGGCTTTTGTAGGAGGGTGTGGAATTAAAGAACAGTAGGATTTCATGTTTGGATGCAGGAGAGCATCCTTTCCAGGCATGCTGCACGAGCAAAGGTTGGAGATGTGATTGAATTGAGTGTGTTTGTTAGCCAGGAACAGCCTCTCTTCACTGAAATGGAGAGTTCCTGGGCCAGGGTGAGCAGTAAGGTTGGAGGCCAAGGGGGTGAACTTTATCCTGACGTTGTATACAGGGTGACAGTCAGAAGTTTAATATCCCTGTAACAGGCCCTGGTTCTGGTCTGCTGGCTGTGATCTTGAGGATGCCGGGTGTTGAAACTGCATCTGTGAGCACATAAAAACGGTGTCGGAGGAGTTGTGAGGCGGTGACGAGGAGCGATGACAGAGGTGACAGGGTAGGTTTTCTAAGGATGAAGGTCTGGGGATTAACGCTTGTTGCAGAAGTCAAGAACCAAGCATCCACTGGCCTGAGTGCCCAGCTTCTTCTGAACGGAAGCGGATTGATTAAGTGCTACTGTCCAGGGGTTGAACTACCCGTTGTAGACCTCATCCTCACCACGAAGACCTCTTTGGGTTTTGTTTGTTTTGGGTTTTGTTTTTACATCTTTATTGGAGTATAATGGCTTTACAATGTTGTGTTAGTTTCTGCTGTATAACAAAGTGAATCAGCTATATGTATACATGTATCCCCATATCCCCTCCCTCTTGAACCTCCCGCCCACCCTCCCTATCCCACCCTCTAGGTGGTCACAGAGCACCGAGCTGATCTCCCTGTGCTATGCGGCTCCTTCCCACTAGCTATCTATTTTACATTTGATAGTGTATATATGCTCATGTTACTCTCTCATTTCGTCCCAGCTTACCCTTCGCCCCATCCGTGCCCTCACGTCCGTTCTCTACGAGTGCGATGAAGACCTCTTTGAATGGGTCGTACTTTCACCCAGACTAATGCTTCTCAGACTCTGTGTGTTGAAAGACAAATTTGTTTGTTTTTAAATTTCCCAATCTGTCCTGGACCAATACACGTGTAAAATACAATAGCAATGAACGGCTAGAAATATGAAACAAGTCATACAACGTGCAACCTTGGGGTTTGTTTTTTGATTCAGTGGACAAAGTTACTGCCTGAGTTACTAAACACTTTGGCTTCGTTTCTGTCCTCGGGTCCGCGGGCAGCACTTTGAGAGCCCTCTTCCAAAGCAGAGGCGGAGCTTAGGCAGGTGCAGAGATTCGCCCGGGTCGCTTAGGTAAGAGGGGCGGAGCGCGACTGAACCCGGGTCTCCCCGCCGCCCTGGGCCCGGCCCTGGCCCGTCCCTCTGGGAGGCCGAGCCGGGGCGGGGTCAGCGTGGGGTTGGCAGGGGACGCGCGGATAGGGAGCCGGGGAACCAGGGGAGCCAGAGCCAGAGGGACCGCGTACCTGCTGCCGCCGAGCCCGGGAGCCAGGAGCAGACGACCGTAAGCGCCCGGGGGCGTCGTGCGCAGTTTCCGGGGCCCGGGCGGCCGTGACCGCGCTCCCGGGGTTGCAGGGGCGGATCGCGATCCCGCGGGCTTGGGGACGCTGTCGGCCGGCGCCGTCCGGCCAGGGCTCCAGGGAGACTTCCAGACAGGCCTCCGCTCCCGCCCGCTTCCCCGCAGCCCGCAGCTCCGTCGAGACCTAGGCTCCGAGCGCGCCGCTCGGCCCCCGCCCCCTCTGGCCCGCAAGAGCTCCGGGCTCCGGGAGAGGCCCGCGTGAGCCCTGCGAGCGGGCTCTGGCCAGCGGGGGAGAGCAGCGGGGCCCCGTGGCTTGGCTCTTCTGGAGAGTACCGCTTCCAGGGTGCGTCTGGGTCACGCAGTGCAACTGCACTTGTTTGTCACCGGAGTCCTAAAACCGATCTCAGGTCTCTTAGCTGAGACGTGCTCTCTCGCCATCTCCGTGCGCCGCTCCAGTTTTTCTCTCCCTCCCCTTGTTCTTCTCTCGAGAGAGAAGGCCAACCTGCTCAGCTCAGCGCACGGGAGAGGAAACCTGGGCCCGGGGTTAAGAGTTCACCATGTAGCAGGAGCCCAGGGATGTGATCAGTGTAAGCGCAGCAGAGACCCGAGATTCCTTTAGCCTCCCTCCCCGCAGGAAGCTGGGGAATTTAAGCCTCCGGCCCCTCACTTGCCCGGCCCTTCTGACGCCTTCGGGGTGGAGGCGCGGTCAGACTCTAACAATGTTGTGATCCTAGTTTTGACTTATTTTGAAGCTTCGTCCCCCACCCTCTTCACTCTCCTCCACTATATAAACTTCAGGCTCCACAAAGCCTGGGTGGGCCCCTGGCGCCCGGATGCGCAGACAGCCTTCTCTCTGCCCTGCCCCACCTCCCCACGCTGTAGCTCCGTGCCGGCTCCGCCGTGGAGTAGGGGGGGACCTCTGCATTCGGCACCTCAGCACCCAGTACATCGGATTTACGAGCTGTTGCGGGAAATTGCTGAGAGCATTGGGATTTATGCCTGTCTCAGTGCCGCTCCGCAGACTCCTCTGAATTCAGCATTAAAAATAAACTTTGGCAAGAAGAGGCACCGCTCCGGGAAGTAGCATTGTCTTCTGGTATGGTGGTTGCTTCCTTCAGGGGACGTTGTAGCCTTTTCACTAGCCCCAGCAGGTCTGATTTAGCAAAAAGCAGTTTTTCCTTCCCACATGTCCACACCTAGGCGTGGGCAGTGTGAGCGGACTGACCACTGTGTGTAGGCTCTGCCCCTGCACCGGGGCTCAGCAGGGAGCATGCCTTCACGGAGTCTACCGTTCTGCTGGGGGAAAGATGGACGATACGCACAATAGATTTGTAAAATATAAACTATGTTAGAAAGCGATGTGGGAGCAAAATACAGCACTGAAAAGAGAAGTGGGGGGGTGGGTAAAAGAAGGCCCCCCTGAGAGGGGATATTTGAATAATACTGAGGAGTAAGGGGGTGGCAGACTGCTATCTGGAGTGATGGTGCACAGGTCAAGCAAGTGCAAAGGCCCCATGGCAGGCATGTGGCTGGCATGGATGAACTTTATATCTGTGTTTGCTGAGTGTGGGCCAAGCTGCCACCAGGGTCCTTTGGTGTGAGTGGGCTACTGGATAAACTTAACTGGCTCAGCCTGAGAACAAGAGGCTCCCCCCCACCTCCAGTTCCAGGAAAGGAAAGTCTTCCATGGGAAATAACTGCTCAGCAAGGCCGCCAGGGTGAACTTCAACACCACCTGCTCCAACCACATGCTCCCTGTGTAATCCCACCTGCCTCCCGGCTATCCCTTAAGTGCATGGGCTGGTACAGACTTACGGGAGTGGGATGTCCATGGTAAGAGACTGAATGGGGCCTGTTTGGGCAGAGGGACCTTTAGAGAAAGGGCATCGGATCACTGGAGGAAGTGGAGTGCCTCCCCCAGCCCCCTCCTGTAGTGTCCTCGTTCATGTCTGAGGTCTAAATCCAGCACCAGCTGGAGGGCACAGGGGGCCCCCATGTTATCAATACACGGTGACCCTCCCATCGACGTAACCTAACATGCCCAGGCTTAGTGATTGCTGACTTGCACCTTGACTTTCCTTCCAGCATCCTGGCCTAGCCCAGACATGGGAAGGCAGGGGCTGCCCAGATTCCAGTTCTCCATCCTTGAGCTGAGATACTCAAAGACATGGAACCCAGCTGGGCTTACAAAATAAGGCAGGGCTCAGTGTGAGCTGCTCACTACTGCCGATGAAGGAGCCCAGAACATACCCACTCAGGCTGGAGTGGACACAGACAGAACAGGCCTGTGGTGACTTGAAGGGTCTTTAGGATCCCATGCTCAAAACCCACCTCTGATAGGACCCTACATCCCATCATAGTGATTCATTCCTTTGAGAGGTGATCCACAGTGATGTGGAAAGAGAATTGGCATAGGAAGAATATCTGGCTGGTGTCCCAGCTCTGCCAGTAAGTTCTGCTCTGGGGACCTCATCCATGAAATGAGGTTGGGCTATATAATCTGCAAGGCTTCTTACAGATCTAATATGTGATGATTCTGTGGTTAAGAATCCAAAGGGATCTTCAGAAAAGGAAAGAGGTTACTGGGAAGCTGTCAGTTTTGATGGGGCCTAGGTGGTCCTGCAGCCTACGCCGGGTTCGCTGCGGGCAGCGTCAAATAAGAGTGAAGGGCCTGGCCAGGGTGTAGGAGGCAAGACCCCAGGCAGAGGTCGAGGGCCCAGGGTGGAGGCAGAAGCGTCACTACCCAGGCCAGCTGGCCCCATGGGTCACCTGTGGGCTGCTGGTGGGTGGTTCTTGGCCTGAGCCTAGTGGTTTAGGAGCAGAGGCTCCAGGGGCCGTACGGTCAGGTGGGGAGGTTGCAGCAGGGAGATGGCACCCCAACATTTCCCCCAAGAGGGAACCAAAGCTTTGCCAAGGATCCAGCCCCCACCCCCACCCCCTTCCCTGAGGAGGGAGTGCTGGACGCTCTCTTGTCAAGGAGAGAACGCTACGATCCTGCCCTTGGTTGCCTAAGTGAACACGCCATCGTGCAAACCAGGTTCAAACTGAAACTGCCTCTTCTGCCATCAAGGTTACAGTTGGCCCTCCGTATGCCTAGGCTTTGAGGCCGTGGATGTGGAACCCAGCCACACGGAGGGCAGGCTGTACTCTGCCGTTTATATAAGGGACCCGAGCATCCACCGATTTTGGTATCCGGAGGGTGCTGGGACCAATCCCCCACGGATACTGAGGAATGACTCTATGTTTACTTCCTGAGGGAGGTCATCGTTCATCCTTTGTCACCAGAGAGCAGCTGTTTTCACTGTCTGAAGTCTAGCCTGTGAACATTCCTTTAGACAGGCTCAAGGACCTGGAGTGGAGTCTTCCTGTCCACTGGACCCCATGGTCTGTCTTGGCTTTGCTGTCAGGCAGCGGGTACCGTTCTCATGAGGAGCCATTTGAGTGCACAGTCCAACTACTGCTAAGCCACACCTGTTAGGCTCAACAGAAAGTGCTTGCGGTAGGAAAAAAAAAAGCTCTTCTATTTGGGGATTTCAAGGACTTTCTGGAGGAATCTACAGCTAACCCACAAGTGGGAACCATGGGTCTTGTCCCGAGTCAAGAGCAGGAGTTTTTACTACCTTTAGTGTTTGGGAAGATTGATAAACAGACTGAATTAAAATATCTTCTTGGCACTTGCAAGCTGGGTTAACTTGGGCAAACTGTTTAGCCTCTTGGAGCTTCATTTTTAAATCTCTTTAAAACAGAAAACAACTATGCCTTACTTCTTAGGGTTATCGTAGCACGGGAGATGCTGTGCTTATGGAGTCTTCCCATCACCATGTCCCAGTCCAGGGCTTCTTTGGGCTTCCTCAGAGGAGGTGGTGCTGCCCAGACGCGTCCTCATGTTCTGGAAGGGTTCTGAGCGTCCCCGCCGTGGGCCTATCGGGCTGGCTGTAGCCAGGCTGTGGCCTGCGCTGTGAGCTCTGAGGGCTGCAGGAAGCCAGTGACCAGCAGCGGGAGTCCAGGTGCCTCTGAGCCAGAGACCCGTGTGGTGCTTCTCAGTGGCTGGGCACGGGCCTTCCCCGAGGACCACCACCTCAGGGTGTCCCCCGGCGGCTCAGCCTGCGACTTGGCTTTCCAGGTGGCATGAGTGGCCTTTGCGATACTGGGTGCAACTTTCCCGTTGTACTACCCTTCTCGTTAGAACTGGAGAGACTTGGACCTTTTGGACAGTAAGAGAAACACTGATTCCAGCACCAAGCTCCATGATTAACCCCTGAGTGCCAAGGGCTCAGGGAAATCTGACGCTCTTACCAACTCTTTGGGAGAAAATGGATGTATTTTCCTGCTTTCCGGGTTTTCTGCCTGTGAACCAAGTTGTCGCTGTGAGGAGGCAGGAGCCGGCAGGCTGGCCACCAGGTGGGGGAAGGCGGCCCCCTGCCCTCGGCCGGGTCTGTGCCCCCTTCCCACAGGTGGGTCTCAGGGTCACGGTGATACTGTCAAGATGGAACACCTTAATTTCAGAGTTGCCCCCTGGACCTTTGGTTGAACTTCAGAAGTATTTTTAGCCTTTTTTGACTTTTTATTTCTTTTTGCAACCTAGACATTTCCACAAGCAAACTGACCCCACCAAGACACCAGCAACCCAGAATATTCCTCTGAGCTCAGACTCTAGTCCTTAGGGCTGCAGTACGTGAAGCACAGGGACCCTTTCAGTGCGTTTCAGACAATAAAGCCAGCTCAAGTGACTGTGCTGTGGCCCAGCTCTCAGTGCTATCCTGTTACACACTATTGAGGAAGCTTCCAGACCGGGAGCACGTCGCTGAGGAAAAGCAGACTTGGGGAGGGGAGGGAGGAGAGAGAGTGTGGTTAGTGGTGGAAAGGAAATCAAATCGGTGTATTATACACCTATATAATAGGCCCACGCCTATTATCTCCTGAAATAGGAGTCTTTCTCTCCTCAAATAGAGAATGTCACGTATTGAAATTCCAGGAAGGTAATGTTTTTTCCTCATAGGCAGTGAACTGTGTTCCACTTGGGTTTTTTCTCTGGTAATTTAAACCAGTGGACAACTTGACGGAATGCGAGATGGAAAGGATTCAAATGAAACTCCCAGAGCATGAGTGTGTGAACCCTGCAGGGTGGAGAGAGTCTGCTCCCCACTTGTGTTGTTTAACTAAAAGTCTGCATGGCAGCTTGTGTAAATGAGTTTGTGGTGGCCCCTGCTCCCCCAGCTCAGGGACATTTAAAATCTGTGGAGGTCAGCATCCCCTCTCTGAAGGTGCTCTGGGCCAGGCAGCCCACCCATATGATTCCCCCCCCTTCACCCATCCAGACCCTCCTGGCAGGTGCTGAGGCTGCCTTCACTCAGGCCCCAGAGCCGAGAGCCCCCTCCTTATCCTAGGCCATGCTTCCCTCACTTTCTGCCTTCCAGCCACACTGGCCTTCAGGCATCCTATCCGCCCTGGAACCCTCTGCCTTTCTCTCTTTCAAGGATCGCTTCTAACTTCCCTTCTTGTTGTTCAGATAACACTTCCTCAGGGAAGGTTCCCTCAGCTTCAGGGTAGGCCTCTCTCCCCGACCTTTAGTGTCCTCAGGATTTAAAAACAAAAAGCAAATGCCTGTGACAGCTGTTCCCTGTGTGGCCACTTTCCCTGAGTTCATTCAGTAGGGATGTACTTTATTCCACCCATTTTGCAGGTGTGGAGACTGAGGCTTGGAGAAATGAAGACACTGGCCTAAGTTTACCTAGGCTATGGCTGGTAAGGGATAGGGCCAGGATTCAAAGCAGGCCCTGAGTGCCTGACCACCAGCCGAGCTGGCTCCTGAGTCCATAAAGATTTTCATCAGATCAGATCAGCAGTCAGTAATTGTATTCTTTCTGTCTGTCTATACAGGTGTGTGTATGTGTGTGTGTGCGTATATATATATCTCGTTGGGGGCATGGGGATGGGGGCAGGGGGCGGGGGTGACCCTCCAGAGCATACAGTGATGTGCCTTCACTCAGGCCCCAGAACAGGGTTCCCCATAATAAGGCTGCCCCCCACACTGTTTTTACTTTTTTACTTCCCCTTGTTTTTGCCTACAAACGACGTGTTTCTTTTCCTGCCAGGCTGCTCTCCCGGGGCTTGGTTCCAGATCTTTCAGGGAGATAAACATGGCCCTTGTCCCAAGTGCGGAGCATTCTAATCTGTCCAGCCCAGCTGACCTTGCCCATGGGCCTGGCCCACCCCAGCACTGCTGGCCGCTGGGGTTCCGGGAAAAGCCTGTGGGTGGAGAGGCTGGTCACGTGCTGGGCTGTGCAGAGTTGGGGAGAGGCCCTTCACCCCGGGTATTCCCCCATCTATCCTGGGCCAGAGCAGTCTCCGCTACAGTGAGCTTGCCTGGGAGTTTCGGGCATCGCTGTTGGGGAGCCCCTGGGAGCCCCAGGCTTTGGCCAGCCTTCGGTGCACGTTGCTTGGAGGGACGTTCCTGGTCTGGGTGGCCTTCCTTGACGTGCCCACCTGGAGTGGAAGGGAAGCCATCTGTTTTCCCCTTTCTGCTGGATATGCCTCTCCCCAGGGAGGAGCAGCAAGGCTGGGTAGGGCAGCGAGGGGCCGAGGCCGAGGAAGCACACAGACCCCCAGCCCCGCCTTTCTCTGGCCTGGAGTCTGGGGGC
Source organism: Monodon monoceros (assembly GCF_005190385.1). NCBI lineage: Eukaryota > Metazoa > Chordata > Mammalia > Artiodactyla > Monodontidae > Monodon > Monodon monoceros. The sequence goes on from NW_021703774.1 coordinate 22,537,537, forward strand.
ACACAGTGTACCCCTCTGCCCCGCGCTTGTGGACCACTGGCTGACTACTTCCCCAGAAGGAACACAAGGTTATTATGCTCCTGAGTCTGAATCCCTGTCAGGAAGACATCAGACAACAGGCTGGAGGGAGGAATCCCCCATGCAGGCCACAGCTGGGCCTTCTCCTGGGGCTCAGGTCTGTGTCCACCCTCTCGGCCTCTTCTCTCTCTTTTTTTTTTTTTTTGCTGTATGCGGGCCTCTCACTGTTGTGGCCTCTCCCGTTGCGGAGCACAGGCTCCGGACGCGCAGGCTTAGCGGCCATGGCTCACGGGCCCAGCTGCCCCGCGGCATGTGGGATCTTCCCGGACCGGGGCACGAACCCGCGTCCCCTGCATCGGCAGGCGGACTCTCAACCACTGCGCCACCAGGGAAGCCCTCGGCCTCTTCTCTTGAAGGACATTTGGGCATCCAGCCCAAGGCCAGGTACATGGTAAGAGTTGGAGTTAGCTAGTAGCTTTCTATGACTTGGGGAGCATTTTCAGATTGTGAGGTTCTCACCACCTGCCTGGGTCCGAGGGAGGAGACTCTCCGAGGGCAGGCTGGCTGGCCCACCCCTCCTCCCATCGTGGTCAGCAGGATCCTGAGGCTGAGCCTCATCTTTCTAGATCCCAAACCCTGACATTTACAGTGCGCCTGGGATACCGGCCCATCTCTACAAACTAGGCTCAGAAGTAGGTTGTCTATAATTCCTCAAGGAGAATTCAGCCATCTTTTTGCTCAAAAGGTCTGATCATTTTCAACGCTGTCATTCAAAGAACTTTTAAATTCATTCATTCAACAATTTTTTTTTTATCACAAGTCGTCAACAGCACTTTATTTTGTTCGAATGCTTCTTGTTGGCAGCTGCTACCTGTTCAGCGATTCTGTCCAGATCTCTCTGTCCCTGAGGTGTCAGTTTGTAGCCCCCATCTTGGTCCTTTCCCACCTTTTTCAGCCCCTCCAGGGCTTGGAGAACCCGACAGACCATGCTCTTGGAGCCTCTGCTGAAGTGGCTGGGCATGACACCGTTTCCCTGACACCCACCATAGATCTTGGTCATGGAGCCCCTGCCCCAGCCCCGGGGCTGCCCCAGAGATACAGGTGCCTTGCTGTGGAAGCAGCTCGTGTGTAGAACCCGTTCTTATCGTAGGGAGTGAGCTCTTTATGCTTGGCCGGCTTGACAGTGTCCACCCGTTCAGGGGCTTTCAACTTCCTGGACTTTCTGAGGAAGGCTGCCAGGGCTCTGACGCACTCCCGCTGGTTCACGTCTTTTACAGTAACTCCAGGCATCGTGCAGCCTGCGAGCTGCCAGCCAGGGGAAAAGGCCATTCAACAAATATTTACCGAGCATCCAATAAGTGCCAGGCACTGGGGACACAGGGGAGCCAAAGCAGCCCTAGTCTCTACCCTCAAAGAGCTTCCTTCCAGTGGGGGAGACCCCTACCAGTCACATAACGTCATGGACAAACGTGACAGTGACGAGGGGTAGGAAGGAGAGGTGCGCGGTGCTGAAATAGGCTTGGAGGAGGGACACGATCTGAAATCGGAAGGATGAACGCAAGTTAAGGAGCTGAGAAGGGACGGGAAGAGCGTTGCAGACAGAGGGAACCAGCATTTCCGCGAAGCCCTGCAGCCGGAGGGAGCAGGTGAGCACACACGCCTGAAAGGACATGGAGGTCAGGGCTGAAGCCTGGGAGGGGTGTGGGCAGGTCAGACCACACAGGTCTTGAAGGTCACCTTAACCAGCGTTGCTTTGTCCCCAAAGTAGCAGGAAGCTATTTAAGAGTTTTAGCAGGGGGTGCGACAGGGTCAGATTTGCATTGCCAAAAGATCGCTCTGGCTACAGAGTGTATTGGTGGGGGGGGGGGGGCAGAGCAGGGGTGAGTGGACCGGCTGTAGTCCAGGGAGAGACGGGCACCTGGGCACCTGGGCGGGGTGGTGGTGGTGGAGAAGGATTGGGGATATAAGTTGGGAGGTAGAGCTGCCGGAACTTGCCGAGAGATTGGATGTGGATGAAACAGAGGAGGGGGCTTTCAAGGACATCGCCCGGGTTTTTGGCTTGGCAGATGGAAGGTGGCTACTGCCAGCTACAGTGAGAGGGAACCCAGAGGAAGACCAAGTTTAGGGAGACAAGTGCAATTTCAGATGCACTGGAGGAGGTGTTGAGACATTGAGGAACTATGGACTTGGCCGGTGGGTGCCTGGGTCTGGAGCTCAGAGGAGGTCTGGGTTAGAGATGCTCATGTCTGTCATCTGTCCAGAGGTGGCAGTGGGAGCCATGTGCACAGAAAGGACAGCCCCGTTTGGACACCAGTTCTTCGGCAGCCAGTGTTTCTCCCACAGCCCAGCCAGCTTTCCTTACCCTGTTTCACATGTTCGCCAGGCCCCCGGCCCTCAGATGCCCATGGGTTTCTGAGTTTCCGGATTCCCCTTTGTCTCCAGGGCTTCTTGGCCCCTGGGAAGTCACAGCTCAGCTGCTGAGTGCATTTGCCCAGCTCTGGTGCTGCGAGGTGTCTGACTCACTGTTGGAGCTGGATCACAGGGAAGACTCACTCTTGTGGTTGTCCATATTTTTTAAATGTATAATTATTTTGTTTTGGGGTAGATAGTACATGCATTTGGTAAAAAGAATTTTTTTTTTCAACATGCAAAAGCATATTCAGTGAAAGTTTGTTTCCTCTTTGCTGTCTTTTGAGAACATACCTTTATGTGATTGGGGCAGCAGGAAAATGTTTATTTATCATATAAATGTTCCAGAGACGGAACAGTAATAGAGCACTGAAAATTTTGAAGACTGGGCATTTGTTCTTAAGAGTGTGTGCCCTGGGGGAGCTTGATATATTTTCTTTCCGCCCTTTCTCAGTTAGTTGGGATTATGTTAGGCTTTATATAATCGAAAACTCAAAATAACAATGGATTAAACAATATAGAAGTTTATTTTCCTGTCATACAAAGGAAGTTTGGGAGTAAGCAGTCCAGGCCTGGGCTGGTGGCTCCATGGTGAATGCAAGATCCTTCCATCATCTCTGATTTCCATCCTCAAGATCACTTCATGGTCCAAAATGGCTACCAGAGTCCAGCCATCATGTCTGAGTCCCAGGAGGCATGAAAAGAAAGGGGAAGAGCACACAGTTTCATCGTACAGAAAAATCCTCCCCAAGTAACAAAGCATAAGGAATAGAGGTGGTCTGGGGAAGGGGGGGTTGTGGGTCTGGCTGTCATTATTAGAATCCTGCCACATTTCCCCTCCAACCCCACCCCCTTTACTGGCTGTGATCTCAGACGAGTTACACAACCTTGGTTTTCTCATCTGTAAAGTGGGACTGTTGTGAGGATTAATGGGTCAAATGATACAAAGTGCTCACAGCAGTGTCCGAGGAAGCCCTCCCTAAGATGCCTGTTACCCTCAGGCCTTGAGCCCACTGGGGGTAAGAGTTCAGGGGCAAACATAAATACACACTGCGATGGGGTCAAGGGCGGCTCACGGACAAGAGATTTTGCGGGCTCCTGAGGGAGGAAGAGCAGGGTTCTGATGGGGGAAATGGAGGGTTGTCCCAGGATTTGGAGGTCTGTTTGTGGGGGACAGAGAAACTGCCTTGTATGGCTCCAGGCTCCAGAGTCGGGGTGCCTCCTGGGGCTGGCTAGGAGTTTAGCCTGTAGCTTGCAGGCTGTGAGGACAGATTATGGAATTTCTCCTTCCTGGGAAAAGAGGGTTGGTAAAACGTGATAGTTAGGCTGCTGAGACTTTCACAGGCCTGGCTGTGGGGGCAGCAGGCCCCCCTGGAACTGTAGCATTTTCTTCAAATTTCTAACTGGGATCTTGGACACCATGGATGTGGAGTCATGGGTCCACCCTTCCCCCTGAGGGTTACAACCAGGAGGGCAGCTTGGGGAATCCAGCTTTCTGCACGGGACCAACTTACCAGTCTGTGTGCAGAGAGAGGCTCTGGGATTGTCTGCTCACTTTGGAGATGGCATTTTCTCTTTGCTTCTTGATCCTATAGAAGGGCCACAGTCCCTCCCACCTCGGTCAGGCCCAAGTGTTTATTCAACAGCTGTTGGTGAGATTCCTGCATCTGCCAGAACTGGGCTCTGTGCTCACTGGGATACCTTGGGGAGCAAGACAGATAGCCAGCCTTCTTAGAGTTTATAATTCAGTCTAGAGCAAAGGTTCTCAGAGTGTGGTCCCCGGACCACCAGCAGCAGCATTACCTGGGAACTAGTTAGAAATGCAGATTCTCCGGCCATACCCCAGATCCCTTGAATCGTTTAACAGCTTCTCAGGTGATTCTAACACATCCTGAAGTTGGAACCGCTGATCTGCAGCATGGGTTCTGCACTGAGGGCAGTTTCCCTCCCAGGGAACATTCGGCCATATCTGGAGATATGTTTGGTTGTCACACGGGGCGTGGTGGGGTGGGGGTGGGGGTGGGGAGGAGGTGGAGCTGGTATTACTGGGTAGAGGCCAGGGATGCTGTTAAACACCCTACAGTGCACAGGACAGGCCTCATAACAAAGAACTATCTGGTCCAAAATGTCAGTTGTGCTGAGGTTGAGAAGCCCTGCCCTAGAGCAGTTACAGTAGAGGGCAGCGAGGGCAGTGGTCCTTTTCTCCCTTTGTTCCAGATGTGTTGCTCCCTGGCCACATGACCTGGGGTGAGTCACGGCCACCCCTGGCCTCAGTTTCCCCAGCTATGAAGTGAGGGGGGTGAACTCACGTTGCTGAGTTCCTCTTTAGCTTGGAGGTTCAGTAGTTCCAACCTAGCAACTGGCTGACCCAGGGAGGTTGGGCTGATGCAGCCCTACTCTTCATCTCAGGTGCCAACTGGCCTAGAGAGGCCTTGGGGGAGGGGAGGCAGGTAAGGGCTGTGTCATCTGCCTAGTGCTACCGCCTCCGCAACCCAGGCTGCGGCAGCCAGAGTCCAGCTGGCCTTGGGTTTCCCGGTGAACGGTGCTTCTCCACACTGGGGGAGATGGGGAGTCCAACCCCAAGGAGCCCGCCCTGGGGAGGAGAGTCACCAGCTGGCTCCACGCCCTGGCCTGCACTGTTCAGGGAGCTGGGCAGGCAGAGCGGCGCCTTCCCTCCTGAGCCTCAAACTTCCACTTTCCTCATACTCTAAGTAAACCAGCAGTCCTGGCCAAGGAGGGCCGGAGGCCTGAGGGCAGCCGCGGCACCCGGGTAGCCGTCCCGCCGGCGCCCTGCACGCCCAGACTCTTCACGCCCCGGGGGTGGGCGTCTCGGCTCTCCCTCCCTACCAGGGAGCGTGGGGGCGGGGTTAAACCTAAGGACGCAGGGGTCCCCTGAACTCTGATTGGTCGGACTCTGAGGCCCCGCCTCTTCTCGGAGCTCGCTGACCTCCTTCCTCATGGACCCGCAGCCCCTGTGCACCAGCAAGGGGAAGGTCTTGTTTATTATTTAATTTTTCGGGAAAAAAATGTGCAGGCCTGAGAGACCCACTCTGGTAGACGGCCGCGGCCCGCGTGCAGTCGTGGCTCCTGTGCTCTGAGGGTCCCAAAGAGCAGGTATGAAGGCTTGAGGCTGAAAACATGCTGAAGGGAGACAAGATGCGATGGGGGCGGGGTTGGCAGGAGCAACATGCCCAATGACAGACAGGGAATGAATGCTTTGACTACAAATTCTAATCCTCACAAGTGCGATGCGATTTGGGGCAAGTTCCTTGCCTGCTCTGACTCTTACCTTAAGTGAAAAGGAAAGTCAAGTTCAATGAATTTTGACTCCTTAGTGGGTGGATTTGTATGGGCCATGGTTTATCACATCCCTGGAAAACCCACCTGCAGACAGTCAATACCTGTTACACCTGGCTAACCTAGAGCGCCTTACTTCGTGTGCGTTTAGTGCCCGCTATTAAATAAAGGGCGGTTAATAGGTGGCAGATTAACACACTGCAGTAAAGCTCGCTTTGTAATCTGAGATCAGTGGCTCTAAAGCCCCCTCCTTGAACCAAGGACTAATATTCTTATTATCTTAATTAGGATGCAAGAGAAAGGGCTTTAAACTTTCTCCTTGAATCTGTTATGTTGCTCTGGGCTGTGGCCCATCATGGTGCCCCTTGTCCTGGTTTCCTGAATTTAGATGCAGTGCTTGAACACTGATCATTTCAACATTCTCTCTCGTGGTTCTGTTTGCTGTCGAAGTCCGGGGACATAACTACTATGCACACACATCAGATCTGCTAAGTTGGTAGGACCCAGCAATTGTTAAAAGGCAGTGGGGGGGCTTCCCTGGTGGCGCAGTGGTTAAGAATCTGCCTGCCAATGCAGGGAACACGGGTTCGATCCCTGGTCCGGGAAGATCCCACATGCCGCGGAGCAACTAAGCCCATGTGCCACAACTACTGAGCCTGTGCTCTAGAGCCCGCGAGCCACAACTACTGAGCCCACATGCCACAACTACTGAAGCCCGCTCGCCTAGAGCCCGTGCTCCACATCAAGAGAAGCCACCTCCATGAGAAGCCCACACGCCGCAACAAAGTGTAGCCCCCGCTCACTGCAACTAGATAAAGCCCACGCGCAGCAACGAAGATCCAATGCAGCCAAAAAAAACCCTAAAAAACAAATAAATTAAAAATTAAAAAAAGGCAGTGGGGAGTGAGGGTGGCGCCTGCAGCCGCCCCACCTCTCCTGCAGGCCCCTAGCTCCACAGCTCTGCTTCCCTGGCTGCTTCCCAAGGAGCTGATCAAAGGGTGAGAACTCAGAGCTCATGTGGACAAGTGAAAGCACTGAGATAATTCTATGCAGAAAAGGGAAAGTTGGGCATTTATATCCCAGCAGCAAGTGACAACTGTGCTCTTGGCCTCTCTGTGCTTGACAACATCCTACAAAATTTATCTTATTTGCTTCTACCGTGTATGCTGATTTCACAGATATTGGCAAAGTGCCTTTCTGGGCAGGCATTATGCTGGACACTGGGGTCAGGGCAGGGACCAGGATAGACACAGTCCTTGCCTTCCCAGCTCCACACTATTGTGTCGTGACCCTCCCACTGGGTGAACTGTGTCCATCTGCTCCTGCTGCTGGGGGCAGCTGTGCTCTCTGCCTTCTGCCTTTTCCCACATGCTCCCCAGTGCCCCACAATCCCTAAGCCTAGTCCTGCCTTCGAATACCACAGAGACTAGCAGCTGGCTTTTCTCCCTGTTCTCAAAGGGTAGGATTTCCTGGGAGGGACAGAGCGTCTCTCTGTGGGAGGCGGGAGAAGCCTGTGCATGTTTTCTTTTCTTGGCAGGAGCAAACCTCAGAGCCTCAGCAAGCCCCCAGCAGAGTCCTGTGGCAGATAGAGGGCACCCTAGGGTGGGTTTGCTAGCAGCATCCTCCTCCTGCCCCAGTTTTCCAAGGGAGAGTCCGGATGGGCCTGGGAAGTGGATCTGCTGAGGCCTCACCTGAGATCCATGCTTTCTCCTCCGGTTGGGTCCTAACTGCCCTGCATCCAGCATACCCTCTGCTGGCTCAGGCCCGAGGACGGTGCCCATATTCACGCACATTTCTCTGAATGTGAACCTTCGGGGGTTTACTTCCCCTGGGAACGTGCAAGATGAGGAGCTAGATAATAATGCTGGGCCAGTGTCAGCCTGGTATTGGTTTGCAGGAACTAAGTTCTTTCTTCCCCTTCTGAGAAAAAAGCAGGGGAATCAGACTAATGAGGGTTAAAAGAGCTGAGTTGATATGAAATGTAATAGGCAAGTCTATAGAGGCAGAAGGTAGATTAGTGGTTGCTTGGGGCCTTGGGTGGTGTGAGGGACAAAGCAGGGTGATAGCTAAAGGGTACAGGGTTCCTCTTTGTGGTGGTGAAAATGTTCTAAAATTGTGGTCATGGTTGCACATATCTGTGAATATACTAAAGACCACCGGGTTGTACACCTTAAACAAGTGAATTACATGGTATATGAATTATATCTCAATAAAGCTGTTGACAACCAACTGAGATATGTAGCCATGTTTGGGCCACTGAACACTCCCCCACCCCGAATGAACTTAACTTCCCAGCTCTTCACACCTCCCCTCTTACCCCTATGGGTACCCTGAGGACAGACCCCCCCTCAGAGAGTGACAGCAAGGGGCAAGCATGGCTCTATCTCCTCTCCTGAGCCCACCACTCAGAGAAGTCCCTGTGCCTCCCGTTGGGGAGGGTGTCACGAGGGTGGAGAGAAGCTTCTCCGAAGCGTCTGGAGCCAGAGGCCCCTCAGAGAACCATGAGGCCTCAGAAATGCAGGCCCACCACCCAGGGCTGTGCGGAAGCCAACACAGCTTCACCTTTTCCAAATTTGACTCATGAATTTCATAGCTCAGTAGGATTATGGGTGATTTTTGTGTCTTTTTCTGTTGTTTTCCAATTTTTCCATACTATGCTTATAATATTATTTTTTTCAGGTCAAAAGTACCTAAAGTCGAGGGTTGGGTGGGAAAGAAGTCGGGGATCTGGCATTTCCGGCCAGAGGTCAAGGTGGATTCTATCCCCCTTGCAGGAGTCATGTGGCTGGAAATACTCCTCGCCTCAGTGCTGGGCTTTGTCATCTACTGGTTCGTCTCCAAGGACAAGGAGGAAACTTTGCCACTTGAAGATGGATGGTGGGGGCCCGGGGTGAGGCCCACAGCTGGGGAGGACGAGAGCATCCGTCCATTCAAGGTGGAAACATCAGACGAGGAGATCAATGTAAGGCATCTCTTTCCAGAGGAGGGAGCAGTGGGGAGGGCGGGGAGGTCCCTTCTGGGGCTGCGCCTCAGGCTGGGGCTGGGATGGGGAGGGGCTTGGGAAGTGCTCCTCTGGGGGGGGGTGTTTTTTCGCCTACTCTTCTCCCACTGGGCTCTCCTGCTCTGCCCACCCATCCCTTCTGCTCCTTCCCTCCCCTGTTTCCGCCTTCCCCTTCCCAAGGCCCCAGCAGTACCCAGGCCGGCAAGTGGGTGCCAGCCGGACCCAAGGGTCACAGAAAGCATCTGGTTTTGCCTCCTTGGTGCCCCACCTGAAACCCTGGGAGTGAGCTTGTTGGCTCAGGGCCTGGGTGGAGATCGTGAGTGAGAAGCAAGGCCGTGGTGACATAAATGCTGCTGCACAGAGAACCTGGCACCGGGCCTTGTAGTCACATGCAGTCCCTGCGGCCATGCAGAAAGTGAAGCTCAGAGAGGCAAAGCAACTGACCCAAGGCGACCGAGATAATAAGCAGAGGGTTTAAACTCAGATCTGTCTAACTCCAAAGCCTAGGCCTGTCCTCTGCACGGGCCTGGAATCAGGATGGATGGACATGATCGTGGGGGGGGCTGATCTGAGAGCGAGGCTTGAGCAGGGCCAGGAGGGTGGGTGGGACCTGCTATGTCCCTACTCATCCTTTTTTCATTTTGTGGGTGTGGGAGCACCTACTGTGTGCAGGCCCTGTGCTGGGTGCTTAGAAGAAGAGGGAGAGCCTTCCCTCAAAGAGCTCCTAGTCCAGCAGTTGAGAAATGTGGACAGAGAAACGTTAATGATTAATAGAGATAAATGCGGTAAGAGGTGCCGATAAAAAGTCATGGGAGCGCTCAGGAGGATGGGATTAAAGAGCGGAGACAGCTGTACCCAAGAGAAGCCAGACTGAGGCTCCCTTGGTAGCACTTGACGAGGTGTCGCTATTGAGGACAGAGGCTGAGCCCTGTCGATACCTCCTTTAGTGGGTTCCTAGGCTCAGCGTCTGACATTCCTAAAATCTGTGTGGAGGTTACTGCAGTGCTTGGGAGGACACTCTGGGAAGGGTAACACTTGAGAGGCTCTGTGGACCAACTTGAACTTCCCCAGCTGGAGCTGCTCTTTCAGCTTGATGCACGCCTGACCGTGAGACTTGTACCTTCTCTCCGGGTCTGTCATTTTTATCCTAACTGAGTTAGGATATACTGTATCGTTCAGTGCTGCGTATCAGAGTCAGCAAATCCATCCTGCCACCTGTTTTTTTTTTTAATTAATTAATTTATTTATTTATTTATGGCTGTGTTGGGTCTTCGTTTCTGTGCGAGGGCTTTCTCTAGCTGTGGCAAGCGGGGACCACTCTTCATCGCGGTGCGCGGGCCTCTCACTATCGCGGCCTCTCTTGTTGCAGAGCACAGGCTTCAGATGCGCAGGCTCAGTAGCTGTGGCTCATGGGCCCAGTTGCTCCGCGGCATGTGGGATCCTCCCAGACCAGGGCTCGAACCCATGTCCCCTGCATTAGCAGGCAGATTCTCAACCACTGTGCCACCAGGGAAGCCCCACCTGTTTTTTTTTTAATTTAATTTTTATTTTATATCGGAGTATAGTTGATTTACAAGATTGTGTTAGTTTCAGGTGTACAGCAAAGTGATTCAGTTATACATAGACATATATCCATTTTTTTTCAGATTTTTTTCCCATATAGGTTATTGCAGAATATTGAGTAGAGTTCCCTGTGCTATACAGTAGGTCCTTGTTGATTATCTGTTTTATATGTAGTCTGCCACCTGCTTTTGTACAGCTCCCATGCTAAGAATAGTTTTTACATCTTTAAATGGTTGGAAAAAAATCAAAAGAAGAATAATACTTTGTGACATGTGGAAATTACGTGACATCGAATTTCAGTGTCCATAAATAAAGTTTTTTTGGAGCACAGCCATGCCCATTTGTCCGTGTACCATCCACGGCTGTCTCCACACTACAAGGGCAGAGTGGAGTAGCTGCAGCTCAAAAAGCCTAAGATATTTATGATCTGACCCTTTACAGAAAAGTTTGCCAACCCTTGCTGTATATAAGCCTCGATAAATTAAAGATCTGTATTGTTCATACATTTAAAAACTGAAAGATGAGAAGTCATCCTGAAGTCGAAAGTGAAGAACATACGTTTGGGAACAGCCACCACTGTGGGAAGCCAGGAGGTTTCTTCTGGGATAAACCTAACAACCCAGAGCACAAGTGTGCAGACCAGGAGTCTCCTCACCTTGTCTGGTGAAACTTTGCTTTGCCTCTGCTATACATATTATATGTAATATACATTAATATAATTATAATATATAATACATATTATATATCATATATTATCATATATATTAACTATATTAATATATATAAATATATAATATATTACATATAATATCTAGGATATAATAATATAAAATATATTGTATATAATATAAAATAAATATAAATATATATAAAGTATAAATATATAAATAAAATATAATAATATAAAATATATATTATACATTTGATGTAATATAATAATGTTATAAAATATATAATATTTGGGTCTTGTGGCTGCAGGGTTTGGAACTGTCTTCTGGAAACAAACTTTCTCTTGTGCTCTGCCTCATTCACCTTCTCTACTTGGGGTCCTGCATTTTGCTCCAGGATTTACACCAGAGGATTGACAAGGTCCGTTTAACCCCACCTTTGGAGGACAGCCGCTTCCACTACGGTTTCAACTCCAACTATCTGAAGAAAGTCATCTCCTACTGGCGGAATGAATTTGACTGGAGGAAGCAGGTGGAGAGTCTTAACAGATATCCTCACTTCAAGACTAAGATTGAAGGTATGTTTCCAGAACACCAGCTGGAGGGGGATGTATATCACAGGAACGGCCTTCTTAGGTACTGGACGTGACTTAGGGACTTCCCTGGTGGTCCAGTGGTTAAGACTCTGCGCTTCCACCGCAGGGGCATGGGTTCCATCCGTAGTCAGGGAACTAAGATCCCGCATGCCTCCCAGCGCGGCAGAAAAAAAAAGAACCACCTTCCTTAGATACTGGACATGACTTAGATAAAGCCCGGAGACCCAGAATTCAATTATTGGTCACTGAGATGTATTTGGAAGGTATAACGCCATGAGGATGCAAAAATAATGCAGAACCCCAACAAATCCAATGGTCTTTAGAGCTAAACAGGAAAACATATAAATAAATTAAAAACCAAAGAAATGCACAGTCCACTTCAGTGATAGAACAATCTCTGAGAGGATGGAGATAAGATTTAGATCTGGGCGTGGCCTCGGTCAGTCAGCCCCTCCTTGAAGCTTTGGAGTCCATGATGCTGTGACTGTTCAAGGGTGCGCAGCCTGTCAGTCAAGGTCCGAATAAAAACTGTCCTGTCTCTGTAGCTCTAGATCTCCTGTCCCAACAGTATCACAGGTTGTCACCCAACTTCATCTGGAAGGGAAGGTATCTCTCAAAATGTTCTTGGGAAAGTAACCTAAGATCATTTGGGATGAGATAATAGTTTCCTAAGTGGAAAAACATTTTTTTAGCCCCAGAAAGATTTAGAATCAAATATAGAAATGCTTAAGAAAATCAAACTCATGCCGTTAATTTTTACAAATTTATCTGTTTTTAATTATAGTAAAATACACATAACATAAAGTTGACCATTTAAACCATTAAGTGTACATTGTTATGTGTAACGCCACAGTGGAGTAAGTACTTTTATATTGTTATCCAGCCAGCACAGCCATCTATCTTCAGAACTTTTTTTATTTTGCAAAACTGAAACTCTGGGGACTTCCCTGGTGGCACAGTGGTTAAGAATCCGCCTGCCAGTGCAGGGGACTCGGGTTCGAGCCCTGGTCCGGGAAGATCCCACGTGCCGCGGAGCAGCTAAGCCCGGGTGCCACAACTACTGAGCCTGCATGCCACAACTACTGAAGCCCACGTGCCTAGAGCCTGTGCTTCGCAACAAGAGAAGCCTCTGCAGTGAGAAGCCTGTGCACCGCAACGAAGAGTAGCTCTCGTTCACCGCAACTAGAGAAAGCCCGAGCACAGCAATGAAGGCCCAACGCAGCCAAAAGTAAATAAATAAATAATAAATAAATAAATAAACTGAAACTCTGTACTCATTAAGCAATAATTCCTCATTCCCTCCCTCTCCCTAGCCTCTGGAAACCACCATTCTGCTTTCTGTCTCTATGAATTTAAATATGATTCTGAATCTAAGTATCTCATATGAATGAAATCATACAGTATTTGTCCTTTTGACTTGCTTATTGCACTTAGCATAATGTCCTCAAGGTTCATCCATGTTGTAACATGTGTCAGAATTTCCTTTCTAAGGCTGAATAATACCCCGTGGTATAGATATGGCACATTTTGCTTATCCATTCATCCGTCAGTGGACACCTGGGTTGCTTCTGCCTTTTAGCTATTGTGAAAAATATTGCTGTGATTATGAGTGTACAAATATCTGTTTATGTTTCTGCTTTCTGTTCTTTCGGTATATACCCAGAAGTGAAATTGCTGAGTCAAATAGTAATTCTATGCTGATTTTGGGGGGGAACTTTAATACTGTTTTTCCTAGCAGTTGCACCATTTTAAATTCATCTTCTTAAAAAATGTTCAGAGAGGTTGTATTTACCTTCCCAAGGCTGAAAAGTGTGGGAATTGCCCAGTTTCCTAATTTTCCACCAGAGGAATATGTAAGTAGAAAAGTCCTAACTGCTTACATATATTGTGTGTGAGTATGTATAAAATTGCGTGTGAAAGAGCTGCATACTGATTTTCATATGAGAATGTTTTGTAATGTAAATGTAATAAATACTACATTATAGGCAAGGACCTCCCTGCATTTGAAGAGTAGGTTTTCATTTATATGTATTTGGGGATGAAAAATAATAAAATGAGTAAATATTTTTTGAAGTGTACAAGATTCCCAGTTTCTCCATATTCTTGCCAATACTTGTTATTTTCTGTTTTTGTTTTTGTAATAGCCAGCCTAACGGGTGTGAAGTGGTAGTATCTCATTGTGGGTTTGATTTACATTTCTCTAATGATTAATGACGTTGAGCACATTTTCATGTGCTTGTTGGCCATTTGTTTTTCTTCTTTGGAGAAATGTCTACTCAAGTCCTTTGTTCATTTTTGAATCGGGTTCTTTGTTTTTTGTTGTTGTTGTTGAGTTTTAGGAGTTCTCTATATAGTCTGGATATTAATCCCCTATGAGATAATGTGATTTGAAAATATTTTCTCCCATTCTGTGGGTTGCTCTACCAATAATTTTTCATATTGAAGAAATTGCACGTGTTTGAAATTTTAGATATTTGTAATGTTTAAGAGAATTTGGCCTTTGCAAGTAACAGATATGACTTTTCAGTACTAATTTAAAGTGGGTAATTGAGTCATGGATTTAGACCTGTGATTTTATATGAAAATCTTCCTGTGTTTATATGCAATATTGGAAGATTTAAGCCTTACCATATTTATAAATTTAATTTATTAAAATTCTGAGAGTTACTTAAAGTTTGTGGAAGATATACTGGTTAGTCAAATCAAGTAAAGTTCTTATAAAGGAAATTGAAATTATACAGTGTTTAAGGGAGTGTCATAAAGCAAGTATAGACATGCAGCCCCATTAATCAAAGGTTCCTGGGGAATAACTGTCAACATTTGCTAGATTAAGAAATATATAGAATAATATCTGTAAGTTGAACTCAAATGCTTAATGAAGAGCTTTAAATTTGAAATTTGTAACTTCAGAAAGTTGAAGAATAATTTTTAAATCTGTAACTTCAATAAGTAGGAGAATAATTCTAAATATAAACCAGTTGTTGCTGTGCACTTTAGAGGACTTTGATACCTTCTGTCATGAGCCCAACAAGAGGATCTAAACCATTTTATCTAAGCCAAAGTACCTACAGGTCCTTGTATGTAATTTACGAAGGTTGCCTTTTGTTTTTTGTGGGGTTTTTTGCGGTATGCGGGCCTCTCACTGTTGTGGCCTCTCACTGTTGTGGCCTCTCCCGTTGTGGAGCACAGGCTCCGGATGCGCAGGCTCAGCGGCCATGGCTCACGGGCCCAGCCACTCCGCGGCATGTGGGATCTTCCCGCACTGGGGCACGAACCCGTGTCCCCTGCATCGGCAGGCGGACTCTCAACCACTGCGCCACCAGGGAAGCCCCGAAGGTTGCCTTTTGGATCCCTGGTGCCAGATGCCTGGCTCCCTTGGGTTTGACTCGGCTCCTTCTGTTACCCCAGCTCTTCAATGTCCATCCGGCAGATGTTGACAGGGCGCCTCCTGTACCCAAGCATTCTGCTTGTGACACACAGTCAGAGAAGACAAGGTCCCTGCCTTCCCAGCTCACAGGCTCTCGGGGGTGATTATAGCATGTGGTAAGGGGTGCTATGAGGGAAGAGGCTCTGGGAACTTTGTGAGCCCCACATGCCACCTGGGAGTGTAAGGGAAGGCTTCGTGGAAGAGGAGGCATCTAGGCTGAAACTTAAAGGATGGATGGGAGTTTGCCAGGTGTGTGTGGGGAAGGTTGTCCAGGGGAGGGAACAGCATGTTCCAAAACCCAGAGGCAAGAGGCATTAAAGGGCTGTTTCCTTCCTGGAGGCTTGCAAGCTTGAGAAAGCCTTACCCCACTGGACCGTCTCAGGGCTCCTCACGACATCACAGGATATCAAGTGTTTATAGCACAAAACCTTCTCAGGGTACAAGTGCTCCAAAGGGGGTAGTTTCTTGCGTGGAGTTTATCACGGAAGCAGCCCACTGTGACTGAACTCTTGTGCAGTTCAGTCACTTCCCTAGGCCTGCAGCTTGGCCTTGGCCCTGGGCCCTGCAGTGTGGGTCCTCCTGCTGGACCCGGCTTCACGTGCCATCTGCCCCCACCCCCCCCACCCCCCCGCCACAGTGGTGAGCTGGCCACCTCCCAGCCCTGGGCCCAGCATGCCTTCAACGTGTCTCTTTTCCTGGCTCCCCAGCCCAAGGAAAAGCCTTCTTGGCCCAAGAAGGCTCCCTCGTCACTCTCCCTGCTGCTATCCTCCTCCCTCACTTTTGGACCTTTTTGGGGTCCTTTCTGTCTCTGCACTGACCCCTGTGCTCCAGGCTGCTCAAGGCTCAACCTCTGACCCCTCCCCGATGTTCTGTCCTCATCTCCACTAGCCTCCTTATTCGGCCTCCCTGTTCCTGCCACTTCCTTGTTCTGTGATGAGCTTCTAGCTCCAGCCCATGTCCTGGGCCTCCTGCCACAGATCAGTCTCTGTTCTCAGAGAGTCTGAGACATTCAGGGGCTTCAGAGGCCTCCGGGGAATGTAGCCCATCACCTCCAGACGGGAGGGGGGAATCGCCCGAGTCGCAGGGAAATGGAGGTTCAGGGCCAGAACCCAGCTCTCCAGCCTCCCAGCCTGTCTGTTCTTCCTTCACCTGTGGCCGCAGTTTCAGCTCGGGCCCTAGGCTGTGACCACCGCCTCCCCTCACCCCCTGGCCAGGCCCAGTGCTACCCTCTGAGCCCAGTTTGGCTTCTCGATTCTGACCCAGCAGCTTGGGCACAGAGAACCTACCGGTACCACGTAAGGCAACCGAGAGAGTGTTTCCTCCCCAAAGGGAAGGGGGGCCCATAGGGCATATTTTAACATTTTTTTTAATTTTAAAAATTTACGTGTTTAAAATTCAAAAAGTACAGGAGACAGAGCTAAAAGGAAGTCTCCCTCTTGTCCCTCCCCAGGGACAGTGTCTGCTTCCGTTAAACATATGCTTCCAGGGGTTTCCCTGGTGACGCAGTGGTTAAGCATCCGCCTGCCACTGCAGGGGACACAGGTTCGAGCCCTGGTCAGGGAAGATCCCACGTGCCGCGAAGCAACTAAGCCCGTGCACCACAACTACCGAGCCTGTGCTCTAGAGCCCGCGAGCCACAACTACTGAGCCCACATGCCACAACTACTGAATCCCACACGCCTAGAGCCCATGCTCCACAACAAGAGAAGCCACCGCAATGAAGAGTAGCCCCCGCTCACCGTGACTAGAGAAAGCCTGTGTGCAGCAATGAAGACCCAATGCAGCCAAAAATAAATAAATAAATAATGAATAAATAAATAAATAAATTTATTAAACAAAAACATATGCTTCCAGGGATAGCCCATGCATACACAAGAATGGATGTATATGTGTGTTTTTTCTAACTTTAAACTCAAATGATAATGTGATTGATAGAATTCGAATCAAAAATAATCTCACATCATGCTCTGTGTTCCAAAGGAGATAAAATTACCTACTAAAATAAACTTTAGGAGTAAATTTAGCAGCATAGAAGGACACCCAGGATATATTGTTAAGTGAAAAAAATGAGGTTCCAAAATAGAATGTATGTAGGATTCTATTTTTGTTAAAAGAGAGTTATGTTCTCTCTTTTTAAAAAAGTCTGAACTGTCTGAACGGCCAAAGAGGAGCCTAAGGAGACATGACAGATAAATGTAATGTGTCCTGGATGGGATCCTGGAACAGAAAAAGGACATTGGGTAAAAAATAAGGAAATCTGAGTAATATTCCATTGTTTGTATGTACCAATATTATTCAGCCTTTAAAAAGAAGGAAATCCTGCAATATGTGACAACATGGATGAACTTTGAGAACATTATGCTCAGTGTTATAAGCCAATCACCGAAGGACAAATACTGCGTGATTCCACTCATATGAGGTATCTAAAATTGTCAAAGAGAGAAGAATGTTGGTTGCCAGGGGCTGGGAGGTGGGCGAACTGGAGAGTTGCTAATTACTGGGTACAAAGTTTCAGTTACAGCAGATAAGTAAGTTCTAAGGATCCGCTGAAGGACATTGCGCCTGTAGATAATGATACTGAACTATATATACACTTAAAACTTTGTGAAGACAGTAGGTCTCATGTTAGATGTTCTTACCACCATAAAATTAAAAAAATTAAAACTTAAAAAAAAAAAACTAAGGAAATCTGCATACTTAAAGTATGGACTTTAGTTATTAATGTATCAGTACTGGTTCATGCATTGTAACAAATGTACCATCCTAACATGAGATATTAATAGTAGGAGAAACTGAGTAGTGGTATATGGGAACTTCCTGTACAAGCTTCACTATTTTTCTATAAATATAAAATTGTTCCCCAAAAAAATTTGTTGCAAAAAGTTGGACAGACAACACAATGTTCTCTTCAGATCATGGGGTTACTATGTGATTTTCCCCCCTTTTGATTTACCTTTGTTTCCTGTTTTCTATAGAAAACATGCATTATTTGTATAATGAATAAACAACAGACCTTGCTATCAGTGCCAGCCCTCATGGTGGAGGGTTCCAGGTGTGCCAGCAGCCCTGGCTGTGTTTGCCTTGAACACCCAGGCGCAATCCAGGCCACTTGCCTGGGAAGGGGCTGCTATCAAAGGGACTCTAGTGGGGCCTGGAATCCATTCACCTGCCCTTGGCCAGGATGGTGTTCCAGTGCCCAGCACTCTACCTTAGAAAAATTTTCTCCACTTAAAGAAAAAATAGTTATGCATATGTCCATTGTAGAAAAATTTAGTAGTTCCTATAACACAAAAAAGACAATAATTTACTTGAAATTCTATTGCTCAGAGAGGACTACTTCTTATATTCTTGTAGTTTATCTCTTCAGACTTTAAAATTCCTACGCACACGATATAAACATATGCATACATATGACTGTTTACGAAAATTGGTCATACGATGGATATGGCTTGGTCGTTTGCTTTTACCACTTAGCAGTGTATACGGAACTGATTTCCATATTCAATACACGTCGACACTATCATTTTATTTTATTTATTTACTTTTTGGCTGCATCGCCCGGCATGTGGAATCTTAGTTCCCCAACCAGGGATTGAACTTGTGCCTCCTGCAGTGGAAGTGCGGAGTCCTAAGCACTGGACCGCCCGGGGAGTCCTGACCGCCAGGGAAGTCATTTTAGATGACTGTGTTATATTACAGTATACTGTTAAACTATTTCATTCTCTACTGCTGGATATATAGGGCTTTTTCCCCCCGCAATTTGTAAATTATTAAACAAGTATTCATTGAGTGCTGCCACAGCCAGGACCTATTCTGGCCTCTGGGAATCCAGCCGTGCGTGAGCAGCCTGGCTGTGGCCTTACAGACAGAGCTCACGTTCTCACGTGAGAGGGGCACGCTGCAGGTGGCCGTGAGGCCGAGCAAGCTACCCGGGTATCTGGAGCTCCGTGTAAGCACTCAGCCAGCACTAGCGGTGGCTACTGTAGTCAATACCATGGGGGCGCCGAGGGTGGCAGCCCTGCTGTGGCGGTGCAGAGCCTGATTGGCTACCCTGAGAGCTGGGACTGTGGCGTCCACAGCCTCAGGGCCCTCTCCTCCTGACCCTGACTGTGCTCTGTCTCCCTAGGCCTGGACATCCACTTCATCCACGTGAAGCCCCCCCAGCTGCCCTCTGGCCAGACCCCAAAGCCCTTGCTGATGGTGCATGGCTGGCCTGGCTCCTTCTACGAGTTTTATAAGATCATCCCGTTCCTGACTGACCCCAAGAACCATGGCCTGAGCGATGAGCATGTTTTTGAAGTCATCTGTCCATCCATTCCTGGCTATGGCTTCTCAGAGGCATCTTCCAAGAAGGGTACGGGCTGCTGCAGGCTGTGTCACTGCCCCAGGGGTGGGGAGTCGGCTGGGACAGCTTCCTTCAGAGCCTAAGGAGGCTGAGGAAGGAGGGGTCTGAGACCAGAGGGAAGAGAAGCAATGGGGGCGATTTTATTGCCAGAGGGCCAGTGCATCTTCTCAGGATGTGAGGGGCGTGGCAGGCGGGGGACCGGGCCGAGTCACGACTGTCCAGAGCTGGCTCAGGGCCTGGACTCTCGTGTCCTCAGGAGCTGCCCACTCAGGGCAGGTCCACGTGTGGGCCCTGAACTGTTCCGGGCCAGCGAGGCCGACTAAGCCCCGCACGCAGCGTGGGCCCACCGACGCTCAGCCGGACCAGCCTGAGTCCATCACACGCCCTCACTGTCTCCTGCACCAAGGCCAGCACCAGGGGCACTGCCTTCTGGGCACTGGGCACCCCACCCTTGGGCTCCAGGATTCCTTCTCATCCCCTGTGAGCTGCTCTCCCCTCAGCCTAGGGCAGGGGGGCTGAGGAATCTCAGAGGGCCTGGGAGGAACCAGGGCGTGACCCCCACACGGTTCTTCTTTCCCCTTTACAACCAGGCTTCAACTCAGTGGCCACTGCCAGGATCTTTTATAAGCTGATGCTGCGGCTGGGCTTCCAGCAATTCTATATTCAAGGCGGAGACTGGGGAGCCCTGATCTGCACCAACATGGCCCAGCTGGTGCCCAGGTGAGGGTGGCTGTCAGGCGTGTGTGTACGTGTGCAGGTGTGTGTGCACAGCCCATGTGAGGTGGATGTGCAGGGAGGCGGGTTATGCACGCCAGGCCCTGCCTGGGAGTAGTGTCTGAGCCTTGGAGCAGGGGCTACACAGGCAGGATATGTGTGGGCCCAGGGGAGACAAGGGAGGGTCCCCGTCATTCAGCTCTGCCTGGGGCACTTCGACGTGGATCTTCCCTCCACTTGATGTCACACAGGATTGGTGACTCTGGGCCAGGTTCCCAGGCAGAGAGGGCCAGTTAAAGGAGGGGAAAGTCGGGGAGTAGACCTTTCTGATGGACCAAGTCCCGGGAGAGGCCTGACCGGGACCTGCCCTTCCACCATGTGGTCACCCCAGGGGGCAGAGGCCGAAGAGGGCTGGCCCTGTGCTCTTCAGCCCCGTGGCCTCTTTCTCCTCCATCTCCGCCCCTGTCGCTTCCCCATCCTTGATGCCACCCAGCCTCCCCTGGCCCTTCTCTGCCCTCAGCCACGTGAAAGGCCTGCACTTGAACATGGCATTCATTTTAAGAAATTTCTACACCCTGACCCTTCTCCTGGGATGGCGTTTTGGGAGGCTTTTTGGCTACACCAAGAGGGATATGGAGCTGATGTACTCCTTAAAGAAGATCTTCTTCAACTTAGTGAGGGAGAGCGGCTACCTGCACATCCAGAGCACCAAGCCGGACACCGTAGGTGAGTGGGCAGGCGGAGGAAAGCCTGGCTCAGTGGTTCGGGTCGGGTGGGCTTACATCCATTCCATTCAGCAAGGCTTCCAACCGGGGGGAAGCCTCACCCACCCCAGGAACACGGTTCACGGGGTGAAAACCTCTTGTGAGAGACTCAGAGCTCCTTCCACCCTTACACGGCATTTCTCCACAGACATGAGTGATGCGTGGTCATAAAATTCCCAAACAACTCCACTGAGCGGCATCAGTGTTCCTGTTGGCTTTGACCCCTGGTCCCTCCACCCCTGAGCCCAAGTCCTACAGTGAGAAGCAGAGGGATGGACAGGGATGGGGGGAGGACGAAGCCTAGGGCTCTTTAGGCCTGGGGCTTTGGGGGCAGGAGGGTGCCCCAGGGCGTGGGGGGAGTGTCCCCAAGACACTGAGGAGGGCCCAGCAACCGTTTCTGCCATCAGGGCCCTGTTAAGGAATAATATTTTTTTTTTTTTGCGGTACACGGGCCTCTCACTGTTGTGGCCTCTTCCGTTACGGAGCACAGGCTCCGGACGCGCAGGCTCAGCGGCCATGGCTCACGGGCCCAGCCTCTCCGTGGCATGTGGGATCTTCCCGGACCGGGGCACAAACCTGTGTCCCCCGCATCGGCAGGTGGACTCTCAACCACTGCGCCACCAGGGAAGCCCAGGAATAATATTTTTTTTAAGATATTAATCACACAGCTATACTTTGTGTGTGTGTGGGGGTATACTATATATTTTGTCAATAAATTAATTTACAAATGTAAATTAAAACCCCCCAAATATTTAAAAAGATAAAATCATACAAATAAAAAATGAACACGTGTCAAAGATTTTATTTAACTCATTAATTAATAAAGGAACTAGTAAAATGTAAAACAGAACAGTTCGAAGGCAACTGGGAACACTAAAGTAAATTTGCTAATAGATGCAAAACTTGTCAAAATCCACAGGGTAAAACTCAAGTAAATCTCCACGGGACAAATTTATTTTTCTTTTAGTTTTTTTGAGATATAACTGACATATAGCACTGTATACATGTAAGGTGTACAGCATAATGACTTGACTTACATCTGTTGCAAAATGATTAGCACGATAAGTTTAGTTAACATCCAACATCTCATAGATACAAAAAAAAGAGAAAAAAAAATGTTGTTTACTATGTGATGAGAACCTTTAGGATCTACTTTGCTTCTCTGTGAACAAGAATCATTTGCATTCCTATCAGTTTTCAACAATTTACAGAGCTGTAAAAATAGCTCTAAGACAAGGGAAGAGGGGTCCCCTTGGCAATCACATGACCCCAGAAGGGTCCACTAGAAACTCTTCGAATTCCACTCAGAGGATACCCAGAAGTTGTTTTGCCCATTTCCAAGTCTTTTAGAGTTTCCATGACAGTCTCATGCTCACACATGTTAGGCAGCTCCTGATAATAATAACAGTGTTTTATAAAACCAGTTTTTTTCCTCTGATTATAAAAGTAATCCATGTTCATTGTCAAAAAATTGAAAGATGCAGAAAAGCACAAAATAGAAAAGACAATCACCTGAAACCTCTCGGCCTTCCCTACCTCTCCTCTCCCAGACCTGCAGAAGAACCTGCTAACATTTTGGTTGATGAATTTTCGCAAATGGGATCTGTCCATATAACCAGCACGCACTCAAGAAACAAAGCATGACCCACCAGCCCGGAAGCCACCTGTACCCTCTTCTGGGCACTACCCATCACGCCCAGGGCAGCCAGCCTCCTAACCTCTGACAGATAGATTGCTTTTGCCTGTTTTTATACTTTATATGCATTGGAATCCTCAAATAGGTGCTCTTTTGAGTCTGGCTTCTTTTGCTGAATATTTTGTTTCTGAGATCCATCCATGCCATTTTTAATGCTTGCTCAGTCTTTGAGCTTATGAGTGGATCAATATTATCTGTAACTGATTCCCTATTTTGGACTTTTAGGTTGTTTCTAATTTTTCACTAATCATAGAATAGAAACAAAAAAAAAGCCCACTTTTAAAAAACACCATTCATATGTATTTCTCATTGGGATCCTACAAAACCTGGAGTCGTAGACTCTTCAGTTTGAAGGAAGTTGCCCATGTAGCGTATGGATCCCTAAGAGGTAGTGGGAGAGGTGTTACCCCTTTTGCCATTAAGGATTCCAGGGCCAAGGGTCAAGGAAGTGAGGTGCTCCTAGAGTTAGGGCAGGGCTGTGCTCTGACGTGGGCTTCCTGCCCACGGTGCCGCTCTGGGGGACCGGCACTGCACCTCTGTCCTGCTGGCCAGCTCCCTGGCCCCAGGCCTGAGTCGCTCGCTTGCTTCTTCCCATGTCAGGCTGTGCTCTGAATGACTCTCCCGTGGGACTGGCTGCCTATATTCTAGAGAAGTTTTCTACCTGGACCAATCCAGAGTTCCGAGACCTGGAGGATGGAGGCCTGGAGAGGTGAGACCCCATCCACCCCTGCTGCTGGCACCACCTTCCTCACCCACCTCCCTTCTCGCCATCTTCATCTCTGCTTGCTTTATCTGGGTGGGATGGTCAGCAAGTTCCATCTGTTGCTGGATGTCCCACAAATCCTCACCCTGTGGCCAGCCTAACCCTGATTTTTGGATGAGGAAGCTGAGGCCCAGAAGGGTCTAGCCTCACAGTGGAGGGGTCAAGAATAGGATGCAGGGCTCAAGACTGTTCTGGTTGCTAAACAGCCTCCTCCTGGGACCGGGGCGTCCAGAGGGCAGCAAGAGCCTCTTTTTGGCCAAGACGTGGGAGCAGCCCACGGCCCCTCCCCCCAAACCCCGGAAGAGCCGGCCTCATGGCCGTAGGAATGCATGCCCTGTGGAAGCCGGTCCTGCAGGGTGGCTGCAGAAAGAGTGGGGAGGCCGTCCTGTCTCCCGAAGCCTTGGAGGCTGCAGCCTCGACAGCGCAAGATTCCTGGGTCTCTGGTCTGACCTAAGCTTCATCAAGGTCGGTCTTGACCCACCTTCTCCAGGGCCCATCCCTTTTGTTATTGCTTCAGAGACACAGAGAGTGCCAGATACAGTGCTCAGATGTGGAAAAGAGTGAATGGATCTGGCCCTGGAAGTAGGGACTTTGTCTAAGCCATGCCCTAGCCCCAGCACCTGGAACAGCACTGGGCATATAGTTGGTGCTCAATAAATACTTGTCTGATGAAATGAGCTCTAAAGATACATGCCAAGGACTGTGGGGCACAGAGAAAGGAGGATTCACTCTGTTTAAGGGACAGGGAGGGGAAATGACTGGGAGAATCTATTTGATCTGGGCCTTAAAGGATGAGTAGGAGTTTGCCAGGTGGAAAGGGCGAAGAAGGGAATTTAGGCAAAGAGAAGAGCAGAAGCAAAGGTTGGAGTGATTAAAATGCATGGTGTACTTGGAAGGGGTAACTTGTCCAGAGGCTGGAGCAGGTACAGTGGAGCCAGACCACAAACTCATTCCTATAGGCGGGTCCTCCAAGAGCCTCACCCTGGGATCTGTCTCCCCCGCCCCACACTGGGCAGCACCCAAAGGTCAATGCAGTGCCACCGGGAGCACCTTGGCGAGGGGTCCGGCCCTGCTCCTTGCACACAAGTACCTGGAGCCAGATGTGAGGCCAGCCAGACCGCCCGCGGGCTTCCCCCTTCAGCTTCTGCTTGGCTGCATACCAGGAGCACCAAAGCTTTGAGCAGGGGACAGACGTGATCAGATCTGTGTTCTATAAGGGACACAGATCTTTTTGCAGGAGGGTGGAAATGGTTGCTGTGGTAGTTTTCAAGCTGTAGTCAGAGCTGTAGGGGTGATGGAAGCACTTGGCCAACTTGCCAAAAGCCAGTTCACCAGTTTATTTATTTTTTAAAATTTATATATTTATTTTTGGCTGTGCTGGGTCTTCGTTGCTGCGTGCGGGCTTTCTCTAGTTGTGGAGAGGGGGGGCTACTCTGCATTGCGGTGCACGGGCTTCTCATTGCGGTGGCTTCTCTTGTTGTGGAGCATGGGCTCTAGGCACGCAGGCTGCAGTAGTTGTGGCGTACGGGCTCAGTATTGCAGCTCGCGGGCTCTAGAGCGCAGGCTCAGTAGCTGTGGCGCACGGGCTTAGTTGCTCTGCGGCATGTGGGATCTTCCTGGACCAGGGCTCGAACCCATGTCCCCTGCATTGGCAGGTGGATTCTTAACCACTGCGCCACCAGGGAAGTCCCAGTTCACACGTTTAAATGCTTCTTTTAACTGTTCAGTTTCCATTGACTGGTTTTCATTTTGTTATCAAAATTGCATTTAAAAAGATGTTCAGGACTTCCCTGGTGGCGCAAAATGTGGTTCTAAGGATAAAAATGTAATTGACCAACTGCAGCCAAATAGCTGAAGCAAACACGTAAATTAAGCAAACTGACCATCTTGGGCCAATTGGCTTCTGATGAATCAACGAAGCTAACTGCATACAGCTGAGGAGCCTGGCAGGCGGAGCAGCAAATGTTCTTTTTTATTTTATTTTATTTTATTTATTTATTTATTTTTGCAGTACACGGGCCTCTCACTGTTGTGGCCTCTCCTGTTGCGGAGCACAGGCTCCAGATGCGCAGGCTCAGTGGCCATGGCTCACGGGCCCAGCCGCTCCGCGGCACGTGGGATCCTCCCGGACCGGGGTACGAACCCGTGTCCCCTGCATCGGCAGGTGGACTCTCAACCACTGCACCACCAGGGAAGCCCGCAAATGTTCTTTAATCCAGGCAGCAAGGATGGGGTGGGAATGCAGGAGTGAGGGCAGCAGGGCTTGGCGGGGACACAGGCTGAGCTCATTTTCGTCACAGACATGCCGAGTGGGAGATGCTGGCAGGATGCCCGGGCGCAGGTGTCCACTTGGTAACTGGGCTCACAGATCTGGAGCTCAGGTGAGGGGTCGAATTGGAAGGAGTTATTTCCACTGTCCTCTTGGTGAATTAGTAGCTGGAGCCACAGGGTAGATCTCCTCAGACAGAGTGCAACAGGGCATCATCCAGGGATGCTGGGAGGAGCCTTATTGGCTGCTGAAGGACCAGAAGTGAGAAAGTCTGGGAGGACAGACCTAGTGAGAGGGCCCTACCTGCGAGGCCTGGGCAGCAGGGACAGTTCCGGTGTGCAGGGTGAGGAGGCATGGGAGAGATGGCAGGGGCGGGAGAGAGGGGACAGGGGTATGGAGCAAGGGTAAGGCCTGAGGGCATTCGGGGTTGGGGGGGCGGGGTGACTGACGTTTGGGCCTGAAGAGGCAGATGGAGGCATTTAGGGCCCAGGACAAGCGGCGACAGCTCTCCTAAGCCCCAAATCTGGACTCAAACAGGGAAGGGTATGGGGGGTGGGAGCTGCTGCCCCATGAACTTGGATTTCCTCAAAGAGGCAGGCAGGGCAGGCGGGAGGCTGTGGGTGAGCACACGGCTGTCAGGACCTGTTGAGGAGGTGGCAGCTGAGGTTGGAGAGCGTGGCGTCAGTAGTGCTGGAGTCCCCTCACATCTGTGGACTGTCGGGTGGGCTCAGGGTGGCAGAAGGCCCCCAGGTGAGGGCACTGAAGGGGTGAGTGATGGCAGGGGAGCGAGAGGGTCTGAGGTGCGGTGGGCGGTTATTCCAGGGAAGAAGGGCAGATGCTGGGGAGTGGAAGATGAGTTGGGGAACAGTGGGGAAATGGAGGCCCAGGAGGCACAGCCAGTGGAAAGCAGCAGCTGAAGTGGGCAGAGGGGAGGCCACATGGAGGGCTCCGGGGGCTCTGGACGCAGGCCGGGCTGAGGGAGCCCAGCAGCAGGAGAGAGAGAGGGCCAGGTGGGCCCAGGAGGAAGTGGGGCTTCCAGAGTCCACAGGCCACGTGCTCCAACATTAGGTACCAAATGATTATTTCCTTCCAGAGTGTGGGGCTCTGCAGTCTGGGTGGGGTTCACCTGCTCAGCAGTTCCCAGGCTGGAGAAGAAAAGGGGTGTCCCGTGCTGAGTGGGTGTGGTGGGTCTCTGCAGGAGCCCATGGCTCCCTCCTGGGGTGACACAGGTTTGGCGGGAGGCAAGCTGGGGGCTAGTGAATAAAAATGCCCCAGGAGCTGCTGACCCTGCCCTGCTTCTCCTGGTGTCCGGTCAGGGCAGGATCGGGGCTTCTAAAGCCTGCCTGGAGATCAGGTTTGGCTCAGGGCCTGGCAGGGTGGGCCCCCCTGAGGATGGTCTGAAGGTGGCCTGCACTGAGGTCCCAGGAGTGGGCACCACCTCTGAGCAGGGTTTGCAGCATCCTACCCACCGACCTCCTGGCTACCCAGCGGTGACCAGCCAAAGCCTCTGGGTTCAGTTGACCTCACCTGCTTCATCCCTTCTGGCCTGAACCGTTAGGCAGGTCAGGGAGGGGGGTGGTTGACACCACCCAAGATGACGGCCTGCCTTGTACATGGCCATTACTCTGCATTACCTGTCGTCACGGTTATGGTGACGCTGGGCCAGGCCTGCCTGTGGCACGGGGATAAGATCGCCAAGCTGGCAGTGAGGCCTGAGGAGGGAAGCCAGGAGGGCATAGCGCCTGGCGTACAGCTTGAAAGTGGCGGCCCTTATTTGTCATACAACTGCACCTGGCACTGAGAGGGGCCTTCCGGTCTGCTTTCCCAGGAAGTTCTCCCTGGACGATCTGCTGACGGGCGTGATGCTCTACTGGACGACAGGCACCATCACCTCCTCCCAGCGCTTCTACAAAGAGAACATGAGGCTGGACAATAGGCATGAGGGGTAAGTCCGGCTGAGCCCGGAGCAGGGCTTCTGAGGAGGGTGCCTCCGAGGCAGGGAGCAGGGGAATGGCCTGGCCTTGGACTTGAGGGAGGACGTTTGATGCGGTAAAGTACAGCCCAGCCTTGGGTGCGCACCGGGAGTGCAAGATGAGAACACAATTTAAAGGTCAGGGGTGTTCGGAGAGATTCCTATTATTAGAAGTAGCTCACAGAGGGAACACCAGGCCTGCCCCCCCAGACATCCCAAGTGGCTCCCGCAGGGCCGGGAGGCTGTCCTAGGATGGCGGTGATGGCTCTGGGACTTCCCCGGAACCCTTTCCTGATCTCACAGGGAAACTCTCAGGCAGCAGCAAAGGGAAGTGGCGGGGGGACAAAGGTGGGAGTTAGAGGCTGTCCCACCCCACCTCAGTGACGCTGTCCAGCTGGGGCAGCCCTTCCAGAAAAGAGGGCCCCAGAGAGGGCTGGAATTGAGGTGGGCGGTTAAAACCCTGGGTCTGTCCTTCTATGGTTCCACATGGGTGAGCGAACTGAACCCCCAGCCCCCTGAATCCCTGCTTTGGGGAAGAGGGGGGCCAGGACACAGCTTCCCCCTCAGTGGGATCTCTGTCTCTTCCAGGATAAAGGTCCACGTGCCCACGGGCTTTGCTGCCTTCCCTTGTGAGTTAATACACGTCCCAGAAAAGTGGGTGAAATCCAAATACCCGAAACTCATCTCTTATTCCTACATGCCCCGTGGGGGCCACTTTGCTGCCTTTGAGGAGCCAGAGCTGCTCGCCCAGGACATCCACAAGTTCATGGGGCTGCTGGAGCGGCAGTGACCCCGGCGGGGACCGGCTGTCACCTCGCAGGCAGCCCCTGCCCTGGCATGGCAGGCTTCCTCCCGACACCCGCCGTTTTCCCCAGAAGCCCCCGGTCTCCCAGCCCAGCTCCCAGTAGAAGTGAGGCTGGCAGGGAGGCCCCCTCCCAGTCCTCTGTTGGCGGAGTTGCCCCTTTCCCCAGGAATGTGCTTGCTTCCGTCCCCTGCCCGTGCTGGGACCCCGTGCTCACCCCTCCACACACACTCCCCACACACTTTGTTAAGCAACATGGCTTTGATGATAAATGATTTTCCTTCTAAGAGCGGCTGGAACAAGTGACATGTCGAGCCCCAACCCCACGTGGGGTGCCCCTTCCAGCAGAGCTGCCAGGTCTGCACTGGGGCCCTTGCTCCATCCTGGCCAGGAGAGGCAGGACGGGCCGCTGGGGCCGGCGGGAGGCCACTCTGTCCTCCCAGGTGCCGCCCGAGGCAGCTCTGAGCAGAGGCAGTGAGGCCGAGTGACTGCCGGGGACCTGCCCGCCTCGCCTCAGCGGGGATGGAAGCGGCCCCCCAGCTCTGCCCACCGGCACCCACCACACCGGCTTGTGCCTCTGGCAGTAGGAAGGCAGCTTCTCCGGCAAGTGCCCAAAGGTGCGTCCCAAGCCGCGGGATCCCGTGGGGAGAGAAAAAGCAAGAGGCTGCGCCCCTCCTTCTGTGGCCATAGTTCTCCCTTGGCTTCAAGGAGGCCCTGAGCACTGCTCCCTTTGGAGGGAACAGACAGATGGAATCAAGGGCTGGAGGCTGAGCCCCACGCACTGGGCCCCGAAGAGGCGGCATCTCACCAGTCTGGCTGAATGGGCATTTTATTAGTGGTCCTCATTGTCTCTGCCAGCTGCAGGGGACCCTGACCCAGCCACAGTGTCACTGGCAACGTGACAGAAAAATACAGAACCATGGCAGGGATGTAGAGGAGACTGGGGCGGCCCAGCACCGGCCCGCTCCCGTCCTGCGCCCTGTGGCTCGCTCCTGGGGGCCGGGGGCAGGGGTGTGAAGGGCCTGATAGCCAGAAGGGGAAGCTGGGATGGACCTGGACCATCATCTGGCACCCATCTCAGGCCTGCGGTTGCTGCAGACTCTTTGGTTATCAGTTGCGTGTGTGCCCGGAGGAGGGGGGGCAGTGTCTGAATGCTCAGAGGGAGAAGGTCTTCCACACGGTACCTCCCCCTCTCGCTTGATACAGTCACCACACTAATGGGTTGGAGGAACACAGTGCCAACACATGATCCTGCTGAAAATCATCAGGGGCATCATCCCGGCCACAGAGCTGAGCACTTATGCAGAAGGGGGACTTGGAAATAGAGCCTTGGGCAAGCAAGGGAGAGTCCAGAGCTGCACATCCTCCCCTTACCACTCCTAGGACTAGAAAAGACCACCACCTGATGGCAGTCCCGCACTTCCGCCTCAGCCAAGGGCCAGAGCCCCTTTCTTCTCCCATCTTTTTAGAGCTGTTGTGCTTAAAACAGGTGGAAAGAAGTCCTGACTTGGTTGAGGTTGGAGTCAAGCCACTTCTCCACCTGTGTCTCTTCCCCTCCCAACTCCCCGGGTCTGGACGAGCCCGGCAGCTCCCCGGCCCTCAGGCCTCCTGGCAGGCGGCCGCCACGCTGTCCGCAGGGCTCCGATCCAGGCACTGCCGTGGGACGGTCCCACTGATGTTGTGGATGGCACCGTAGGTCTGCTGCTGCTGCGGGGACAGGGCTATTTTCTCCGAGGACAAGCTGTTCAGAATCCGGGGCACGTAGGACTGCCAACAAATGGGGGTGTTAGTGCTTGGGTGGGGTGGGCACGAGAGTCCCTATCCCGTTCCTCCCCTACCGCCCCGCCTCCCTCCAGCCAGAAGACACACAGAATGCTCGTGAAGGACACATAAAGAAATAACATCAACCTAGGACATCAGGACCTAAACTATGCCAACTGCAGATTTTCCTAACAGCCAGAGCAAATCAGAACACACAGTCACAGTTCTCCTGGTCATAGAGAAGAGAGCACACACACCAATTTCTCAGAGGAAACAAAACTCTTCCTGGCACTGGATTCTAGAAGAACTTCTCACTCTATGTAGGAAACAGCTCTATCTACACAGGGCAGGCTTAGAATGCTGTCAGTGGGACTTCTGAGCAGCTGACCGACTCTGTGCAGGTTCTGTTTCCTCTCAATCCCAGACTCCAGCTGCCGACCTGAACCAGGCTGAGAACGAGGGATCTGCATCATCCACCTGCCCTGTCTGGCAGGCATAGTCACAGGTGTGCCTCTGGGTAATGAATCTTCCTGAAACCTCCTCTGGGGCTGGTCCAGAGACAGACACTGATAAGAGTGCCTGACACCCGAGAGGGAGCCACTGGAAAGAATGCTGCTGCTGATCTAGATCGGCGCTGTCCCAGCCCTGTCTGTCAGGCCGGGCGGTCACAGCTCCGGGAGCCTGTGGCCCCACCTTCCTTTCCCAACCCCACCCTGGGAGCAGGACCCTGGAGGCCGGAAGCAGGGAGAACCAGGAAGGAAAGGAGTCCTGGTGTCTTTCTAACACTGTGCCCCCCCTCCATAGCAGGTAAAATGTTCATTTGTTGAATTCAGAGGGGAGTTAGTGTGACACCCTCTAGGTGCCTAGCAAAGGACCTCACACAGGCAGGTGCTGGCGAAATGCTCTGATAAAGCTTCATCAAACCGCAGGGCCTTGCCATATGGCTTCGCTAAAGGCCCAAGCTCACCAAGCATTAAATATGCAGAGAAGGAAAGTGAGCAGGCAACTGAAACCGAGGGAGATGGGTATACATCATGGCAAAACTAATTATCTTCTGGTGATGGGTGTGGCTTCACACATGCAAGAGAAAACATCCGGAGGGACCAGGGATCCCTTCTCAAATGACGTTAATTCAGAAACCCGCCTGGCACGTGATCAAGGGACTTCTGTCTTAACAGGAGAGGATCAAAGCGGGTTTGCAGGGCCCATCTGGTCGGGGCCGGTGTAGATGCTCACGCTTGGCTAAGAACCGCACTTACTGTGAACGGTGATGGCACGTGGGCCCCCGCCTCACTTCCTTTGTCACTTGCCGATTCTTCCGTCTGCAAACAACAGCAAAAACTTGCGATGATAAACAAAACCGATCTTCCTGAACTAACACCCTCTAAACAAACAGACTATTAACACCCAGAATAATAGTACCAGCTGGCACAAAGCTCCCAGCGGCAGCCCAAGAGAGGATGGTGTGGGCAGTGCAGGGAGCAGGGAAGGGGGCAGGGAGGGAAGCTACACATCACACCCAGCTACCCACGCCTTCCCCGTGGATAAATAAAATGTGGAGAGGGCCGTTGATCTGTTGATCTGGGAAGAGGTGGAGGAGAGATGGAGAATGAAGCCACCATCTTCTCCTCCCAGACCCTGGCTGGGCAGCAGTGGGGGAGGGGCCCTTTACCTTGTAGTTCAGAGGGCTGAGGTGCCTGAAGCACCCAAAGCAGGTGTAGGCCAGGCAGACCAGGATGGTAAGCAGAAGCACCAGGAAGGTGAACACGGTGAGGGGAGCCCTCAGACCTGGGGACAAAGATGCCAGCCTTGGCGGGGGGGAGGTCACACCTGGTGCAGGAACTGTGTGTGGCTTCTCCCTCAGGCCAAAGACGAAGAGAAGGCATCAGCCACCCCCTTGCCACCATCTCCAGCAGCTGGGATGGTATCTTCACAGGCAGGGGCACAAAGAGTGACCCACTGAACAGCTGGCGTTATCCCTGGTCAGATTTCAGGTACTGGGGCACCGAGTCAAAGGCAAGTTGCCAGCTTCCTCGCCGGCTCGGTTCCCTCCAGTCTCCAGTGCCCTCGGCAGAGTCACACGTCTCTTCTGCCTCTTCCTTTTTCTCAAGAGTGGCAGTTCTCCCTCCTGCATGTCCCCACTGCCTCCACACCGTGAAGTGTGAGGACCTGGGCCCATCCACACCCGCAAAGAGCATCGCGGACGAGCTTCACCCTCTCTGGTTCAGCCCCTTCATAGCTGGTAAAGGGACCATCTTCTCTGTAAGGCTGTCTGGGGCAATCGACCTGGCCTTCACCAGGTTACACCTGACCTCAGGATAGCTTGGAACTGGGTTGTCGGCGCTGTACCCAATCAGCCCTCACCCTTGGGGTACCACCGTCTGATTGGACACCGAGTCGATGCTCTTAAAACAGGAAGGGATTTGACCGGCTGGTGTGGATACGGGAATAGGAGGCTGGGTGTTGCCTCCTGCCCTCCACCCCCGCCCTAGTCAGAAGGGCCACTCACCCAGGCGCAGGAAGGAAAAGAAGTAGAGCCAGAAGAGGCACAGGATGGGAGCGGCCAAGGCCTGGTTCACGGCTGCGAAGTGGATTCGCTTCTCCAGCTTTGCCGGGAGGTAGGCGAAGTAGAGGTTGTGCCGGTCGACCATGTGCTTGAGCAGGATGTAGATGAGGCCTGCGGGGCCAGGGCTGTGAGCTGGACGGTGGCTGGGCCGCAGGGGCCACTCGACGCCCTTCCTCCTGGAGGTGGCTACTTGTGCCGGGAGCTGGGCTGGGGCTGCGGCTGGGCTACGTGCACACGTGCACGTCCTCGCTCCTACTGCTTTTTCTCCTTCTCTCTCTCTCCCCGCCCCGCCCCGCCCTGTCCACCTCTCCCCCTCTCTCCTCTCCCCACCTCCCCTCCCTCCCTCCCAGCCTCTTTCTGACCCAGGGAGTAGAGGTGTCTGTGCTGCTGTCCTCACGGAACATTGAAATTCTAGGACCATTTTAGGCCTGGCCTCAACTTCCTCACACGCTGAGCCCCCCTCCTCTTATCCCTCAGTGCTCCCACGCTCCTTTCCTTCTCCCACCCAAGCTGACCCCCTGTACCGTCACTGCCAACAGATGCCCAAGGGTCTAAACCCAGGGATGGCACAGGAGGTGGGTGGGTGCTGCCTCTTCTATCATGTCAGGTTCTTTAAAAACATTTTTTGTTGTTGTTTTAAAAGAGTAATACTATCATAGATCTTTAAAAATAGTACGAGGGCTTCCCTGGTGGCGCAGTGGTTGAGAGTCCGCCTGCCGATGCAGGGGACGTGGGTTCGTGCCCCGGTCCGGAAAGATCCCACATGCCGTGGAGCGGCTGGGCCTGTGAGCCATGGCTGCTGAGCCTGTGCGTCCGGAGCCTGTGCTCCGCAACGGGAGAGGCCACAACAGTGAGAGGCCCGCGTACCGCAAGAAAAAAAAAAAAAGTACGAGAGAGTATACAGGGGAAACTAAAACTTCCTCCTTTCTCTAAACCACAGCTATCACTGCCAACAGTCTCCTGGGTGTTCTGTTTCCTTCCAGACGCTTCCATTTGTCTGCCAGCTCCTGATGGTGTATTTTAATTGCAAGAGCTTGACCTTGTAAGTCAAACAGTCCTAAGTTCATATCTGGGCTCTACTCCTCACTAACAAAGCGTTAAGTGCTTCATCTGTGAAAAGGGGACAGAAACAAGACCTGCCTTGAAGGATCGTGAGAGAATTAAGTGTGACAATCCACGTGGAGAGTGACAGTGGCCACCGGAGCCAGGACACAAACACGAGAGCCTCCACCAGTGCTGCTGGCACTGTCCTAGCCGCTGCCGGAGGGTCACCCAGGAATGAAGCGGTCAGCCGGCAGAGGCCCTCAGACCAGGAGGGGTACTAAGAAAGCTCGCAGTTTGGAAGGCCCGCGGAAGGAATCCATGAGAAATGAAATTAAATTTGGTGTCCCCTGTGGCCACAAGAGGCCCTCTGTTTGTGGGGCTCCATGACGCCCTGCTGATGGCTGCCCGCCATCCACCTACCCTGGGACCGGCCCCAGGGCCACTCACCGAACGGCACGATGATGGGGCAGGTGATGCTGTAGGCCATGATGACGGTGAAGACACAGAGCATCCACGCATACATGGCTCCAAACTCGTACTCGAAGGCCTGGTTCTGGGAGGGGGAGGTGGTGAGGGGCTTAGGGGTTTGGTCCACACCAACCCGCCTCTGTGCATTCCAAGTGGTCGGGGAGAACACAGTGCGGGAGGACTTTGGAAGCGGGAGCCTCACCGCGCCCCTCACCTCTCAAGGCCCCTTCTTTCCCTCCACAAGCCTCCTCCAGCTTCACCTGGCTCACACCCAGACCTCGAAAGGCACAATGACTCGTGTTTTCGTAGTGTTTCTCTTGTTCTAATCCTGTCTACATAACAGGCCTGTGAGCCCCCAAAGGGCAGAGGGGCTACATCTGACTGTAGAATGATACTCCACAGACTCTGTCAGACCCAACATCACTCCGCCCCTTCTAGCCGTGTGTCCCGGGCCAAGCACTTGAGCTCCCGGTGGCTTAGTCTGTGCGTCTGCAAAGCAAACTCCAGTAGCGCCCATCTCACGGCGGGCTCTGAGGATTAAATGACAGGATGCAGGGCTTCTCCTCTTATGGTTCCCACAGTGGCAAAGGAGAATAAAAGAGAACCCCACACACCCAATTCAGAGAGTCCTGGAACAAATGCCACCAGCCCAAAATGCCTTGACTTCTGTAGTAATCTAAGAATTTATGCAAATGAAGGTCCATGGGAAAGAAATGTGTGTGTGTGTGTGTGTGTGTGTGATCAGCCCGGTTAAAATGCAAAAATCCCCACTCTCTCCTCCAGCCCGAGTCAGTGTGGAGGATGACCTAGCCAGGCTCTCACCCAGGCTCCTTACACCTCCTTCCCCCACAGCCCTGGGCCCAGTTGAGAGGTCCTGAGCAGAATGCCCGGCACTTAGCAGGCGGCTGGGTGAACGTGGGCGGCGGGGAGGCTCTGGGACGAAGGCAGCGCCCACCCCCAGCCTCTGTACCTGCTTGATGTTCCTACGGTCGGCTGCAGTCTTGGCCATGACCATGCGGAAGGTGTAGAGGATGAGGCCGGGCAGCCGCAGCAGCTCCATGCCGTTGCCAATGAAGGCCGAGGCGATGACATAGTTCACAAAGAAGGCGCCCTGGTCGGGCAGGAAGACGCACCTGGGGAACCACCGGGTGTGCGAGCTGAGCGCCCCGAGAGGGAGAGGGTCCCGTGACTGAGCAGAGACGGGACTCAGAACTGACCACGGATTTGGCCATCTGGAAGTCACTGTCAACCTAGACCCGAGCTGGTTGGGTATGGGTGTGTCTGTCTGTGGCTGCCAGCTCCCAAGTCCTCAGTTTACCCAGCGAGAACCCATTTAAGAAAATTCACTCTATCCTTTCAGATAGGCACGGCCAGGCTTCCCTGTGAACAGTCCTTTGGAAAAGTCTATCTTGGACATTCGGGCCTACATTAGGACTTATAGTACAGTAGGGGCTGGGGATGAATCCCAGCTCTGTCTCTTAACTAGCTGGGTAGCCTTTTTTTCTTCAGCATGTCTGGGCCTCAGTCTCATCTGTAAAATGGAAATAGTCAAATTTCTGACTCATAGCTTGTTTAAAGATTAAATGAAGGAAAGAATCAAGCATTTAGCATGGCATCTTCTTAAATAACAGCTATTACTATTAAGTGGGTTCGGTACAAGTTGAAAATACTAACGAGGACACACATTAGAAATAAGTTCAACTCCTCTCTCCTAGCAAAACTAATCCTGGACCAGACAGTCATTCTGGTTGCAGTGTTAATTATTATTCTCCTTCCCCCTTCCCTGGCACCACTGAGACCCAGCAGTTCCTTCTCCCCAGGCCGTTCGGTTCTCAGTAAGTTTCAGAGAATGAATGAGAACGCCACTAATTGAGTTTCAACCTAAAAGATTAACCACATTTCTGCACTTGTAGCACAAAGTGGGTCAGTTCCCCCGGTGCAGCCCCTCCAGGAACCTGTAGTGGTGCGGGGAGTCCACAGGCCCTGAAGGACAGACATCCCTCCCCCCACTGCAGCCCCAGCCCCAGCCCCTGGGGGACGTGGCTCCAAAACTCAGCGTGGCTGATACTTACTCCAACCTGACAGAGGCCTCCGAGGAAGTTTTATCAAAGAGCCACCGGAAGAAAAAATCCAAACTGAAAGAAGAATGAATCCCATAAGAACTTATTTCCAGCAGTCCATGTGATCACTGCATATGCTTTCATTTTCTTCTGTTTTTTTTTTTTTTTAAAAAAAGGCCAGATCTCAAGATCTACCCTGGTTCTCTAAGATGCTACTTATACCATAACTCATCAGGGCCTGCTTTAACAGAAACTTCCTTCCTCGAAATAACCAAAGCCATGATTAGACCCTCTCCCTAAGTGGAAGGTCCATGGTAAGTTTCATTTTCAAGCTTTTTTTTTTTTTAAGGCAGAAAGATCATATCTCTGGAAGAATCAGTGGGCCAGCACAATTGTATGCCAAGTGAGTGTGACAGGTTCAAATGTCGTCAGGAATTTGCAGCCACTCCCGAAGCGTCTGCATTTTCTTGAGGACAGTGTTCTCTGTGAGGCCCTGGTTCTGAATTTAGAGCGGGAGGCGGTAATATGTACCTGGTGAGGCCCAGGGAGGGCAGAATCAGCACCATGAAGATCAAGAATATGTAGACCTTGGTCATCATGATTCGGTTTTCCCCCGACCTGCAGGAAGTCAGAGGTGAGCCGTCACAGTCCCTCAGATGCACCGGGCGTCCCCAGTAAGGCCCCGGCTGTATGCCCATCGCGCTGGCGGGGAGGGGGCATCAGAGACACCCACCTCAGGGGCGAGCCCCAGGGAACTCACTTGGTCCAGTGAGACTCCAGCAGTGTAGAGTAGTAAACGACGGTGGGCAGCAGGGCTGAGAAGGACCACAGGAGGAGGGTTGGGAAGAACTGGCTGATGATGGGGTCCTAGAAAACAGTCCACAGCAGAGAGAGCTGTGAGCCCTGGGGGCTTTGGGCCATGACCTGTTGGCATGGTGACTCAGTGACCTCTGGGATTTTGGTCACTTTTGTCCCCCAGAAGCAACATTGTACCTGGTACAGGGTAGATAATGTTGGCTGAACAGACAATAACAGCACCTGACATTTGT
This sequence comes from Monodon monoceros, assembly GCF_005190385.1. Taxonomy (NCBI): domain Eukaryota; kingdom Metazoa; phylum Chordata; class Mammalia; order Artiodactyla; family Monodontidae; genus Monodon; species Monodon monoceros. The sequence continues at coordinate 22,574,789 of NW_021703774.1, forward strand.
ACAGTGCTTTATTTTTCTTTTTCTTTCTTTTCTTTTTTTTTTTTTTTTGTGGTACACGGGCCTCTTACTGCTGTGGCCTCTCCCGTTGCGGAGCACAGACTCCAGACACGCAGGCCCAGCGGCCATGGCTCACAGGCCCAGCGGCTCCGCGGCATGTGGGATCTTCCCGTACCGGGGCACGAACCCGCGTCCCCTGCATCGGCAGGCGGACTCTCAACCACTGCGCCACCAGGGAAGCCCCAGTGCTTTATTTTTCTTATTTTTATTTTAAAAAGATTTTTGGCTACGCTATGTGACATTTGGGATTTTAGTTCCCCCACCAGGGATCGAACCTGTACCCCCTGCAGTGGAAGCACAGAGTCTTAACCACTGGACCGCCAGGGAAGTCCCTGTATGCTCTTTAGAGTGAAGAATGCAACTTCACATACAACTAAACTCCACTTGTCTTACTGACCAGAGAGATAACCTCCTCCATTCCCTATAGAAAGCCAATGACGGACGCCAAAGGAAGACAGAGCACTGACGGCCAGGGCCCTTCCCCAGCCACCTGGCCCAGTCGTAGCTTCCCAGAACTGCTTCGTGATTGTTCCCAATCTCATCTATGCCTGTTGTACTTGTTATTGCAATTACATGGTTCGATTAACTTATTACCTTCCCTGATAAAATGAGCATAGCAATAGAGAGATCTCTTTGAAACCTAAGTTGGGTACATTGGAAAGACTTGATAAAGGCCAATTTCTCAAAAACGCTGCTGAATTAGATGGGAGTGAATTAACTGTAAAAGACCAAGGGAAATGAAATCTAGGAGCGTTCTATACTTTGAACGGCTTTGCAAGTATCTTTAAGTTCTTGCTTGACTGTGAGAAAGCAAAACTAGAATCACAAACAATGAAATAAGCGTGTGTTTTATGTAAAATACACAAAGGGGAAATCCAGTCAGCAGATCCTTCCTCAAAAGAACAGGCCTTGACCATACATCAAAAGACTGGCAAAGGAATAAACATGTAGATGCTTTAAATCTAAACAAAACTTACATATTTTTTATTATCTATTGAGTCATTTGATCATCACAACGGCCCCATGGGTATAACATAGCAGAGTGTTATAGAGGACAAAGCCAGTTTTTAGAGGAAAAACCAAGGCTCAGAATTCATCAGCTAGGGAATGGCAGAGCGAGGACCAGGCCCTCAGGCCCCCCAGCCTACTGTGCTCTCCCAGAGTGTGATTAACCAAATGCCAAGTGGAAATGAAAAAACAAAAAAGGATGTGGAGTGATATTTCAGCAAAGCCAATTATGGGAAACCAAGCAGACGCCATTTTAGGGAGTGTTCAGCTGTTATCAATTCATCTAAGATCCTTAAAAATCATTCATTACCTATCTAGAATAAGGAACTTTACAACAGGATTATCAGAAACTGAAATATAAAAAGAAAAATTGATTCATGACCCTGCCACCCCAATCAGAGAAGCGCTTTGCATCCTTTGCTACCCACTCCCCGTAGCAGCCATCCTGCACACACATCACTGGCACATCACTATAACCATCGCTGAGAGATAATTTCATATTCTGCTTTTATCGTAAAACCCCATGTCTGCCACAAAGTCTATGCAATTTTTTAATGGATGCTTAACAGTCTGTCAGACTGAATATACCTCATTCAACTCCTAATTTTACCCCTACTGTTGAACATTTAGATTGATTCCACTGTATCTCTGTCTCTATAGTTAACACGTAGGCACACACATATACATACACATACATGTATACATAAAGTATATACACACATGTATGTCTACATAACGTTACTATAAAGACATTGTAATAAATGTGGCCATGCCTGCTCAGGGGCTTCAAAGCACATGAGCCGAGTGACACGGCCTCTTGCTTCAGTGGCCCCCACGGCTCTTGGTCTCATTCCTCCCGCACCCGCCATGCCCTCTTGGCAGAGGCCCTGCAGAGTGGTCACTCACATTTAGCGCATGGATGGGTTTGGTGACGTTGAACTTGTCTATGGTGGACAGGATGATGGAGGGCGTGGTCAGGAAAAACAGCCCCAAGAAGAGAGTGAAGTTGATGCCCAGCCATTGGAACCACCAGCGGAGGCCCTGGATAGAGAGGTTCTTCCTGCAGAGGGGAAGACACAGGCCTTGGAGGTTTATCTCTCAGGCTCTGGCCACCTATGACACCTACAGTGCCCACGGCTTGGGTGAGTCAGAAGGTCAAATTTAGGCAAGGCAAGAGACTAGACTGAGGGCTCTGGCTGAGGGCCCATCTTGACCTTGGGAGCACAGGCAAGTGTCCTGCACTGACCTTCAGCTATAGGAAGGTCGAATTTGGGGTCCCTATGAGCTCAGAGGGAAAACAGGTTATCTGCAGCTAGGGTCTGGGAGCCAGAACCTATTCGAAGAGATGCCATGAGCCCCCCAGCAGACTAAACAAGGCTCCAACATGGCATTTTTCAGACACACTAAAGACATGTGACTCCCCACGGGGCCGTGAGCTGTGGTGTGAGCTGGAGGGAGGCGGGGGACAAAAGCAAAAGGCGCAGCTGGAACCCGCCCTGGCTTCTCACCCCACCAGGAGCAGACCGACAAACCAGTCCCAAGTTTAGAAAGCTCAGTGAACCAAAGAGCAGAACTGCCAGGGGCTGAAGTACAGCCTGGTGGAGATGAGCGCCCAAACCCTGCTCTGGACCAGGAACTGAGGCCAGGCCGGATGGCGAGCCATGCTGGGGCCTCTGCGGGGCTGTCCTCACCCTCGGCATCGTGCTTAAGGCTCCTGTGGACACAGCTCAGCTCACCAGCTTGTGGCCCAGGCTAGAGAGGCGGCTGGCACCTAACCCAGGGCTGCACTGTCTGTTACAGCAGCCTCGAGCCACAGCAGGCTACTGCGTGTTGAAGTGTGGCTGGTCCAAACAGAGATGGGCCAGAAGTGGCACATACACGCTGGATCTCAAAGACGCTACATATGAAAAGGAGACTGTAAAACATTTCAATTAAAAAAAACTGATTATATATTAAAATGATAATATTTTAGATACAGAGGGAGAACTCTTATTAAAGTTAATTTTAACAGTTTCTTTTTTTTTAAGACCTGTTTTTTTGTTGTGGTGTTTTTGGTGTTTTTTGGCCTCACCGTGCACCTTGCAGGATCTCAGTTCCTTGACTGGGGATTGAACCTGGGCCATGGCCGTGAAAGCCTGAAATCCTAACCACTAGGCAACCAGGGAACTCCCCAGTTTCTTTTACTTTTTTTAATGTGGCTAAAAGGAAACTTAAAATTACATACATTGCTCCCATTATAATCCTACCAGACACTGCCGATACCAGGGAGAAACAATGGAGTGAAGTCCTGGCTGTGGACACACCACCCACCCCCATCACACCTCCCACCCCCTGCCCAGAGGGGTGCAGGAGAGTATGAGTGTCTCTCTGAGTGCCAGGTCACACCTGTGCTTCCAGGTGACTTGGGCAGCCCTGCAGGGCTCCCAGGCCCCATTCCCGCCCCTTGCTGGCCTGGGGGCTCACCAGCAGATGTCTTCGGGGTAAGCGGCGAAGCTGACCGTCCACTTGGAGATGCAGAGCTCTCTGCTGTGGGAGGATGGCTGCGGGTCACTTTTGCACTGAAGGCCCTGACACTTGCAGGCATTGAAGTCCTTCAGGATGCTGCCAGGAAATGTAGAAATGGCCAGGGTCCAGACCCCTCGGGGTACCACGTACCCACACAGCAAACAGGACTGTGTGAGAGTGGGAGCCCCATGGCACAGGACCTTTGCTTTATTATTAGTTTATTATACTTATGCTATAATTAGTGCTATGAAAGAGATGCCATTCTTAGCACATTATGTGCAGAATTTTGCTGTATCCTCAGGACAACCCTCTAAGCCGGGGATTACCATTCCTATTTTACAGATGAGGAAACTGAGGCTCTCAGAGGTAGGTTTTGCACCCTGTCTGTCTGACCCCAGCTCCCATGCTGTTGGCATTGCCCCAACATAGGGTTCCTCCTTGCGGCCCCCCTCTGCCCTGCCCATGAAGCTGGACATCCCGCTGCCAGGCCCGGGGCCTCACTTTTCTACTCCCTCACCTCTTCCCAGGCCCCATAGCAGCATCAGACTGCATCACCTACGACTCCAAGATGCCCCTCCCTAGGACTCCCACCCCCACCCTCTCCACTCCTTCCCTCTTTAGTCTCCCACAAAGAACCCACCAGCACCCCTACTCCTGTCTCAGAACACTCTTCCTCTTTCCACTGGCCTCGTCCCCACCCCAGCCTCACTTGAGAGTCTGCAAGGCACAGCCAGGAGTCTGTTCCCAGGGTTCACGATGCACAAAGCAGGGAAGGCAGGGGAAGGAGCATTTGCTGGGCCAACTCCTTTCCGTCTCCCTCTACCGACCCCATCCCCTGCTGCCCCCGAGGCGAGACGACATGGAGATCCCAGGCATGAGAGCGTTTTAGGAGCTAGAGCTCATGCCAAGGTGCACTATGAAAACCCACTCCCTTGGGCCAGGCTCTCAGCAGCAGTGAGCATCCTGGAGTGCCCAGAGGTATTCCCCCACAGCAGTGCATTTGTAGGGAGATGGGAAGGTCACGCACAGAAGGAAGATCTGTGGTTCCAGAGTGGGTACATGAAAGAGGGTGGCATCCACCCCACCTGGTGAAATGCTGGCTCATAGAGGCAATGGGATCCCTGGGGCAGCTGGTGAGAGCCCGGCAGTGGGGTAAGGCCATATCAACCCAAGAGGGGCTCAGCTGGAATCACCCATGCCCAGCTGTCACACAAACATCGGCCAGGCTCCCCAAGGGAGTGGGTGTGGATGGCTGCCCCCAATCCCAGCCACACCGGCAGAAGGAGATGGAAATGCTACAAACAAATCCCAGCAGTGGCAGTTCAGCAGTACCGTCTCTATCCAAGAGGGACAGCAATTTAGCTGGAGGCAGACAAGGAACATGCCCACACTCACTAGGTGGCCATGGACTTTTCCTGGAAGGTGACGAAGGCCATTCCCAGGGGCTGGTCCTGGACCCTGCATTCCTCTTCTGTGATCCTCTCCGTCAGCCTGTCCTTCATGCGCGTGTAGTAGGCGATGGCGTCCTCCTAGCAGAGGACACATCCCCTTGTGATGACATGGCCCTGTGCAGGTCTCGGGGGACCCAGCGCCCACGTTCCCGGGGGGTGTGGGCCCTCACCCACTCACACCCCTTCACTTCACAGCAGCAGAACTGGCCGCAGGGCTTGGGGTTGATGAAGGTCTGCTGGCCTGTCTTCATCTGCAGGTTTGTGTAATACGTCAGGCTCTTCTCTGTCTTTTTTCTGCAGTGGGAGGGACAAACTTCAGACTCGCAATCCTGTGGTGTGACTCACAGAGCCACTCCCCTCCTTTCCTCCCTAGGGGATCCGAGGCCAGCAAGGAAGGAGGATGGCATCTCAGAGGGAAGGAGTCAGAAAGGTGCAGGCCAGCTCAGCCCACGCCCGCCCACCCTGCCAGCCCTCTCTTACCTCTCCCTGCACAGGTAAATCAGCTTGGCCACGTTGTAGCACAGCTGGACCTCCACCACTTCACACGTGGGATACGCGTCCCTGTGCCCAGGGCAGATCAGAAGCAAAAGATAGCCATTGGAAAAGAGAACCCCCCAGGCAGCAGAGACCCCCAAGACTCCAGGGGTGGCAGAGCAATTACACTGCTCATTTCTGTGCCAGAGGAGACCTCTTTCCTCTTTGTCTTTTACCAAAGGGGGAAATTTTGAAATGTAATACAAAGAGGTCCTTTTAAATAGCATGAAAGTAACTGCCTGAAACTGACAAGTTTATACCCACTTGGCTTTAAATCAGTCAGTACTTCTCCTGAAGAAAAAAAATAACACTATTCATTACCTCCTCTACCCATGCAAAGGAGTAAATTTATTGTTTGCTCTAGGTCATTTCTACTCTGGACCATCACTGAAATCCTATTCAGTTTGTGACCTTTTTGAAGATCACAGACCTTTTTGGTCTCATGAAAGCAAAGGACCCTCAGCCCAGTAAATGCATTAACTTATTTGATCCTGGCCATAACCTGTGAGGTTTGTGTCCCCATTTTACAGATGAGGACAATATGTGTCGGAGAGGTAAAATGACTTGTGCCCAAGATCACACAGCTAGTGAGTGTCTGAGCCAGGAAGTGAATCCAGGCGGCCCAGCTCCAGGGCCCATGACTGTACCCAGCGTACGATGCTCCCTCACCATATACGCAAAATCCTATGTGCAACTCCTGGGCATTCCTGAACCGTGTAAATCCCCACCTACTACCTGCTAGGCACTGGGATGGAGCCTGGATAAGTTTACATTTTAGTGAGAGAGAGAGACACAGCCCATAGACATGTCAGGCAGACAATTTCAGGTCCCGTTACGAGCTTTGTGGAAGAGAGCAATGGTGTAAGCATCCCTCCTACAAGGCAAATTCACACATCAACCCCCATGGATTGCAGCAGTGTTCACTAAAAGGGCTGCCTGAAATAGGAGAAAGTGTGATTCAGCGTTTGTAATGGGAATGAGAGGACTTTTTTTTTCTCTTTAAGGTAATATGTTAAGTGGAGCTACTGTTTCCAAATGTTGCCTAACAGGAAACCTTGGGGAGCTGTTTCAAGGAATAGAGAAAAATGATTCCAGTACCCAATGTGTATATATAGAAAAATATTTCTAAAATACCTAGAGTTTCTAAAAGAGAGGTTAGTCAATAAATTTTAAACATTCATTTTGCAATTCTGTTTATACTAATAATTTGCTTAGCAAGTGTTCTTCATAAATAGTGCAAAGCCAAGCCATAGCCAACCCCTAATCCATACTACAAATTAATGACTACCGATGAGGAATGAATACAGGCTGAAACCTCAGCTCCCTAGCCCAGGTTCAAGTCCTCCAGCCCAGGGTCCTGGGAGCCTTCCCGGCCTGCTCTCCCCCGACCATCCCCTTTCCTGAAGCTCCATGCCTGCATTCATCGCACCGTACACACAATTTCCTTCTCACAGGAAGGCCCTTGCTCTAGCCTCCACCTGCAGGTATCCCCGGTGCAGGTGCTCAGAGGAGGCTGCTGGAAAGGAGGTTCTGCTGGGAGAGCTGTGAGAGAGCTCTGTGAGGACAGGGCTCCGGACCCGGAGTGCTCACTCAAAAGACACGCGCTGAGCAGAAGAATGAACCACGAAATGCAGAGCGGGGCCCAGGTCCCTCCCCGCCTCCAAGACTGCTGTCTCTCGGGCATCTCTTACTCTGCAAAGCTGACGCCGAGAAGCCCAGGGTGAATCCTTCTCTTTTTTTTTTTGTTTGCGGGGAATGTGTGGGCGTGTTGTTTCTATGAATCTTTTTCTCTGCCCCTGAGCTCTCAAGATGTTTATCTGCCCCACACCCTGGCCTGTATTCTGGCTACTGCGTTCACGTGGGCAGCCGTGGCTGCCGGCAGAGGACGTGCCACCCCAGCCCAGGCCCTCACAGCCCCAGGAGAGCCTGCCCAGAGCAGCATCCGCGGCTCTGTGGCTGGGCCAGGTCCTCCTAGGGTCTCTCTCCCCTTCCCTCCCAGTGGAAGCGGCCCTGCTCACCGGAAGTGGCTCTCCACAGTCTCCTTCTTCGCGTCTCTGGAGAGTCCTGTGATGAACAGGGTCCGCCTCACCTGCCGGAGAAACACACCAGGGAGAAAAGTCACCAGGGCAAGCCAGTCTGCCAGGGGGACACCCTGTTCAAGCCTCCTCAAGGAAGACGATGGGGACTCAGAGGCTCAGGTGCTTGCCTTCCTGGCCTGACAGAGCCTTGAAGTCTCTCCTTTACATAGCATCTTCTTCTAGGCAGTCAAGAATAAATTTCCAGGGAATTCCCTGGCGGTCCAGTGGTTAGGGCTCTGCGCTTCCACTGCACGGGGCACGGGTTCGATCCCTGGCCAGGGACCTAAGATCCCGCATGCCACGCAGCGTGGCCAAAAAAAAAAAAAAACATTTCCAAAGCAATTTCGATGAGCCTCCTTTGCATGACAAGAGACTGAGAAAGAACCCAGAAAGGGGAAGTGACTCAAATGAGGTCACACAGCAGATCAGAGGAGGACCCAGGCCTGGAACCAAGTAACAGAAACTCCCTCTCCCCCCATCAAGTTATGGGCAGCAATGAGAGAGGGAGCTGCTCTCAATTCAAACTTCTTGGAAGTTACTTAGAATCAGTAACTACACGCCCAAACCCCACAAATCTAAAGGCTAGTTGGCAAAATGGGGGGAAATAGCCAAATCCTAAAACAATCTACCAGAAAAAAATTTTAATGCCGATTCTGAACACACATTTGCAAGCCTGAGGCCCCTCCTTACCCTCACTGCCATCGTGGTGCTGGGGAATAAGCCTAGTGCCACTCCTCCCCAGCTCCCACCTGAGACCCTCCCCAGCACGTGCCCAGCCCCCCATCGCCCCTCACTCACCAGGTTCTCCTCTTTGTACTTGATGGACTGGGTGTGGTGCCGCATGAAGCCCACAGTGAGGATGAGGTAAAGGATAGCGAAGATGGTGTGCAGCCAAAGGAGGTCGTTGCTGCGGGGGAGGGGAGGGACACCACCTGCCATCAGGGCTGGGCTCCCAGGCAGGGGGTGAGGGTGCGGGGCTGGGCTTGGTTACCCTCATGGCACTGAGCTGAGGGCCAAAGGCTTCATCACAACAGATTTCTCCAACAGAGGTTGAGTGGCCAGTGCCCTTTAGAGAGGGCACTGTCCTGACTAATGAACCCCAGCTCCACGGGGCCCTCTGTGTTTCCTAAAACCCGCTGCAAAACAACGGCGGCCTGGGGCGTGTCCATGCCCATAGCCCAGCAGCGGGCACTAGCGGCAAAGAGGCTTTCAGACATTAACTCGCTCACTTTGGACGACCTCTGGCCTATCCCGGGCTCCAGAATCCGCCCTCTCCTTGGTCTCACCCATCAGCACTCTCATACCCCCCAACTTCGAACTCACTCAGTCTGTAGGTTTGCGATGGTCGTCCTCCCAAAGCTGTAAGGGTCTTTGTCTGCAGAGAAGCACAGATACTCAGTTGCAGGGTCACACTAGGGAAGTGGGAGGGGGACAGCACAGCCTTGGTTTGTGGAGCTCTGAGAAGCAGCAGCATGAGATGTCCGAGAAGTCAGAGGACTGTATCCGGTCTTTTCAGAGCTACACCAACCAAGGCCTCTGCTTTACTCCAAGATGCTTCTGGCAACTTCTCAACCTACCAGGTGGGTAAAGTCAAAATCTGAATTCATCTTGCTTTGAGAGTCTTGTGGCATTCCTTGAGAAATCTAGAAACACCCTAAGCTGTTCCCAAAACCAAGGCTGGGAATCACTGCGCGTAAGAAGTGGATTCGTGATGGGGACACTGGATTCCTGTGGGTGCTTGGAAATAGAACGCCACGCTCTGATTTTCACTTTGAGCATCACAGACATCTTCTGGATCCACTACTTGTGGCCTCCTGATTTGGGTGGGGGCAGGAAACTACAAAACACACTCTGAAAGCCCCTGATCAGTCTTGGGGTCTTCCTCCTACTTAGATATTAGGGGCCCCAGCTCTTGGCCCAGGTTTGGGGCGGATTCTTCTCCAGATCTTTAAGCAGATGGAAAAGTTCAGAAAGTCACCCTGAGACCTTCTCACATCTGAATTTGAGCATGAATCCTGGGGTTCTGATCCACCACAATGAGGCCCTTTCCCCAGGGCTGCTGCTCTGCCTGGGCCCAACTCAGGCAAGATGAGGAGTCCTTACCCAGCAAGCTCCCCGAGAGGTTGACGGGCAGGATGACACACAGAGACAAGAAGCTGACCACCACCAGCAGGAAGATGATGTGTTTCTGGAACGACAGGTAGTGGATGGCGTCCTCCCCACACCACTCCAGGATCTGGTCATCTCTGGCCAAGACACACATGGAATCCTAGTGAGTAGTGGTAACAGGCTGGGCCCTTTGGGCCTTGCATGGATGATCTCATTTAACCCTCATGACCGTCCGTGAGGTAGGTCCCAATTTGATCTCCACTTTTTTAAATATAAGGAAACAGGTACAGAAAAAGCACATTAACTTTTACAAACATCCAGCCTGTAACAGCAGAGCTATGACATGAACTCCAGAGCCTGGAGCTCTCAGCCCTCGCCCCACACTCCTGGATGAAGGAACCTGCCACTGCTCCACTTTAGGTCTCTAGAAACATCTGTGCCCACGTTTGTGTGTAAATAAAATTATCCCTCATCCCTTTCCTGCACCTGTGGACAAGCAAAGCCACTGATAAGAGGGCTGCTGAGAATCTCCTGAGCAAAGCTGTGTGTGTCCAGGCTCATGGCTCCCGCCCTTTCTCCCATCTCCTCCTCAGGGAAACTGGGAGACAGAGGTGGAGTCACTGCTTTATTTTATTTATCTTTGAATATTTATCTATTTATTTGGCTGTGCTGGTCTTTGTTGAGGCGTGTGGGATCTTCGTTACCGCGTGCGGACCTTCATTGCAGCACGCGGGATCTTTGGTTGCCGTGCGTGGGATCTTTTAGTTGTGGCACGCGGGATCTAGTTCCCTGACCAGGGATTGAACCCGGGGCCCCTGCATTGGGAGCGCAGAGTTTTAACCACTGGGCCACCAGGGAAGTCCCTGGAGCTACTGCTTTAAACATTCTCAGTCCATCCCGCTGGCCCTGCCTCTTCCCTGTGTCCCTGCTGTGGCCCCAGAGGCGGGGGGCGACCTGCTCCACCCTTTCCCACCCTCAGTGCTGTATTTGGAGGCTCCAGATCATTTGGAGACCCAGAAAATTCTGGGTTCTGACAGCCAGACTTCCATGCTATAGAGGGAGAAGGGGAGGGGGGTGTCTCCTGTTTTCCTATTCTCCTGACAGGGAGCTACCCTGAGGATCCTGCTTCCAGAAGACAGGGAAAGCCCTGCACTGGGAAGAAAGAGCTCAGGGAAGCAAGGGCCACAGCATCAAAAGGCAGGTGTGAAAGGTGTGGCGCGAGGGCTCTGCAGCCAGCCAGACAGACCACGGTGGACTCCAGCTCAGCTGCCTCCAGAGAGGGTCACAGCACCCACCTGAGGCTGGGACCTAAAGCAGGGAGGCTACGACCCGCTAGCTAGCTGGTCACTCAGCAGGTGCACAGGAGGCAGTGAGGATCCAGGCCCAACGCCGTGCCTGGTGCCGGGTGGATGCTCGCAGTACGCTTGCTAATGTTACCCTTTTTTTACTGCTTACCTGGAGGACAAAGCTCTACCACTGACTACACTGTTTTCACTTCTAAATACACTACCAAAATGCATATACTTTGCCACAGTACGTGCTCACTAAACAAACACTGGTGAAGATTAAAACCCATGAGTGGGACTTCCCTGGTGGGCCAGTGGGTAAGACTCCATGTTGCCAGTGCAGGGGGCCGGGGTTCGATCCCCGGTCGGGGAACTAGATCCCACGTGCATGCCGCAACTAAAAAGATCCTGCATGCCGCAACTAAGAAATAAATAAATATTTTTAAAAAAACCAATAAGTGAGTAATTTTCATCAACAATTTTTTCTTGAGATACACCTCGAATTTCCCTATCTTGCTGGGAAAGGCAATTTGGAAGGAAACTGAGAGGCCTCTTTAAATGTCAGTTGTAACGCTGGGCGTGAGCAGCTGTTAAAATTTAATTGCAGGGCTTTGCTGGTGGCGCAGTGGTTGAGAGTCCTCCTGTCGATGCAGGGGACACGGGTTCGTGCCCCGGTCCCGGAAGATCCCACATGCCGCGGAGCGGCTGGGCCCGTGAGCCACGGCCGCTGAGCCTGCGCGTCCGGAGCCTGTGCCCCGCAACGGGAGAGGCCACAACAGTGAGAGGCCCGCGTACCGCGAAATAAAAAAAAAAAAAAATTAATTGCAGCCTTAAAAACAGTCAAAGGGTAGTCCTTTCTGTGGCAGGAACAGAAGAGAAAAAACAGTGGGAGTTGAAATGGAAAAATATGTCTGATACAGCATTAAAATGACAAAGCAGAATACGCAACTGTATGGATATGGCCTCACTCAACGAGAAGTGAGGTCCTCGCAGAGAGGGCAGGAAGGGGACATGGAGTGATAGAAACAGTGGGTATGGACTGCGGTGCAAACCGTCAGCAGCCTTTGCTAGTTAACGTGAAGATGATGACTCAAAGCTTCTGGCTTTGCCCCACCCGATCGAGGCAGAGAGTCGGGGGCACAGCCCCGGGTAGGGGAATGAATGGCCTAAGTCCCAACCAGCGGTGCCACGGGCAGTGGCTGAGCAGAGGGAAACATGCCGAGGGCATCTTTCAGAGGTAGGGGTAGGGGTGACTTAAAATTTCTTCCTATGAATTCTGTTCTGTACGTGATGGATTTTTGCACAGAATATGCATGACTTCCAACACCCGGAGGAAACGCTGACATGATTTTGGAGTGGGCAGGGAAGGGCAAGGCAGGCAAACCTACCTCTCCCGCCTCTGTCCCCTCCTCCCTCCCAGAAACCCCCCCTCCTACTCCAGACCTGAGTTCACCGGTTTCTTCTGCACAAAATGCCTTCTGCCAGCTCCCCTGGGAACAACTGTCACCAGCCTGGGCCGTTCACAACACGCTCACGCGTGTGAATGCATTTGAACTAGACAGGGCAGGTGTTATTCTCAGCCTGCTTTCACAGTTGGGGAAACTGAAGCCCAGAGAGAGGGACTTACCCAATGTCCTAGAACCGTCACATTTCATCACTCCTAAGATGGCATTTCCACATTTCAACACCTCTGAAATGGGGGGCACCCTGGGATCATAGCCAATCACAGCATAACGGGAAGCATTTTCTCATTCTCGGTGCTGTGCGTCTTACAACGGCGGTTTCTCAGATAGGATGCAACACGGCCGCAGGCAGCAGAGCTGAGACTCGCAGCTTGGCACTGCCACCACATGCAAGGGGACTAACTGGCTTATAATCACCAAGCGCCTCTTTCAGGATTTCTCTCCAAGGGGCCCAAGTTTTAAGAAAAAAAAGAAAACTTCTAACCACATGAGCTGAATATATTAAGCAATCATTATTTCTCCACTTTTCACTAATTCAAAGACATGACACTGCCAGGAAGAGCTTCCGTCCAAATATATCCATGTTAAATAGTACGTAGATATAATTCCTGCCTAAAGCAAAAAATTAGCTTTAATTAGCTTGCACAGGGGGCCCTGGGCCACCTTTATTCTCAGCCCCCAAGTATAGCTTTGCGTCTGAACTGAAAAGTATCTGAGAGACTCCAGCTCAGGATCAGGCACCTTGGCTCTCTCCTGCTGACTGGCCGAACACCCAAACAAACCCACCCAGACAAAGACACCTCCAGCCGCCCGCGCTGTACTCACCGCAGGCGGAAGACTGCAGTCAGCCAGGGGCAGCATCCCTGGAAACGGAGAACAGGGATTAGCTCCCAACAATCTCTGTTTTTCGGAGGCAGACATAATCATCATCTTTGACTTTAAACAACCACCTAACCTCCCGTTTTATAAAAAAGCAGTGCTTTTGTCCCCAATTCAGCAAAGCAACCCTCTTGTCCAAACGCGACAGAGTCGGCGTGTTCCCAGTCCTCTGTCACATGCATCTTGTGCCTGGAGATCTTGTGAACGTCTCTCAAGTTTTGACAATTTGTGGAATTATACGGGCTCCTGGGTCAAATGGTGCAACTTGAATGGAGAGCTGATGAAAGTTCAAGGCCGCTCTGGAGAAGCTGACGGGGGGCTTCTGTTTGTTTCAAGATGACTGAATGAGATGCAAGACAAAAGCAAGGAACCCAAGCCCACTCAACTGGACAGTTCCCTGGGGCGGGGTTTAGAGAGGGAAAGGGTTTCATGGGTTTTAGTGTCCTTCGTATCTCTTCAACTTGATACCCCTTAAAGCTGGACTACCAGCTGGGAAAAACAAATATTTGCTCGTCATTCATTTGACAGTCACTTAGCACCTACTGGGTGTCAGGAGGTGGGGAACAGGGCTGGATAAGATTTGGTTCCTGCCCACAGCTGGCTCATAAGCTAGCAAGCAAGTCAATAATTAACTGTCACACAAAGCCGTTAAGTATGATAACACAGACAAGAGCTGTAGCCAGGTGCCTGAGAATTAATCAAAGTCTCACGGTCCTGGATCACGCAGCTGCCATCTTTGCTGTGGTATTTCCCAAGTTCAGGTGTCTTTGTCAAAGCAGAGAAGAGCTCTCACCAGCATGTGCCACTCAAGGTCAAGGGTATAGAGTTAGCGGCTCAGCAGGAGTACAACTGCCCTCTCCCTGCCAATTCATTACTGCCCATCCTTGCAAGCCCCCATCCCGCAGCCACAACCATACCTGCCCCTTAAATACCAACCAGCTCGCTTTCAAAGTCCTGCTGCCCTGAGGAGGAAGATGACAGTCTCTGGAATCTGGACTCACTAGAAACACAAAAGGGAAAAATGGCAGATAATCCTTTTAAAAGGTCTAAAAACTTATGTCTAGTATCTCGCTGCCTCTTAGAGCTCAGGACCAAAGCTACTAGTGCTCGGTGGCTGGGACAAAATATAACTCACCGTGTGAAAAATATAGGCAAGGGCATCGACCATTCCAAGGTTTGGTGAGATGTCAAACTCTGTGTTACATGGGATGAATATCAGGGGGTCAGGGTATCAGTGGACCATCCTGTGCTCCACACCCTTGAACCTCAGCCCTGTGACTGGTCTACGTAAAGTAACTTCAAAGTGTTGCCTGTTTACAATATATTTCCCAATATAGCAAATAAAACTTGGAATAAATACTGTATTTTATCAAATCTAAGACACCACTGGTTGTAAAGGGCACAATTAGTTTTTGAACCACTAAGGAGTAAAGGATGCTGTCAATTAACCATGATCACCATCGATAATAAGTTGCACTCAATTTCATAGATGAGAAAATGCCAAAGATGTGCATTTTAGACTTGATGAACTGGGGCATTTTACATTGCTAATTTGGGCAGATCCTTTCTTCTGAGTTACCCATAAAAACACCCCGTGCGCTGTGAATTTGAGGTGTTTGCAATATGCTACGTTTTGCTTTTCTCTCTGTTTTCCTACTCCTGGTTTCACCATCCCACTTCTCATGGCATAAGGCCTGGTGAAGCTCAACTTTCAAAGCCTTTCCAGAGAACTGCCTCAATTGACCTTCATGGTAACCCTATGGGCAAGAAGAGGCAAGAGGAAACAACCCAACGAGCTCAGGGTCCTGACCAAGATGACACAGCCACGGAAGTGTGGAGGCTCCTGATTTCCAGGTGCTCTAGTCTGTTGTAGTACTCAGCCCTCCTAGGAGTGAATGTGCCAAAAATGCACCAGGTGTTTCAAACGTTTCCCCCCAAACAGTCCAAGGCTGGCACACAGCTGAGGCAGAGGCCCCAGCACCTTACCCCAAGGTTAATACCCTTGGGCTTCCACAAACACCAGGGTGGAGACTGTGGGGAAAGAAGGTGCATTTACAGACACCCCCATCGCCCTCCTGCACAGACCGCATTTCAACACGGGAACCCCCTGAGGAACAAGAGTGGGGGTCTGCCTGCGGAGCCCCCGGGGAGGCATGGGCGGGGCAGCCCGGGCCAGTCTCTGTTTCCCCAGTCGCTTCCTATTGCTGCATCTGGCAAAAGATCCTGGGGTGAGGGACAGCTAGTTGGAGCTGGAAATTCCAGTTGTGCAGACCTGAAACTCATTCTCCCCCTGCAGGTGACATGCGTAGAGAGCCCAGGGTGGAGGCGGAAGGACGTGAGTCCTGGCCAAGGCAGTCTGTGCTGTGTGACAGAGCGTCCGAAGCGGGCAGATTAGGGCCACTGGCTGACCCTGACCCAGAGGAGAGGAGCAGCTCACCTACGGCCCTGCTGCCCTTCTCAATCCAGCTCGCCTCATCCCCAGCCCCGAACTAATTAATCTCAAAGAAGATACACTTGAAAATGTCCAAGGCGAGAAAGCAAGCTGGCATCCTCCTCAGCTGATGACGAAAGCCTCCAGTATCTAAGGCAACTAGATTTCTTCCGTAGCCCGAAGCAGCTGGCTCACGGTGAGCCAGCTCCAAGCCCCAGGGGAAAGCTGGGTGTGTGGGCAATGGTTTTCTTACCGCCACCAAGAAGGTACCAAGGCTAATCTCACAGGTCTGCGGTGAAGAGCAGAGAGAACAGTTTCTGGTACAGGCCTGGCAGACACACTAATGAACACAATCTAACACGAACATCATGTGTGGGCTGTGCCTGGTGGGCTTCACAAGCCCCCAGCCCCATCCCAGCCTCTGTCTCTGTCTCTGTCTCTGTCTCTCTCTCACACACACACACACACACACCACACACACACACACACACACACACAGATGCTTGACGTAATGAGTCTTTTTTACCTGTTTGCTTCTGACACCAGGGCAATGCGGCCATAATCCCAGAAGTTTCTTCTTATGATGGAAAATACCAATACTAAAAACTAAAAGTAGAAAAGAAATCAGGTCTTGTAAAAGCATATTGGATGGCTTCTAATTAGGGGCCATTGTCTTAGGGGCAAAGCCCGCCCCTCCCCCAACAACCCCCCCCCCCCCCCCCCCCCCCCCCCCCCCCGTCCCCGGACTCAGGAGGGCTAAAAGGGCCAGAGAAGGCACGGAGCTGCCCAAGGCCACACAGCTCAAGGGCTCAATGCTGTGCTCACCCCCTTCACCAGCTCCTGTCCCCTGTGCCCAAGCCACAGAGGCTGTCAACACTGACACGGAGCTTGCCCCGGCAGCCCCCTAGTCAAGCACTCAGGTCCTGCTCTTTTAGTCTCAAGGCAGCCCTGACAGCCACAGCCTTCCTCAGCCCTGGTTTGCTTGCAGGGTCTCCTGAGCAGGAAGGCCCTCACAGCAGCCCTGGGGACCAGCTCCCTCCTTCACTTTACATAGAGCTGCATTTTTCATTACAGAATAGAGGTAGCAGAGCCCCTGGAAGCTGAGCCAGAAGTGGTCAGATCTTTATCTTGAGTTTGGTTCTCCTGGAGGCAAGCCCTGGGGACACCTGGCGCAGAGCATGCAGGGCCCTCGGCAGGCCTGTGTGCCCAACAGCAACGCGAGGCGCTGGACTCAAGACTAACCCCCTTTCCGCTCTAAAAGTCTGTCGATTCTAGACTGTCTCCTCGCTCCCTCCGTGTCCACCTTTGCAGGTCCTCTGTCTTGCTCCTGCCTGTCTCCCCTCCCTGGACAGGCTCCCTCCCTTCAGGGCTCAGCGTTTTAATCAGTATATCCCTGCCTGCCCTAGTCAGGAACTGTGGTTTTAAATGTGGGTTTTGCGTAAAATAGATAGCTAGTGGGAAGCAGCCGCATAGCACAGGGAGATCAGCTCGGTGGTTTGTGGCCACCTAGAGGGGTGGGATAGGGAGGGTGGGAGGGAGGGAGACGCAAGAGGGAGGAGATATGGGAACACATGTATATGTATAACTGATTCACTTTGTTATACAGCAGAAACTAACACACCATAGTAAAGCTATTATACTCCAATAAAGATGTTTAAAAAATTAATGAATGAATTGGCTAAATGGAATTTATAATAAAGAACATTGTATATTTAAAAAAAAAGAAAGCAAGCAAGCAAGCAAGAAAAAGAAAGAAAGAAAGAAAGAAAGAAAGAAAGAAAGAAAGAAAGAAA
>NW_021703774.1:22592392-22659250 GCF_005190385.1 Monodon monoceros
AAAGAAAGAAAGAAAGAAAGAAAGAAAGAAAGAAAGAAAGAAAGAAAAAGAAAGAAAGAAAGAAAGAAAAAGAAAGAAATGTTGTTGAAGTTAATGAGCACCGAAAGCTGTAGTGAATCAGGGTCTCCTACACTGAGTTGCACATGCAGAAAGGAAACATGAAAACTGGCATTTTCTCCGTCCTGTTTGTCCGTGTTGGACATTCCCTTTATTCACGTCATGATATTCTTTCTGGTATTCCTTCATGCTTAAGCACAAATAAAACTGCTCTGTTTCTCAAGATATAAAAAAAAAAAAAAAAAAAGTGGGTTTTGGACCCCAGAGGGGCTGAGTTCCAGCAGAATTTTCTCAAGGTGAATCTGGAAGTTGGTGATATATTTTCAAAGGCAGGTGAGTCCTGCTGTCGGATAAACATGAAGGCAGCTTGGCAAGTGCCTGCCCTCTGCCCTGGCTGCTGCTCCCTTGGCTCGAGCGGTGTGGACATTTCCCACGCATCTCTCTCCTCCAGGCCCCTCTGGCTCTTTGGTGGGTCCCTTCCTCCACCCCACCCCCAATCCCCGTAACTTCCTGCAATACAAATCCACCCCCACCAGCACACTCCACTGGAGAGCTACTCTCTCTTCTCAACCAAGACATACCCACCCCAGCCTGCCTCTCCGGACTTCTCTCCTTGGCCCAGACCCTCCCCTCCCTGGAGACGCTGGATGGATCACAGCTCTAGGGCCACCCTCCTCCATGAATCCCACCAACCCTCAAATCCATCACCACTCTCCTGCCTACTCCCTCCTCCCAACCAAGGCTGGTAGATATGACTGTTCTCAACCTACAAATGGGTTTTGGCTCCAAGACGTGGGTTATTCGGCACTTAAAGAGCCCTTTTTCGTAAAAGCAACATGAGTAGCACACGGGTTCCCACATCTGCCCTTAGAGGACCAATGTAGCAAAAGTCTAAGGCAACAATTTAGACTTTAATCCTTGGGAGGAAAATGCAAAGAGGAGTTAGGACTCCCTTTCCCTCTTCCTATGAACATTTTTCCCCCCAAGCAAACTTGGGTTGGATACTCGCCTCCTTCAGGGACGGGGGCCCTCGGACTACCCTAACCCCCCTCCCCCAGGCCCCCACCTAACCTCTGGCCCAAAGCAGTCCAAGGGGTCTACTCCCTCCGTCCCCTCTTACCCTGTTTAATCAGATGGCCTCCACTACATGGGAAGAGAAGGTGACAAGAGGGACCAACCATCCCATGGGCACTTGTCCAAAGAAGGTGCCCCTGAGCCCCAGTAAATCTCACCTAGCATGTCTGAGCCAGTCTAGGGGAGAATACGGCATATTTCAAATTGGGTTGGGGGGGGCGGTCTTTGGGAACAAGGAGGTCTGAACTAAAGAAAGGCCACCTATGAGGGTCGGCACTGATCTCGCCTTTCCCCGGTTTTCTCCTTTTCTCGTCTGATCCTCTAAAGGCCCAGGGACCCCAGTGGGGAACACGGGTGTGACATTTATAAACTGGGAATTGCAGCTGCTCTAATGCTCATTCACATCTCTCATCCCTGTGGACTGACCCTTCCCAGGGGCCTTAGACACATGACAGGCTGATAACTCGGTAACAATGGTAATAATCAAAAGAATCGTAATGTGTATTCTTTACATACATTGCCTTATTTAATCTTGTCCCAGAATCTTCGAGGTAAAAATTATTACCTCCATTTATAGAGCAAAACCTGAGGCCTAAACAAGCTATGTAACACGCCCAAGGTTACAGAGCTGCGAAGTAGCGGAGCTAGGACTTCAACCCAGGGATGTCTGCTGGCTCCTCACCTGAGTTTCCCAGAAAGCCCTGGGGTGGTGGGGAGTTGGGGGATGGAGGTTAAACAAACAAATAACTGACACGATTCCCAAGGAGTCTCACCAGGAAGCAGCTGACGTCTATGAAGAGGACAGTGGGGATGCCACCGAAGGTGACCCCCTGGAGCACGGTGCTGTTTTTGGCCGAGTTGTAGCAGTAGGAGTCATTGGGCTGGTCCCCGATGCCCAGCCGCTGGCGGATGGCCACTGCCCTGGATTGCCACAGCTCAGTCATCGTGCTGGTCCTCCCTGGAGAATGGGACCCGGCAGAGGGTCAGGGCTCCAACTTTCCCGTGGTTTCCCCAGCCAGCGCTGGCAGAGCCAAGGGCGGGTGTCTCCTCCAGGGGCTGGTGGGGCACAGGGATCAGGGAGAGGCAGACACTGGCCCCGAGCACCCGGCAGAGGCTACAGAGAATAGCTCCATTGTGGGAACAGCCCGGAGGGTCAGATGCACCGGGTGGATGGCTCACCCAGGACACAGCTGGCCGCCTCCCCGGCGGGGGTGAACAGGAGGACAGGGGAGGACAGGAGCTGCTGTGGTGCCTGCCTAAGGGGTGCCAAGTTCCTCCAGCCTCAGGGACGACTGCCGGGAAGTCATTCCTGCAGCGGGACCCTGGGAGGTCCGGAGGGCAGGCAGGGGAGACCAGGCAGGGCACAGGAATCAACAGAGGAGGAGGAAGAGTGTCCAAGTGCAACAACTCTTTTTTTTTTTTTTTTTGCGGTACGCGGGCCTCTCACTGCTGTGGCCTCTCCCGCTGTGGAGCACAGGCTCCGGACGCGCAGGCTCAGCGGCCATGGCTCACAGGCCCAGCCGCTCCGCAGCATGTGGGATCCTCCCGGACCGGGGCACGAACCCGTGTCCCCTGCATCGGCAGGTGGACTCTCAGCCACTGCGCCACCAGGGAAGCCCAACAACTCTTGATCATCTGAGCCACAGACAAGAGTTCATAGGATGTCAGGCCGGGGCCTCAGAGACAGGCCCACTCCATACACTTGGAAACCGAGGCTCAGAGATTAAGGTTAAGGAGCTGGTCGGGGCAGAACTGGGTCTCAGACCCAGCCTCCTGGGTCCCAGACGCCAGCTCTCTTTCCACTACGCCACACTCCCTCTGCAGCCGGCTACACACATGGGTTAGTTTAGTGAGAGATTAAAAGCCAGGAAAGGGGTAGCGGAGAGGAGACAGAGGAGGCAAAAGGGGGTGGTCTAGGGTGAGGAGGATGGGATCCCAGGCCTCCTCAGGGACCCCTGAGTCACCCACCGTGCACCGCTGGAGCACTCCCCAGGCTCTGCCCTCTCATTCCTACACCCCTAGCCTTACTGGAAGGTCCAGCATTTCCAAAGCAAATATCGCTCCAGGCTGGTTGTTGACTTTTCCTTCGAGGCGCCTGGTAACCCAGGTGAAACTAATGGAAATCTCCAAACACCAAAGGCCCCAGAGTTAGCAGCCAAGTTCTGGCCTGCTTTTCACACTGTCTGTGGCTGAAGAGCCTGGAGAAATGCTCAGCAACACCTTCCTCTCAAGGTCCCACCTCCTTAAATCTGGTTAACCTAGATTCCCGGGGGACTTCGGCTAAGTCTGGTCTTTCTACCTGTTAGAGGGACAAAAATCTTGGGGACAAGAAGAGGAGGTACAGAGAACAGACAGATATTTGAACTACGCGGTAATACTGGCAGGATGTGTGTTGGGGGAAGGTGATTCCCAATTCTGGCCCCTGGGATGGCTGGGTTGGGGACAGTCTCTCTCTCACACACACACACACACACACACACACACACACACACACACACACACGACAGGAAGTGCAGGGTGGGTGGGGGGAGGTGGCAGGTCAAGGGCATGGGAGGACTCCTCAGAAGGCCAAGTCACTCTCTCATCCCTATAAGAGACTGGGCAATGGCCGGAGGATGTGATGGCAGAGCCACAAAAGCTGCCTCGGGCAGACAGATGGTCTTAGCTTCCCTCCTTTAAACCCCACCCCCTGGCACCACCCCAGCGGAACGCCCAGCCTGACACTGATTGGCAAAGGCCTGCCCCTCCTTCCTGTCCCCCGCACTTACCAGATGCCAGGGGAAGGAAGTGTGGATGAACGCCTTGGAGAGGACCTCAGTTGATGCAGGCTCTAGCAAAGGCAGTGGCAGCCCTGGCCACCCTCCCAAGCTGCCTCAGGTCCGCCACTCATTTCCTGCAGGGCTTTCCTGACTGGGGTCATGGGGCACCAGCCTTTACAGACTTCCCTGAAGGAACACAGACAGTCAGAGTCACATGGGAGCTGCCCTCTTCCAGTTCAGGGCTTCTGGTCTGAAACCCTGCAGCACACTTCCCCTGCACTCACACGTGCCCCAATGTGTCGGAACTCAAACGCTCGTGCGGAGCCTGTGGTTCTTTCCAATGCGCTCCCTCCGGCCCTGGCTCTCTCCCCAGACTCCTAGCACTACGGAGGGTCCACACTCCTCTGTGCTGTCCTGCTCCTCTCTCCTCTCTCTTCTCCAGCATCACCTGAGGGTCCAGCCTGCCCCCTCTTGTCCAACGGCTCAAGGCCCTACTGAAGCCAGGGCAGTGGACCTCCCCCCACAGAAGTACTGGCAGCTGTAGGCTCCAGGAAGACTGAGTCCAGGACCTCATATAGGCCCCAAGAGGCTTCCCCAGGGCCCCCAAAGGCTAGAATCAGGAAAAAGGAATGCAGCAGAACAAACAAGGAAGGCTTGAAAAGTGAAGTGGAAAGAAAAAGGAAAGAAAGGAAAGAAAAAAACCACCCCCATAAAATGGTCACATTGTCCCTGGAAAGGGGCAGCTACTGCAGTGGTGCTGGGGCAGGATGAGCCTCACCAATGCTGCTTTGTGTTGAGCTCTGGGAGAGCAGAGGCCCCGTGGGAAGCAGGTACCTAGGCTCCTCTCCCCCCTTCAGCCCCAGTCACGCCTCTAAGTCAAACAGGCTCCCCTGGGTGGTTTGACAAGGTTAGATAAGAAGGACTCAGTGAGGTCAGCCATCAAGTCCCACCAGCCTGGGATGGAACCTCAGGGCTCCCCAGAGGTGGCCTGTCTTGCCTTCCCCCTCCAGGTGAGGGCACAGCTTTGGGGGCCCGCATTCTCTCTCAGAACTTTCTGCTTAGTTGTAGTCTGTTACCCATGGAAAGTCCAGATTCTGCTGAACCATGACGGTCCCTCCAGGGCCAGCCCCCTGCATCCTCCCAAACGGGCACGCTCTGAGAGGGCAGCTGGAAACACACGCACCACAGGGTGGCCCCGCCAGGCTCAGAAGGAACAGGACGGGGAGAGAAGGGAACTCAGCTGGTGGTGACCAGGAGAGAGCTAGCTCAGTGGGCAAAAGACTGGTAGTGCTGGGCAGGGGCCAAACCACCAAGTAGGCCCTGTGGCCAAAGGCACCCTGCCTGGCAATGTTCACTCATCCCATATTTGTCAGATATGCATGTGTGAATGCCTAGTCTTATCCATGCCTTCCAGAGAGCTCTCTGCTCATCACCTCATTCAGGAAAGGCAAGATATACTGCTGAGGCCCAGGCGCCAGGTGAGCAGCAGGTGACTCAGGCCCCAACGCAAAGTTCAGCCCACATACACCATACAGTCTGGTTGTGGCCAGTGAGACTGAGAGCTCAATGCCATGGCTGGTCCCAAAATTGCCAAAGAAGTCAGCCACCAATGCTAACCCCCTGCCCACCTGAGCTGGTAGCTGCTGGCCCCTGTAGCACACCTGAAGATCTCTACGCCTGCCCTGCCAGGAGTGGCAACACAACGCTGCGGGAAGTGTGTGAGCATCGTCAGCTCTTGCAAATTCAGGGTATTTTTATCATCACCAAATTTTCCGACCTTGTTAGGATGACAAGCAGCTCCAGGCCTTCTGCCACAGGAGGTGACTCTGATGTTCTAGATGGCAGGTTGCAAACCTCTCCTTAAAGCCCCACCAAACAGGGCCCAGGAACCTGGACAACCATTTACCTCCACAGACACAAGCCCTGGAGCGCCAAGGAAACGGCACAGGGTCTGGCTGCAGTGGGAGGCAGGGGCAGCCGGCAGTCACCTGAGCAGGCTCTGGAGTTAGGGTCTCAGCACCACGTGCCTTTAGACAAGTGGCTTAAGCACTCTGCGATCTGGCTTCCTTCTCCATAAAATGGGCACAATGACGTCTCTCCTGCAGGGCTGGTGAGAGGCAATGTCCATAAAGCACCGAGCCTTCGCGGGCACTCAAAACCTCCTCTTATTTTGTCACCTCTCCAGACAGTGGGAAAGACAACATTAGGAGCAGCAGGACCCCATCTGATATTTTTCCTGTTACAGCCCAGTGAACAGCCAAGGGAGACCTTTGCCCCCAAACTAAACAAACAAGAGGTGAATGAAGGCAAAAGGAGGCCTCTGCTTCTGTACACATCCACCTCAATGCAGAAGCAGACTCAGGACTACCTGACAGCTGTCAGAGGAGGGGAGAAGGTAGAAAGACAATGGGCGTGCAGAAGGGAAAAGGGAAATATGGGTCGTTTCTCCAATAAGCAACGACCTGGAGTCTTTCCTTCTTGCCAACGACTGTCCACAGCCCTGCAGGAGCCAGGGCCTGAGAAGGACCCCAGGATGCCGCCTTGTACGCACTGGGCCTGGAGTGGTGAGCACAGTCCGCTGGCTTAACCTCAAACCCTGCATGCTGTGGGGCTGGGACACAGCCACACAACTTCAGCGTGGAAGGAAGCTGGCGGGTCATTCTGTGTACCACTGTGGCCTGCTGCCCTTCAGGACACCGCCTGAGCTGAAAGACAGAGGCCACGCCAGAGTCTCAGGTGGCCGGGCTTATCAGGTACTGGCACCGCTGCGTTTTGGGTTTCCTGGCAGAGCTCTCCTCGCCCTCCCCACCCCTCCCCAAACCCCCAGCTTCCCTCCTCAGGACTCCACCAGGGCTGCAGGGAGCGGTCACGGGGAGCAGCCCCAAGGTGCTTTCTACCCTCCCAGCAGCAGGTGACTCAGATGCCTGGCCCCTTCCCAGGCCCACCTCGCAGAGTCGGAGAAGGAAGGGCCCCCAGCCTGCGCTCCGGGTTAGGCTGGGAGGTCGACACCAGCTGACAAACCCCCAAAGAGAGGGGTGGGAAGAGAAAGGGATCAGCCATAAAAGCGAAAAGTTGGAGCCTTGGAGGGGGAAATCCCGAAAAGTCGTTAGGAAGTGGAGAGGTGCGGCGCTGGAAGAGGGGCGCGGGGTCTGCGGGGCCCAGGGACGGACCTTCTCCTCCCACCCACCCGGTCACTCCCTGCTCCGGAGTCGGGGCTGCGGAGGCCGGAGGGCCGCATCCCGGAACCGGACACTAGACATGGCACTCTGACGTAGACCCCAGGTCCTGCACGTCCCGGCAAAGGCGGAGGGCGGCATTCCCCCCTCCCAACGCTTCTTCCCCTTTACCTGCGGCGGCGGCGCTGCGGCCCGGCGCGGCCCGGGGAGGTTGTCTGGCTCCACCTGGCCAGGCGGGGCGGCGTCCAGACTACTTAAAAGTTACAAAGTGAAACTCCGGCACTCGTGCACATGCGCAGACCCGCGACCACTGCTTGCTCAATTTGCAGCTTCGGCGGGGCAGGCGTCTGCGCTGCCGCCGGCTCCCGCTCCCCGGACTGTGCGCCCCTCGGCGATCCTCCGCCCTGGCTTGGCCCCGGGGCGGCTGCTCAGCCCGCGCAGCTCCTCCTAATGTTCTGCAGGCCCCGGCCGGGCCGGCTCGCATCCTGGGACCGAGGAGGGCGCCGCCACGGCTAATTCCTCTCCCCAGCCCCCGGCGCGTCCCCCTTGCCCCGGCACCTCGGGGAGCCCCGGGCCTAGCACAGGGTGGTCGCGTCCGGGGGCTGCGCGGGGAGAGCATCAGCAAACGTTCTTGATTGTCCTGTACTGCACTGAATTTCCGCGACCGGCTCCTCGGCCCGCCAGGGAGAGTGGGAGGATGGGAAGCTCGGCTGGGCTCAGCCCGCACCTCGGCTCCACGCAGTCCGCGGTCACCCGGCTCCCAGTGTGAAAGGCCGCGGCTCCCCCACCGCTCTGGGCAGCCGGACAGGGAACGCCTTGTGGGGGGTGGGTGGGTGCGTCCTACGTTTGGCCCCAAACGGAGGTCGCAGTATTTTCAGCGGTCCCCTGGAGCCAAAGCGGGTACTGCCAGGACCAGGCCGCCGGGTGCCACCCATCTAGCCCAGCTGTTTCCTATGAGCCAGCGGCCTCCGCAACTGGACTGTAAGCTCCCCGGGGGCGCCGGGGTGTGCGCTGGGCCACACGCAGGACGGGGTTCAGTGAGGACTCCGCACCCTGTGAAACCGAAGACCACCGCCTGCCTGCGGCACCAAACTGCCCTCTTCTGCAGGCCTCAGTTTCCTCGTCTGCAACACGAGGGGGTGGGACCGAAGCTTCCACTCAGGTCCCTTCCAGCACTAGAAATTAGTAAATCCTGAACAGGCCTTCACTCCGCACGTGTGCAGCTTTGCAGGGCCTCTGACCCGTCTTCCATTTCTGGGTCTTCCTCTTTCCTGGAAATGGTCAAAGTGTTCTCCTTCCCTCCCTGCCCACGCCTCCAGCACCAGCCTGGGGCTCTCTGGAGTGGGGTGGGGTAGGGGATGTCTCCTGCTTCTCTAACAGCTCCTTTTGTCCCATCTGGCTTCCTCCCTCTCCTCCACCCACAGCCGCTAGTTATTTCCCACAGTTTGCCCTTGGCCCCTGCGCTCAGCCCAGCCCTTGTCCTTCTGCGCAGGTGCCTGACCATCTCTCCTGCTCTCACCTCCGGCTGCCAAGGGCCTACACCTGACCTCCAGCAGGTTCCTGGGTGTGGCCGCCGGACTTGCCCCTATCTTCTCAGACTGCCTCTGTCCACTCTCTGCCCCCCCATACGCCCCACCTGCGTGTCCCTATTCTGTCCCTGCCTCAGTTAATGGAGCCACCCCCTGCCTGGTCTGTGCCCTGGGGCCCAGGGAAGTGCAAAGTTCTAACCCCTAACCTAGTGGAGCCACTGACAAAGAGAAAAGTTAGTATCCTTGATTTCAGAGAGGGAAGGGATTTCTAAATTTGACTTTCAGTTGGTTATTTCAAAATCAAGAGAAGGCCAAGATAGATCAGAATGTGAGCTGAAATAACCATAGCCCCCATTACGTGTCAGGCAGTATGGAGAGTGCTTATAAAAACACTATTTCTGGGACTTCCCTTTAGGCGCAGTGGTTAAGACTCTGTTCTCCCAATGTAGGAGGCCCGGGTTTGATCCCTGGTCAGGGAACTAGATCCCACAAGCATGCCACAACTAAGGAGCCCACCTGCTGCAACTAAGACCTGGCACAACTAAATAAATACTTAAAAAACAAACAAAACAAAACACTATTTCCTTAAATCTCCAGTAAAAGTACAGGAGTCAGGGACTGTCCCTATCTGATAGACAAGAAAATGAAAATTTAGAGGATATAGAATTTATAGCTAATAAGAGCTGTGCAGCCTGGCTGGCAAGGAATCCAAGACATCCATGCCCCAGGCCCAGATCCTACATCAAACTCAGTTTAAAAGCCAGTGTAATCTTGGCATTCAAAAATCTTATATTCACCATTTTATCATTTGCTCCCTTTATCTGCCCCCAAATCTAAAGAAGTGACCCACATTCTTGTAATATTGATGATGATTTTGATCACAGATTTTTAAAAATTTTGTATCAAGTAGAACTGAAATAAAGCCCACTCCCTGTGCCCAGAAAAGTAAAAATGTCAACAACAATGACCAAAATAAATCCTGCCTTAATTCTAAAAGGACAGGCACCTTAGAATCAATGCATTTTGATCCTAGCACCCTGTATCACCCTTAACTGAGACCTCGAAAAGTCTTTTTAAGCTTTTCCCTTAGTTTTCTAACCTGGTTGACCTAATCCCTATAGAACTTTCTGTTCCCTCACAATTTGCAGGATTCTGGGTAAAACATAGCAATACCGAATAAAATCTGTTTTATTTGTTTCTTGCAGAATACCCTTATTATCTGAGTTGGGAATGCACAACCCATACTTGACCCTAGGTTTTAAGCCCAGAGTGGCAGCTGCATCTCCCACCCATACCACAGAGCTCAGCCCAGATCCAGTGACAGGACAAGGAAACAATGACAAATTGTGGTTTCTCCTCTTAGGTTACAAAATCTACACAGATAAGTGCTGAGGATACAGTGCAGTGAATAATGTCAAGAAAAGGTAGACTGGGCAGGGGTTACCCAGTGGCCAGGGAGACTTGTTCCTGGGAAACAAAAATCAGAAGGTGAGCTGACTGGTCAGAAGAACTCAGGAGAGAGCACAGAGCATGTGCCATCCACGGTTCAGTAATCCCCATCTCTCCTGGTACCCTGGAACACTTCTGACACACACACAAGCCAAGTCCCTCGATGGCTGCACCCCACACCTACGGCTCCAGCTTCCTTGGTACAGGCGCCCCATCTGAGGCACAGCTGCACTTCTGCACCCTCATGTTGGGCAAGCTGACCACCTGGGGCCTGGGCTTGCCTTCCTCCGGGATGCTGACAATCATGGGCAGTGAGGTCGTCTCTGAGGCGATGCACTGTCTCGGCCCCAGAAATGGCCACTTGAAGGTCAGGGGCTCTGGGGGCTGCTGGCAGGTGCCCACACACTCATAGGCCAGGAAGCCTGGGGGCTCCAGGACCCAGTTCTCAGCCCACTTCATCCCCTGCAGGTCAATGTACACCTCCCGGCGGCAGCAGCGGGTGCCCTCGGTCGCTGGTGCCTTAGGATCACAGTTTCCCTGAGCTCTGTGGGGGGCAAGGAGAGGCAGAGTCAGAGGTCAGCTGGGAGGGCAGAGGTCAGCTGGGAGGGCAGAGGTCACCTGGGAGGGCAGAGGTCAGGGAGCCCAGGGCAGGGCTTAGTGGGGCATCTGGAGGGAGACTTATGGTCCATCTCTTGTTATGTTCAAAATGCTGGATATTTGTGTAAGGATGGATAACTAGAAATAACCCCCAAATAAATAATTCGACCTGATATTACTCCTAAGACTGTTAGGAGAAATTTTATATATTCATCCATTCCCATAGCACCCTGTAAAGTTGCCCGTTTCAATATAAGTTTAATTCTGCCATTTGCCTCATTATTCGGGTTCACCCATCTGACCCACAGCACCTACCCGTAATCCCTGAGGTCCAGGGTGTGCAGCTCCAGCTGGGGCTCCCGCTGCCCGGTGCCCGACGGCCCCTGCGAGGCGAAGCGGACCAGCGTGTGGGCGCTGGAGGCCAGCGGGCCCAGGTGCTCCCGCTGCACCGACACCTGCAGCAGCAGCGACTGCCGGGGCCGGCGCAGCTGCTGCCAGAAGTTCACGGCGTCCGTCACGTCCAAGGCCTTCCAGCCGCTCTCGTGGATGGACACCAGCCTGCGACACCACACGGAGACACGGGCCCGCGCTGAGGGGTGGGGACTGGGGCGGCTGGGGTGGCCCCGGGGGGGGGGCCCTCTCCCACCCCTCTCCTCCCCTCCCCTCCCCCCCAGGGGCCCCCCGCGCCGCCCCTCCTCCCGCAGGGCACCCCTCCTCCCGCGCCGGGCCCAGTCCCCCTCCTCATCCCCGCCCCACACCCCAGCCGCCACCTCCCCACCTGGAGTCGATGAGGGAGGTGCGGTTGGAACCGTCGTCGCGGACGTGCAGCCACTGGACGGTGATCCGGGCGCGGTCGCTGCGCGGGAAGAGCCGCTCGTGGCTGCGGAGCGCGGCCTTGGGGACCGGCTCCTGGAAGAGGCGCAGCACGGCCTGCACCAGCTCGCTGTGGGGCGGCAGCCGCTGCTCCATGTCGAACACCAGCAGGTGCGAGGAGACCTCGGACACCAGGAACCTGCCGGCCACCTCTGGGGACACGAGCGGGGTCAGCGGGGCCCCTCCTGGCACCAGGTGAGCTCTGAGGGTGGCAGGGCCCAGGGCCAGTGGACAGGGTTTCCCCAGTAATCCCTAGGGAGAGTTTGGGGGCTGGGAAACTGATGGGCCAGGCCAGAAAGAGAGCACCTCCACTCCTAGAAAAACTGTTAGGGCCAAGCAGGCTCTTCCCCATCATCTGAGGTTGGGGCTTGTTTACTAGTGGCGTCTGCCCTCACCTGGTAGGGGCAGCTTTGAAACGCCCTGCCAAGACTGGTGCTTCCAGTGAGGACTACAAACCCACAGCCTTCTTTAGGCAAAGGGGCAGGAGGGGGAATGGAGCGCGGGAGGCAGAAGACCCAGCTAGTGAAAATCTATGGTCACCGGCTGAGACTGGCTTTTCCTAAGAGCCAGAGGAAGAGCCCAGAATTTACTCTCATTTCCCTGCTTATGCCCAGTGAAATGTCCCCCAAAGGAGGAAGAGTAGCCGGGGGCCTGTAAACAACTTTTGTGGGACTGCTGAGCCCTGAGGGAAATAGTGAGGATGGGTACAACAGCCTCCTCAGAGGCACCAGCAGCATGTCCCCAACACCTGAGGCTCCGGGTGGGCAGCATGATCACCTGACCAGCCAGCCCCGTGACCACAAGCAGTCACCCCCGCCCCCCAGGTGTCCAGGTCTCCTCATCTCCCCAGACACCTGGCCGGGTCTATCTCTGGGCACTGAGGAGGTGGGCCCCAGCCCCAGGGAGGTGACAGGCTGCAACAGGATCCAGACCTGGTACCTCCCATCTCATAAAACGCCCACAACTCTGGGAAGTAGTCAGAGCTACTTTAATCTCACTTCCAGAAACGCAAATAGGCTAGAGTTGTTCGGTGACTTGTACAAAGTAAAACAAATATCACAACTGAGAACTGAACTCAGAGGTCCTTTCTCTCTGAGGCAACAGTCTCTGCTGAGGCCAGCCTTTTTGTCCACCAGCACAAAGTCCCCTTGACAGTCTGTCTTCTCTTCTCTATTCTCCCCTCTTTCCACTTTGCTTCCCTACCCCATGATATCTGGTCTTGCCTTGGCCTTGGCAGCGGGTCCAGCCTGGCCCAGCTCCTGCTGGCCCCGAGGGGTGGGGCCCTCAGTGCAGACAGAGACCAGGGGCCCGGGCCCAGCCTTCCTCACAGTCCATGGTCCCTCCTCATCGCCCTGTGGACCCTGCGCCCCCAGATCGCCTCCCCAGAGCAGGCCCCCCACCCCCACCCCGCGAGGACCAGGCTGCAGTAGGGAGGGAGGGCCTCACCTCGGAAGCTCTGGCTGAACCTCTTCCCCCGGGAGCGGGCCCCGTGGCTGCGCTGCAGCAGGGCCACGTACTGGGCCCTCACGTGGGCAGGGATGATCAGCCTCTCCACATCGGCCTCGTCCAGGACGGGAGCCTCGCTGAGGCGCAGCTGCCGCAGCAGGCTGCCCAGGACCCGCTCCTCGGTCAGGGCCACCCCGGGGCCGGCCAGGGGCAGCGCCCAGAGTGCCCAGCAGAGCCAGAGGGGCCGCATGGTGCTGCTCGGGAGACGAAGGGGCAGAGCGGACGTGTCCCCGGACGAGGCTCCGGGAGGGTCCCAGCTGGGTGTGCTGAGGGCCAGGCTGGGCCAGCTTTATAGCCAGGCCTGGGCTGGGCCTGGGTGGTGGGAGGGAGGGAGCCCGGGAGGGAGGGAGGTCACACCCCTCGGACCTCCTGGGAGTTCAGCGGCCAGACAGGTCCCTGAGCCCCGAGGAGGGGGCTGTCTGGACTGTGAACAGATGGCTATTGTTGTGGGTCAGAAGCCTCTACCTTGGCTTGGGGTCCCTCACCAGTTAAATTTAAAAGCTTGTTTCCTGAAGCAGAGGCAGAGATCTCATTCTGTGCTAGATCCCCTGTCCCGCAAGTCAAAGAGCAAACTCCCGTCTCTGGAGTGTAGACGTAGAGGCCTGTTCCTTGCTGCAGCTAAACTGCCAATTCAACACCAGGACTCTATGCCTAAGGACCAATCCTGCCTGCCGGGATGAGCGTCTGAGCCTGGCGTTCAAAGGGCTCCCAGGAGCTGTTGAGCTCCTGGGCTGTCCGCGGTTGGAAAACCCATGATTTTCCCTGGTGTTCTGGGGGGTCTTCCTAGGCAAGGGAGCCTGGGATAATTTAGTTCCAATGGGGTTTTGTCCAATAAGGAAGCCCATCCTCTCCCTCTTCCTGGCTGTTCATGGATTCAGAGGTCAGAGTCGAAAAGACCATCCAGTCCATCCCGTCCTCCAGTTTTTGAGCCAAGAAAACCAAGGCTCAGAGAGGCAAAACATCCCCAGGCTCACAACTGTTCTCGATGGACGCCTGCGTAAAGTCAGGTCTGCTGATTCCCAGCCCAGAGTTCCTTCCACAGCCTCAGCTATTTCCAGACAGAGTCCTGCTCAACCCCCTGAAGCTAGCCACGTGGACTCAATCCAGGTGACCAGGGCTGGACAGGGGCAGGGGACATGTCCCCCAGTTTCCTGAGACTTCCCCACGTGAACGTGGATTTGCCTGGTTGAAGAGTTTCACTGGGGAAATAAAACAGTTGGGCCATCAGCCAGGGATCGGGCTGCCAGATGAAATACCCAACACAATTTGGGATGTACTTTAACAAATTATTTGTTGTTTATCTGAAATTGAAATTTCACCTTTCACCGGGAGTCCTATATTTTTAGTTGCTAAATCTGGCAACCCTAGCCAGAGGCCAAAAGAAGAAATCGAATGTGGATTGGGAGACTTTTGACAATGGGCTGATTAGCGGTCGGGCGGGAGGGCAGCCCCCATCCTTTGTCATGCAGAAGAAGGAGCCAGGCCTCCCCCACTTCCACCCCAACCTGTGTCTGGCCTAACACCCTGCCAGGTCAGGACGGCTGGAGATGGTTAAGTGGCCCCTTAGCCAGATCTTGAAGGGAGGAGAGGGGCCAAGGGAACAGGGCATCACTACCCCTGATTACGGGCCAATCTGGACCTGGCCCACAGCCGAGGGTACCCCGGAGGGCAGTGGGCCGGCCGTCTTGGGGTGTGGGCAGCAGACCTGGCCCCCAGAGGGTCCAGGAGAGATGGATGATAGGGACTGAGGCAGGAGGGCAGGTGAGGAGCGGGGCCAGGTGCCCACTTCCACCCTCCTGCCCCTAATAGGGTGGGATTTGACCCCAGCCCGAGTCCAGACTGCCAGCTGAGGGCCGTGAGAAAATGTGAGGTCAGAGGTCATCCTGCGGACTCTGCGGATGGAGACAAACTGGACCAGAGCCTGGGCTTGGAACTAAAGTGAGCTGTGAGGTTGATGAAGACTGGAGGCTGGGAGCCAGTTCACCTGTGGATTAGAGCATCTGGGGGTCCTTGGGGGAATAGGGACACCTGTCCCCTTCCTGAGCAGGGCAGGCACTGCTGTGGTGCTTCTGAAATTCCCCGAGGCCCAGCCCCAGGTGCCTTGGGCTGCCCCAGCCCTGTACCCATTATCCTCCCCAACCCCAGACCTGGGGGCCCATGTGGCTCCTTGGGGTCTCCAGACACGCCTCTGGGTGGGCAGTGGGCCTTCCCTGTCCTCCCAGAGCAATTTGGCCTCCGCGTTAGCAGGGCCAACCCTTCCCTGGGGCTCCCTGGGCTGAGAAGGGTGGGAAACAGGAGAGAACTAAGGACCCATGTTTCCGTTTATCCACACCTTTCTGGCAAGGGTGAGCCCTGGGTTCAGTCCTTGCTGTGCCATTAATCTGCTGTGTGGCCTTAGATGGGTTTTCTATCCCCTTCAGTGTAAGTTTCCTCCTACAAAATGGGGATAATGTACCTTTTTTTGCAAAGAACTTGTCAGTATTAATGGAGATGTCAGCAAAGTGCCTCTCACAAACTCCCCCCCCCCACACACAATAGGTGCTCAATAAATGGTAGGGATCTTTCAACTGATACTAACTTACCATGTTTAACTTTTTAATTTTTTAAGTTAACAATGTTTCTTAATTATTTTCTAGTTAATACACATAGTACAAAAGTCAAAAGGTGCAAAAGATGTTCATGAAAAATATCAGCCTCGGGAGTTCCCTGGTGGTCCAGTGGGTAAGATTCCACGCTCCCAATGCAGAGGGCCCGGGTTTGAGCCCCGGTGCGGGAACTAGATCCCGCATGCATACCACAACTAAGAGTTACCATGCCACAACTAAGAAGTCCACATGCTGCAACTAAAAGATCCCACATGCCACAACTAAGACCTGGTGCAGCCTAAATAAATAAATATATATTTTTTAAAAGTCAGCCTCCCTGCCTTTGCTACTCACCTCCCACTTCTCCTCCCCAGAGACAGTCTGCTAACAAAGAAACTCAGATATTTTTCCCACCGTAGGAATCTTACTAATCTATCATCGTGATCCATACCCCCTTTTCAAAATTATAATTTTATTCTGTAAATGGTACAGTAAAAAGTCTCTCCCATCCCTGGCCCCAGTCTCTCTATCCACCACCCCCCACCCCAGAGGCACCAGTGTTGTTAGTTCAATTGATTCAAAGGGGTTTATTGCTGTCTCTGACATGCTGCATCTTTGAAATCAGAATTTGTCTCATAATCACTGACAGACAGGTGGCAGTTAGGACACTCTTGTGCAACAACCTTATGATGACATTTGGTGTCTCAGGCTGCTCTGGCGGCCGTAACAAAATGTTAGTGGGGAGAGGGGAGGGGTCGGTCTTAAACAGCAGAAATTTATTTCCTCACAGTGTGGAGGCTGGAAGTCCAAGATCAAGATGCCAGCAAATTTGATTTCTTCTAAGGCCTCTCTCCTTGGCTTGCAGATGGCCACCTTCTTGCTGTGTCCTCACATGGTCTTTCCTCTGTGCACACACATCCCTGGTGTCTCTCCATGTGTCTAAATTTCCTCTTCTTAGGACACCAGTCAGATTTGTTTAGAGCCCACCCTAAGGGCCTCATTTAATTTAATCACCCCTAAAAGCCCCCTGCACCACCATCTCCAGCTACAGTCACGCTCTGAGGTACTGGGAGTTAGAACTTCAACATATGAATTTGTGACACAGTTCAGCCCTGGTCAGATGAAGGAAGCTCCAGCATCAAAAACTCTTAGGTTTGAGGAAATACCATAATTCCTTAGGTATCCTTCAGAGATATTCTATGCAAATATATGCAGATACATTTCTTTCTTTCCTTTTTTAACTCGAAGATTAGCATACTACACATATTTCCTACAGTTTTCTTCTTTCACTTAACAATATACCTTGTAGAATCTTCTATATAGTACTGCCACATTCTTTTATTTTATTTTACTGTTACATAAATTTTTTATATAGATGTACCATAATTTATATAACCAGAATCTTTTGAGTGAATATTCAACTTCCATTTCAATCCTTTGCTATTACAAATAATGTTGCAATAAATCGCCTAGTATAAATGACACTTTATACATATAAGAATGTATCTTTTGGATAAATGTCTACAAGTTGATACACTGGGTTACAGTGTATGTGTAGTTTTCATTTTGATAGATAGTTAAATCAGTTACTGATAGTTTATATTTTTTATGGTAGTTTATGGTAGTAGTTTTAGCTTATATTTTTTTGTTTTTGAAAATGGGATCTTTTATTCCACAGCACTGCCAATTATTGTTTGTATCACTGAAGAATGTTGATTTCTATGTACCAATTTTGAACCCAGCCTCCATACTGAATAGTCTTATCATTTGTAGTAGTTCTTAATTGATTCTCTTGCATTGTCTAGGTACAAAATCTTTTTTTTAAGTTAATTTTTATTGGAGCATAGTTGCTGTACAATGTTGTGTTAGTTTCTGCTGTGCAGCAAAGTGAATCAGTTTTATATATATATATATATATATATATATATATATATCTCCACTCTTTTTTAGATTTCCTTCCCATTTAGGTCACCACAGAGCACTGAGTGGAATTCCCTGTGCTATACAGTAGGTTCTCATTAGTTATCTATTTTATACATAGTAGTGTATACATGTCAATCCCAATTTCCCAATTCATCCCACCCCACCCCCCTTGGTAACCATAAGTTTGTTCTCTGCATCTGTGACTCTATTTCTGCTTTGCAAATAAGTTCATCTGTACCATTTTTCTAGATTCCACACATAAGCGGTATTATTCGATATTTGTCTTCCTCTTTCTGACTTACTTCACTCTGTGATCCTCTCTAGGTCCATCCACGTTTCCGCAAATGGCACTATTTCATTCCTTTTTATGGGTGAGTAATATTCCATTGTATATATGTTCTAGTACAATTTTTTTTTTTTTTTTGTCCACGCCGCCCACAGCATGGAGCTTAGTTCCCCAACCAGGGATCGAACCCACACTCCCTGCATTGGAAGCTCAGAGTCTTAACCACTGGACCGCCAGGGAAGTCCCTAGGTACAAAATCTCAATGTTTGTTAATAATGATAATTAAATTCTTCTTTTTAAAAATGTATTCCTCTGAGAAATGCAAATCAAAACTACAATGAGGTATCACCTCACACCAGTCAGAATGGCCATCATCAAAAAAATCTACAAATAATAGATGCTGGAGAGGGTGTGGAGAAAAGGAAACCCTCTTGCATTATTGGTGGGAACGTAAACTGGTACAGCCACTATGGAGAACAGCATGGAGTTTCCTTAAAAAACTAAAAATAGAACTACCATACGACTCACCAATCCCACTACTGGGCATATACACTGAGAAAACCATAATTCAAAAAGAGTCATGTACCACACTGTTCACTGCAGCTGTATTTACAATAGCCAGGACATGGAAGCAACCTAAGTGTTCATCGACAGATGAATGGATAAAGAAGATGTGGCACATGTATACAATGGAATATTACTCAGCCATAAAAAGAAATGAAACTGAGTTATTTGCAGTGAGGTGGATGGACCTAGAGTCTGTCATACAGAGTGAAATAAGTCAGAAAGAGAAAAACAAATACTGTATGCTAACACATATATATGGAATCTAAAAAAAAAAAAAGGTTCTGATGAACCTAGGGGCAGGACAGGAATAAAGACGCAGACGTAGAGAATGGACTTGAGGACACGGGGAGGGGGAAGGGTAAGCTGGGACGAAGTGAGAGAGTGGCATGGACATATATACACTACCAAATGTAAAATAGATAGCTAGTGGGAAGCAGCCGCATGGCACATGGAGATCAGCTCGGTGCTTTGCGACCACCTAGAGGGGTGGGATAAGGAGGGTGGGAGGGAGACACAAGAGGGAGGGGATATGGGGATATACGAATACATATAGCTGATTCACTTTGTTATATGGCAGAAACTAACACAACACTCTAAAGCAATTATACTCCAATAAAGATGTTAAAAAAATGTATTCCTCTGGTTTCTTTTTATTGTCTTATTTCCTTAGCTAGTATCTTCAGAACAATGCTAAATAAAATTGATGATAATAAATATCATTGTCTTGTCCCTTGTTTTAACAGGACTACGTTACTCTTTCCCCATTAAGTATGAGCTTTACAGTTGAGATGAACACATTCTGTCATATTAAGGAAGTATCCGTAGTAGGAGTTTTTAAAAATCAAGAATGGATCTTGCGGAAGATTGGTGAAGATCTGGAGAAGCAAGAACTCTCCGATGTTGCTAGTGAGAGTGTGAAGTTCTACAGCCACACTGGAGAATTCTTTCCCAGTATTTACTACAGTTCAAGACACCAAAAAAAAAAAAAAAAATCACATTACCCAAAGACCTAGAAAGTCCACTCAGTTGGACAGAAATGCACGTGTATGGATGATTATAACAGCATTGCTTATAAAAGCCCAAACTGAAGCAACCCACCAAAAACATCCATCAACAGTGTAATGGATAAATAGAATGTAGTATAGTCCTGTAATGGAATATACTGCAGCAAAGAAAATGAACCAAGCTATAGACAATATCGGTGCTGATCACAAACAGAAAACTGAGCGGAAGACGCCAGACCCGAAAGACACAGGATACCATTTATTTAAATTCAAACCAGGCAATACCGTAGTGTTTAGAGATGTATTCCTTTGCTTTCTTAGGAAAGAGAAAAAGAGTTATTTGCTAAGAAGGATAATTTTTCTCCTTGTTTCTAATATTTACCTCTGATTTCTCTCTACAGTCGCTCACTTGAGTATTTGCAGTCATTGTGTACAAACTTTTTAGGAAATACCTTCAGGCTAGCAGTGATTTTTGACTTATCAATTTCCTTCTTCATACTTTATACTATAATTCTATGATACACATACTGTACCACTGTTCTCTTACCCTCTACCCACCAGTGGCCTGGAGAGAAGAGGGGAGTCAGCCCTATGAAAGCCCTGAACCCCAGACCCATCTTCTGTCCGTGGTCTACTAAGAACCAAGCTGTTAGCAGTTGTGGCGGGGCCCCATTCCTCGTACGCCACTGTCCTCCTGGGGCCCGGCTGAGGGCAGGCCTGGCTCCTGGACGGTGAGCGACACTGGTCCTGCCCTGGTGGAGAGCCTTTATCCTAAGCTCTCCCTCTGAGCTCCCAGACACAGAGGGTTTTACCCTGGCACTTGGCAAGAGGGGTGGTGAGCGCCCTTCACATGGCACCTAAGACCTTCTACTGAAAACCCCAGGCTACCCTCCCTCTCTGCTCCACTTCTCCAATATGCTCCCACAATTCCCCATGGAAAGCAAGCTCTTGAAGGAACAACCTTGAATTGTTCACTGATAGATCCCCAGGACCTGGCATGGTGGCAGGCAGCAGTAGGGGCTCAATCAATATTGAGTGAAAACATGTCCTGCCCTCTCCTGCCTCCAAACATATGCTACCATTCTCTGTGAGTCATGCTACCATGGACTGTGTGAGTCATATGGGCCTGCAATTTAAAAACTGTACATCTTCCAACTGAAATCCCACTGTCCTGCATGGAGCAGGACATGCTTCTACCAGGGGAAACATCAATGGTTCCACTGAATCCTCAGATGTGACATCTACTTGGCCATTTTAGGCTCCTTATCACTGAACCACCAGGTCAAAAACGGAGCTACTCCCCTGGCTGGTATGACTGATCCCGACTACCAAGGGGAATAGGGGACTGTCACACAGTGATGGCAAAGAAGACTATGTCTGAGGGCTTCCCTGGTGGCGCAGTGGTTAAGAATCTGCCTGCCAATGCAGGGACATGGGTTCGAGGCCTGGTCTGGGAAGATCCCACATGCCGCAGAGCAACTAAGCCCGTGCGCCACAACAACTGAGCCTGCGCGCTACAACTACTGAAGCCCATGCGCCTAGAGCCCGTGCTCCGCAACAAGAGCAGCCACCGCAATGAGAAGCCTGTGCACCGCAACAAAGAGTAGCCCCCGCTCGCTGCAACTAGAGAAAGCCCACGTGCAGCAACAAAGACCCAATGCAGCCAAAAATAAAATAAATAAAATTAAAAAAAAAAAAAAGAAAAATACATTAAAAAAAAAAAAAGACTATCTGAGCTCCAGGGAATTCTCTGGGGACCCACTTGGTACTTGCTTCCCAACAGTAGAGGTGAGTTGAAAACTACAGCAACCCCAAAAAGGCAGGATAACTGAGGACTCAGACCTTTAGGGAATGAAGGTTTGGGTCACTCCAGAACCCAAAGCAGCTGAAGTTCTGGCTGAGGGCTAGGGAAACACGGCATGAGTCGGTGAAGATGGAAACCATAGATGCCGACTATGACCTGGTGACTGTTACAGGAATGAGCATGGTGGTAGCTTTGTCTCTCTATGCTTGTTTCGTGCATGTACTGATCTGTAAAAAGTAATCATTCTCCTCTCTCCTTCTTCCCTTTTCAAAAAATTGTATACATGAGTTATTGAAGGTCAATTTTACAATTTAGTAGGAAACACAATATTTAGTGAGACCATCACCAAATTTGAGGAGGAACTAATATAGCCCGTGATGGATACAATAACTATTGGGATGGTGGGTCTTCTCATTTTGGAGCTGAGAGAGAATTGCTTCACAGGTAGGAAAGACAGGTGGATCCTGTTAGGGAGAAACATACAGTCGTGTTCTTGTTGTCAGGCGGTTCCCATGTGTAGAAGGGAGCACATGGAGGCTGAGTTACAAGGGGTGGATTGTGTGAGTCATGTTTATCGCCTCAGCTCTGGGTGCAATCTTCAACAGATACTCTGTGATGAACAAAGGAATTTCATTAAGCATTTCCTTGAAAGCGAGCATGATATTCAGCTCATTGAGAGAGGGCGCTGGAGGGACCCTGCAGGAAGAGGCTCTCCTGCAGTTTCCAGCGCAGCCCGAGGTCAGCGGTGTGGGAGTCCACCCGGTAGAACACTGCCCCAGCCACAGGCCCAGAACAAAGCCCCTCTGTGACCTTGTAGCCTTGGCCTGGCAACCACCTTTCCGCAGCCCTCTCACCAGAAGGCAACCATGGAGGCCTGGAGGGAGAGCATCCAGGCCACAGGACCCAGGCCCTCGCTGAGTGAGATGCTGTGCCCTGACCTTGGGAGTCTCAACGGCTACAGGGGCAGTGGGTGGAAGCTCACTCCAGCCGGAAGGCAGGACCCACATCAGACTAAGCGAGTCAGGGGCACCATGGAGACGCAGTTGTGTGGTCATCTGGGCACCCATTTTCCAGGGCCAGGTCTTCCAGTAGGGCTGGGTAGGCTGGGCAGCTGGAGGAGGCGGGTGACTGTGTCACAGGGAGACGTCCAGACCCAGATTAAAGCAATGGCATCTCCTTCACTGCCGGCTGCTTCTCCCACGTGCAGGGAGCAGTTGTGTTGTTTTTCCCCAGCACGAAACGTGTCTCTCAAGAGTTCATCTTTTCCTTTCTTTCTTGGGGGCCTTACTGGGAGAGCTCTCACGCCTCTGCAGTTTTTAAAGCCAAGACATTCCCGGATTCAGAAAATCACAATTGTGATTGTAATACAGGTTGTTTCCTTCCTTCCCCTCTCCCTCTCTTTTCTTTTCTTTTCTCCCCCGCCCCAACCTCCACCAACCTGCCCTGAGGGAGTCGTTAGCAGTATTAGTCTCTGATTTGCCCCCCAAATAAAAAACATCCAGGGCTTCCCTGGTGGCACAGTGATTGAGAGTCCGCCTGCCGATGCAGGAGACACGGGTTCGTGCCCCGGTCCGGGAAGATCCCACATGCCGCAGAGCGGCTGGGCCCGTGAGCCATGGCCACTGAGCCTGCGCGTCCGGAGCCTGTGCTCCGCAACGGGAGAGGCTGCAGCAGTGAGAGGCCGCATACCGCAAAAAAAAAAAAAATCCGAAAAGAAAATCACCCACATAGACTATCCTCAAATCTTGCCCTGAGGAAGGACCTTCTAGAAGCCCTACATCTCCATATGCTCCTCTTCCTGCCTCTCTTTCTCTTCAATTAATTAAGCAAATGTATATTGGTGATTTTGCCTCTTCTCTGTAACCTGGGGGCAGCTGAGAAGACAAAGGGGCAGCTGATACAAGAGGAAGCTTGAGTTCAGTGGGGCTGGAGACCATGGGCCAAGGGCACCCTAAATGCCATGCTTTGGGTGGTTCCACAGCCTCACCCCTGCCCGGGTTGGGCTCTCCCTTTGCCTCACTCGCCTCCCATTTCCCCCTCGCTCCCCCTCACACCCGTGGGAGGAAGACATTGTTGACATTGCAGGAAGGAGGCTCAGAGCAGTTAAGACCCTGGTCCAAGGTCATAGATCCTTAATGAGAGCACGGAGGGGGGCCAATCCTGGCCAGTGACCTTGGACAAGTTCATCACCGTGCCTGCGCCTTGGTTTCCTTGTCTGTGAGGTGGGAGCACTAATATGTATTCCACGAGCTCACGGTGAGAGTTCAATGAGGTACAGGCCCAGAGTAAACACTCCATCCAGACCAGCCATTGTTATCTGGCTGCAAAGGTGTCCTTCCTGGCCCTCTTTCCAGAAGCCAGGCCTCTCCTTGCCTCACCCAACTGACCAGCAGACAGCTGTCAGAGGGAGGCTCAATGATCCTCCTGAGGCCACACAGCCGCCCAGCAAGGACTGAACCCAGGACCCAGCCTCGCCGGGAAGGTGTGGATGAAAGGAAGCGCGGGCCTCCCCCACACCCCCTTCAGCCCAGGGAGCCCCGGGGAAGGGCGGCCCTGCTGATGCTGAGACCCAGCTGCTCTGGGGGGGCAGGGAGGGCCCACAGCCCACCCTGTGGGCAGGGGTGTATCCAGAGGCCCCAAAAAGCCACACGGGCCCCCATGTCTGGGGTTGGGGAGGCCGAAGGGTACAGGGTTGTGGCAGGCACAGGGCACCTGGGGCTGGGCCTCGGGGTGTCTCTGGGGTTCCCAGAGTGGTGTCTGCCCCCGGCTGTAAGGGAACAGGACCCCCCTGGAGCCCCCAGATGCTGGGCTCTAATCTAGAAGGGAACCTGCTCCTGGGCTCCAGCCTTCACTGACCTGAGTCCTCTTTGGTTCTGAGCCCA
Organism: Monodon monoceros; assembly: GCF_005190385.1. Classification (NCBI taxonomy): domain Eukaryota; kingdom Metazoa; phylum Chordata; class Mammalia; order Artiodactyla; family Monodontidae; genus Monodon; species Monodon monoceros. The sequence goes on from NW_021703774.1 coordinate 22,616,464, forward strand.
GGCCCAGGTCCAGCTCATCCCCACCGATGGAGCCCATGGGATGACCTCTGACCCTCATCTTTTCTCATGAGGCCTCAACTGGCAGCCGGGACTCTAGCTGGAGTCAAATCCTGGGCTCCAGGGGCAGGAGGGTGGTCAGGGCTCCCACCATCTATCTCCCCACAGCGTTCTCCACCTCAGGCCCACGGCCAGGCCCGTAGTCAGGGGTGTTGAGCTCTCCCCCTTCCTCCCGACTCCCTCCCACCTCCTGTCCTCTGGGACAGCAGATCTGGCTTTGGGATGAGTTCACCACCTCTGGGCCTTTTAGGACAAAGCCAGTCTGCAGAGGGCCAGACTCTCCCCCAGACCCACAGCCGGAAGCCAGGCTCCTTCCTCCGCATGACAAAGATTACCCCAGAGGGCTAACCAGTCCCTGGTAAGAAGCGTCCCAATCCACACTGACCTTCTTCTGGCTGATCGCCCAATTATCTTACGTCCCCAGCAAAACTCTTGAACCCATGTGAAATCCACATTCAGGAAAGGGGCCTGTGTTTGCAGAGGGATAATAGGTCTGGGGGATTTGCTCATTGTCTGGTTCTACTGATCCGCTTCCCAGGTCTGCACTCAATCAGTCCCCTGTATTAATGGTGTCTCACCATCTCTCTGACCTCAGGCCAGAAGGGCCCCTGGGGCTGACCTGCTATTACAAACAGCCTGAGGTCATGGAAAGAACCTGCTGCTCTTGCTTCCGAAGTGAGGCGGTCCAGTCTCCGGGCTTCCCTCGCCATCCAATCACTGATGGCTCTAGGCTCACACCTTCAGCCTGCCCACTTCACTGGGTACCAGAACCACATATCCAGCTGCCCTTCCACCCTGACCTGTTCCCATCTCAGTAAATGGCTCCACCCTACACCCAGCTAGACCTCCAGACCTAAGGGTGATTCTTGATTCCTATCCCACATCCTTCAGAGTCAATTCCCAGGAAGCCCCGTTGGTCTCACCTGCAAAATAAATCTTGTATTTGTTCATGACCTTCCATCACTTACCTGAGCGACTGTCACTGCCATCTCCCTGCTCCCATTCCCCAGCCCCTAGTCAATAGTAATCTTAGGCAAACTTTAATCAGATGAACTCTATCCATTAAAATCCTCCAAAAATTAACTCAAAATGCACCATAGACCTAAATATAAAGCCCTAAACTATAAAGCTCCTAGAAGATAACATAAACGAAAATCTAGATGAACTTGGGTTCGGCAATGATGTTTTGGACACAGCACCAAAGGCAAGATCCATAAAAGAAAGAATTGATAAGTTGGACTTCAATAAAATTAAAAACTTTGGCTCTGCAAAAGACACTGTCAAGAGAACAGTAACATGGGACTTCCCTGGTGGTCCTGTGGGTGAGATTCCACACTCCCAATGCAGGGGGCCCAGGTTCAACCCCTGGCCAGGGAGCTAGATCTGGCATGCATGCCGCAACTAAGAGTCCGCATGCTACAAGACCCGGTGCAGCCAAAATAAGTAAATAAATATTTTTTTAAAAAAGAGAGAGAGAAAGAACAGCAGCACAAGCCACAGACTAGGAGAAAACATTTGCAAAGACACATCTAATTAAAGACTATTATTCAGGGACTTCCCTGGTGGCGCAGTGGTTAAGAATCCACCTGCCAGTACAGGGGACACAGGTTCGAGCCCTAGGTCTGGGAAGGTCCCGCATGCCGCAGAGCAGCTAAGCCTGTGAGCCACAACTACTGAAGCCCGTGAGCCTAGAGCCCGTGCTCCACAACAAGAGAAGCCCCCACAGCGAGAAGCCCGAGCACCGCCATGAAGAGTAGCCCCCGCTCGCTGCAACTAGAGAAAGCCGGGCGCAGCAACAAAGACCCAACACAGCCCCAAATAAATAAATAAATAATTTAAAAAAAAACTATTATTCAAACTATACAAAAATCCCTTAAAACTCAATAAGAAAATGCACAAATTAATTAAAAAATATGCAGAAGGTCCAAACAGACATCTCACCAAAGAAGATATACAGAAGGCAAATAAGTATATGAAAAGACGCTCAACATAGTATGTCATCAGGGAAATGTAAATCAAACCACAATGAAGTACCACCACTCACCTATTAGAAGGGCCAAAATCTTGAGCACCAAATGCTGGCGAGGATGTGGAACAATAGGAACTGTCCTTCATTGCTGGTGGGAATGCAAAACGGTACAGCCACTTTGGAAGACCCTTTGGCAGCTTCTTTCAAAACTAAACATACTCCCTTGCCGCATGATCCAGCAATGGTGCTCCTTGGTATTTACCCGAAGGAGGTGAAAACTTATGTCCACACAGAGCTTGCACATGGATGTTTACAGCAGCCTTATTCATAATCACCAAAATTTGGAAGCAACCAAGATGTCCTTCAATAGGTGAACGAATAAATAAACTGTGGTGCCTCCAGACAATGGAATATTATTCAGCGCTCAGAAGAAATGAGCTATCAAGCCATTAAAGACATGAAGGAAACTTAAATGCATATTTTACCAAATGAAAGAAGCCAACCTGAAAAGGCTACATGCTGTATGATTCCACTGTATGACATTCTGGAAAAGGCAAAACTATGGGAATAATATAAAGATCAGAGGTTGCCAGGGGTTGGTGGGGGAATGAATGGGGGAGCACAGAGGACTTCTAGGGCAGTGAAACTACTTTGAATGATATTGTAATGGTGGATACATGTCATTCCTCATTTGTCTAAACCCACTGAATATACAACACCAAGAGCGAACCCTAATGCAAACCATGGGCTTTAGGCGATTATGATGTACCAGTGTAGGTTCATCACTCTGGTGGGGGATGTTGATAAAGGGGGAAGCTGTGCATGTTGGGGCAGGGGGAGGGGATTATAAGGGAATTCTATTGTGTTTTCCACTCAATTTTGCTCTAAAATAAAGTCTATTTCAAACAACAAAAAACAAGTAAGCAAACAAAAAACCTCCAATGAGTTCTTACTACCCTTTGAATAAAATTCAAATTTCTTACCATGTCACCAAAGTCCAGGCTGACCTGGGCCGGGTTCATCTTCCCACCTCAGGTCCCACCACTCCTCACGTGCTCCCCAAGAGCCAACCACACCGGCCTTCTTACTGTCCCCAAACATGCCATGCTGGTCCCACCTCAGGGCCTTTGCACTAGCTGTTCCCTCTGCCTGCAAGGCTCTGCACGCAGACCTTTGCAGGGTTAGCTAGCTCTTATCATTCAGGACTTAGAGCAACTGTCACCTCCTCGGAAGGCCCTCTCTTGCCCGTTCATGGATACCTGTGCAACCCTTCCTATCTCTTCTAGTCACTATCTCTCCTTTCACCCTGGTTTATTTTCTTCATGGAACTTAGTACTATCTAAAGTTACTTTCTTCATCCATTTGTTTAACTGTTTGTTGACTGCTTCCACTTTAGAATGTAGATTCCAGGAGCTCAGTGACTTGGTCTACCTGTTTACTTCTGTGTCCCTGTGCCGAGAACAATGTCCAGCCCTTGTGGTGGGTACTCCGATACTTGTTGGAAGTGGGAGTTTTAGCTGTGCAAGCTTTGTTTTTTGTTTGTTGTTTTTTAATAAATTTATTTATTTTTGACGACGTTGGGCCTGCTTTGCTGTGCGCAGGCTTTCTCTAGTTGCAGCGAGCGGGGGCTACTCTTCGTTGTGGTGTGCAGGCTTCTTATTGCGGTGGCTTGTCTTGTTGCAGAGCGTGGGCTCTACGTGCTCGGGCTCAGTTGTGGTCGCAGGCTCAGTAGTTGTGGCTTGGGGGCTCAGTAGTTGTGGCGTGTGTGCTCTAGAGTGCAGGCTCAGTAGTTGTGGCACATGGGCTTAGTTGCTTCACGGCATGTGGGATCTTCCTGGACCAGGGCTGGAACCCGTGTCCCCTGCATTGGCAGGCAGATTCTTAACCACTGCGCCACCAGGGAAGTCCCTGTGCAAGCTTTGTGAATGTCTCTGGATCTTAATTTCTTTGTAAAATGAGGGAGATAAACTAGATATTCCTTCCAGCTCCAAAGCACTGGAAGAGAGAAGAAGGGTGGATTGGGCGTCTTCCCGGACAAACAGCCACCAGTGTAAGATACTGCCAGACTCCTGCCAAGGCTGGTCTCCCCAGGACCAGGAAGGGCTGACCGTGTCCCAGCTGTGGGCTTCCTACCCGGCAGTCCTCTGAGTGTCAGGCCCGTGCCTGCGGGCAGGACTCTTCCTTGACTCTTCCAGCAAGTCCCGCTGCTGACGGGGAAGTTTCTGCACCTGCCCAGGGCTCAGTTCCAGCAAGGAATGGAGCTCAGCTACACACAGTGGCCCCAGTTGGCTCTGTGCTGTAAGGCTGACCCACAGCCTGCAGGATGTGTCTGGTGAGGAGGTGGGCTCAACTTCATCTCCTCAGGAAAATAAGCTCTTCATTTAAGTGGTTGGTCTCCCTGGGTCCAGGAAGGACTCTGGCCACCCGGGACCTCCCAGAGTCACCCTCCACCGAGGCATCTCCTGACAGGAGGGTACCCTGTGCTATTTGTGGAGGCCTCGCTTGGTGAGGGAGACAGCTTCAGGGGCCTGGCCTCCCTCAGCCCCAGGGTGGCAGGTCCTGCTGAAATCCGTCTGTGCTACAGCCACAGAGAGCTCCCTGGGCCTGAGGTGGTGAGAGGCTGGGGACAGGGCATGACATGGCTTGCAGAGCAGCCCTGGACACCCCAGGGGCAGGAGTCTGGAGACCTGGCTTTGACCTGACTCTTCACCAGCTCATAATGAAGACACTTCTGCACTCTGGGCCTGAGGGATAGACATCCTGGAATTTCAAAAATAAGTATCTGTTCCCATCTTTTGGAGCAAGAAAGCTGCACCAGGCACAGAGAAAGAAGGAGGGTCAAGCTCCCGTGGGGAGAGCGGGGAGGAGGGTCCTTCCCACCCTGCGGCAAGGCCCCATCCTCCTGCACTCCCCTGGGCCCCAGGGCACAGACCAGGCAGGGGGTGGCTCCATTAACTGAGGCAGGGACGGAATAGGGACACGCAGGTGGGGCGTATGGGGGGGCAGAGAGTGGACAGAGGCAGTCTGAGAAGATAGGGGCAAGTCCGGCGGCCACACCCAGGAACCTGCTGGAGGTCAGGTGTAGGCCCTTGGCAGCCGGAGGTGAGAGCAGGAGAGATGGTCAGGCACCTGCGCAGAAGGACAAGGGCTGGGCTGAGCGCAGGGGCCAAGGGCAAACTGTGGGAAATAACTAGCGGCTGTGGGTGGAGGAGAGGGAGGAAGCCAGATGGGACAAAAGGAGCTGTTAGAGAAGCAGGAGACATCCCCTACCCCACCCCACTCCAGAGAGCCCCAGGCTGGTGCTGGAGGCGTGGGCAGGGAGGGAAGAACACTTTGACCATTTCCAGGAAAGACGAAGGTCCAGAAATGGAAGACAGGTCAGAGGCCCTGCAAAGCTGCACACGTGCGGAGTGAAGGCCTGTTCAGGATTTACCAATTTCTAGTGCTGGAAGGGACCTGAGGGGAAGCTTTGACCCAATGCCTTACTTCACAGATGGGGAAACCGAGGCCCGCCAAGGCGGAGCCAGGCTGGAGTCCAACATCTAGGTCACAGAATCCCCCACATCTCCAAGCTGCAGGCTGCACTGAGCCCCTCACTCCGTGTTCCATGCAGTGGACCCGCAAGGCTTTCCATCAGGAGAACAAAAGTCAAATTAGAAAGCTTACTATTTCTGGCTCAGCCTCGGAGGCTTTGCTGCCTGGCTCTGTAATTAAAAATGAAAGAACAGGGCTTCCCTGGTGGTGCAGTGGTTGAGAGTCCACCTGCTGATGCAGGGGACACGGGTTCGTGTCCCAGTCCGGGAAGATCCCACATGCCGTGGAGCGGCTGGGCCCGTGAGCCATGGCCGCTGAGCCTGCGTGTCCGGAGTCTGTGCTCCGTAACGGGAGAGGCCACAACAGTGAGAGGCCCACGTACTGCAAAAAAAAAAAGAAAGAACATGCGAAGTGAGGAGGGAGCCTGTCCCCAGGGCTGCTGGGAGAACAGCCTCTCATTTCCTGCAGGGGAAACTCCCTCCTGGGGTCTCGGGGCCTCCAGAAAGAGGATGGAGGCTGTGTGGGAGGCTGGAGTCCCCACCTCGAATCAAAGAACCAGGCGGGAGCACCCCAGCAACTGTTTGTGGGTCAGCGTTGACAAAGGTAGACTTGGGGCTGGTCTTCGTGGCTTGAACTCAAACCAAGAGGGCCTGAAAGAGGGAGTGGACGCAGGACAAGCCTTCCAGCTGTGTGACCTTGGGCAGCCCAGGACCCTCTCTGGACCAAGAGGCATTTGACCTACATAATCTTCACATCCCTCCAGACACTGGCTCTTGACCATGGCGGTGTCCTCTAGTCAGGAATCATCCAAGATGTGTCTGTTTTATTTCCACTCCAGTTTTACTGTTGCTGTTTTTCACAAGAAGATCCTGAGATGTGTTAGTTCAGCGTCAGCAGCAATTGGGGAAAAGAGAAGCATCCTCTGGGTGTGCACGTGTGTGTGTGTGTGAGTGTGAGTGTGTGTGTGTGCATGGGTGTGCAAACCCCTCCCTGACTACAAGCTGACCAAGGGCAGGACCTCGGGCTCTGTAACTGCACGATGACCACAGAGGAGCTCCTGGTGGTCCCAGGAAATGTTTTGTTTGTGTTTTAGTGGGAGGCCGATTGCTCCCAGCAGGTACCCCTGAGGCCCCCAGAATGCGTCTAATAAGAAGGCCAGGGTCCCTTGGTCTCCACATGGGAGCGGCTATAGGTAGAGTCTAGACATGGACAGGATGCGGAAAGAAAAGGAACCAAACTGGCCCCTTCGGAAATGGTTAACACACCTGGGTTGGGCTGGCGTTCTGGGTCCTGTAGTCAGTAGCTCAGCGGCTCAGTGATGCTTGGACTGCCTTTGTCCCAGGCTTGGGCTGTGCTTGAAGCAGACTGCGCGCTGATGGGAGTGGACACACCTGGAGAGAGCCTGCTTCCCTGTGGCCTGGCTTTGCAGCTGGTCACGCCAGCAGGGGTGTGGTCAGTGCAGCAGGCGCCCCCGGCCCCCAGCTCTGGGGAGTGGTCTTCATCCCCGATGAAGACACCACAGTCCGCAATGGCAATTGACCAGAGGTGCCTCCGCAACTGTGTTGACCTTTGTCTGAAGCAGGTCTGACTGATGCTTTAGCTGGAGGTGTGGCCACTCCAGCCACTTCCTCCTCCTCCCGAGAAGCCTCCCATTTCTCAGAGTTCTGGGTTCAGGAACACAGCCCCGGTCACCCTGGTCCCCTCTTCCTGGATCACCCGGGGCCTCCGTCATTTGCCAGCCTCAGGGCTTCTGTTCCACCCCTTCCTACGAGCTGCCACTACACTCCCAGGATGTCCTCTCCCTCCTCCCAGGCTGTCTCTGGTCTTTCTCCCCTCAGCCTTTGAACCTTCATGATCCCAAGACTGTGCTTGCTATGGGCTGAATTGTACCCCCAAATTCACATGTTGAAACCCTAACCCCCAGTGCCTCAGAATGTGACTGTGTTTGGAGACAGGGCTTTTATTTATTTATTATTATTATTATTTAAATATTTATTTATTTATTTGGCTGCACCGGGTCTTAGTTGCAGCACGCGGGATCTTCGCTGCCGCGTGTGGGATCTTTCAGTTGCAGTATGCGGGATCTAGTTCCCTGACCAGGGATCGAACCCAGGCCCCCTGCATTGGGGGCGCGGAGTCTTAACCGCTGGGCCACCAGGGAAGTCCCAAGACAGGGCCTTTAAACAGGGAATTAAGGTAAAATGGGGCCATTAGCATGAGCCCTAATCCAATCTGGCTGGTGTCCTTATAAGAAGGGAAAGTAGAACACAGACACAGGGAAGACCCTGTGAGGACACAGTGAGAAGGCAGCCGTCTACCAGCCTAGGAAGAAACCCACCCCGCAGACACCTGGATCTGGGGCTTCCAGCCTCCAAAATTAGGGGACAATAAATGTCTGTTTCTAAGCCGCCCAGTCTGCAGTGTTTAGTTAGAGCGGCCCTAGCAAACTATTATTCTGCTTTTCCCACACAGATGCCCACAACGCTCCAACTCTGCTCAGCTCTAAAGCATGGTGCTGGGTCGCGAATCCACACCTGGCTCTAAAAGCTTCTTCTGAGGCTGCACCTCAGGGGTCTCCACCTAACCCTCACTTCACCCCAAACGGAACCCCCGACAGCAGAGTGGGGTGAGCACAGGCTCTGGCCTCCACTGCTGCCTGCCACAGCCCCAGGGCAAATGGGTGAGCCTCAACTTCCTCTTTGTAAGAGCGGGGATCAAAACACCCACTCAGCAGGGTTGCTTGTAAGGATTTGGGAAGATGGTGCAAAGGCCCAGGCCTGGGTCTGACCCTTACTTGGGACTCAACGAATGGCAACTGTTATTTTTATTATTTCTCTCAAACCTGACCCAGTATTTCCCAGGTCAGCTCCTGGAGCCACCAAGCTGGGAGCCTCGAGGGACCTCCACACCTGCAGCCCCCTACCTGCCCCCGCCTCCTGGATCTGACCTGTGTTTGCTTCATTAACTCAACAATCCTCATCCAGCCCCTACTAAACAACAGCCATTGTGCTCTGCTGAGCACCGGGGCCTGAATGAAGCCTGTGGGCAGGGAGGAGCTTCAGCTTATCTGCACATTAATAAACAAATTGAGTTTTAAACAATCAATTACTATGGAGGGGGCTATGCTGGGGGAAGAGGGGGAGGGGTCCTTAAGCCAGTGAATCACCTTCTTTGGCTGGCTTGTCTTTTACCCTGATGGCTGCAAGACTCAAGTTAACTGTTCCCAAAGGCTTCCAGAATTTCCTTTCTTAAGCAAAAATAGACCCGATCCTTCCCTGCTTAAAATCCTCCCTGGCTGCACCTGCCTTCAGTGGGCCCTCCTCTACATGGTGCAGCCTCACCTGTCTTCCCACCTATCTCCTCCAGCACATCCTTCATTCTTTTTTTAAAATATTTATTTATTTATTTGGTTGCACTGGGTCTTAGTTGCAGCTCGTGGGCTCCTTAGTTGTGGCTCGCCAGCTCCTTAGTTGTGGCATGCAAACTCTTAGTTGTGGCATGGACGTGGGATCTAGTTCCCTGGCCAGGGAGGGAACCCGGGCCCCCTGCACTGGGAGCGCGGAGTCTTAACCACTGTACCACCAGGGAAGTCCCACATCCTTCACTCTTGCCAGGTGAGAGACACTGGCCTCTGTCCACCTCTAGACCTGGGCACAGGCAGTGCCCATCACCTGGGTGTCACTCCTTAGCGCACCTTTGCTCTTAGTCACCTCTTTCTATCTGAAAAACTCCCCTTATCTTTCAAGGACCAGCTCCAACATCACTTCCTTCACCAGATCTTCCCAAACACCTCCTCTCGGCTCCCAAGGCTTTACTGTGTCCATCACAGCATTTATCACCTTGTAGTGTGGAGCTTGCAGCGATTTCTTTCATATCTGTTTTCTCCACTAGATCAGGAACCCCATCAGGGGAGGAAGAGATCAGGTCTGGTTACATTTGCTGCTCCAGTGCCCGCCACACAGGGGCGCTCCACGTGTGCAGAGTGAATAAATGACTGACAAAGGCGGGCGAGTCAGACTGAGCCAGATGCTCCTTACACCTCCTCCCATTTAACCCCCACACAGCTGAGGAAGTACAAGATTACAGGAGAGCCAGCTTCCCTCTCTGCCCTGAATGGCTCAGGATACTGACACCAAACCATGGAGAGTCCTGGTACCTGAATGATTTGCATTTCATGTGCCCATAATAAGCTCTACGTGAATACGTGTTGACTGGTGATCATGCAGCTATTCTTCTCTGGTCGTCATCTTTTTTTCTGGTCTATCTCCATGGATACCCGAGAACGTTGGCTGTGGCCACAATCAGCTCAATTCAACAACCATTTGTCAAGTGCTGGGCTGTGGCTCCCACACTGGCTGAGGCTTGGAATCTCTGATTCTGAGGTTTTAGTGGGAGATGAGGATCTGCCACATTTAGAGAAGAGAAAAGAGAGGGAGAAGGCATTTCCAGTGCAGGAAAGGGGATGAGCAAAAGCAGTGGAGGGCATATGGGTAAGGGTAAGTCTGGGCTCCAGATTTTGGAGAGTCAAGAGTAATAAAATTGAAAAAAAAAAAAAAGTAATAAAATTGGAAATGGAAATTAGAAAATGCTAGTTTCCTCTACATTTCCCTTAGTTAAAAAGGCAGGTGAGGGAGCTTCCCTGGTGGCGCAGTGGCTGAGAGTCCGCCTGCCGATGCAGGGGACACGGGTTCGTGCCCCGGTCCGGGAAGATCCCACATGCCGCAGAGCGGCTGGGCCCGTGAGCTATGGCCGCTGAGCCTGAGCGTCCGGAGCCTGTGCTCCGCAATGGGAGAGGCCACAGCAGTGAGAGGCCTGCGTACCGCAAAAAGAAAAGGGCAGGTGACCAACTGGTTTGAGAACGAGGTCTGGAGTCAGTGGTGCCCAGGGAACAGGGGCCATGCGCACACCCAGACCTGAGCCTGACTCTGGCTCTGCCAGGCCCTGGCTCTTGGGCCAGTTCTCATGCTTAACTTCTCTGAGCTTCAGGTTCCTGAACAATTATAGTAAAAACGACAGCACCTCCAGTCATTAGCACTCACCTCCTGCCAGACACCAAACCCAGCCCTTTATCTCATTTAATCCTCATCTCAACCCTTCAAGCTGGGGACTGTTATCATCCTTATGCAGCAGATAAGTGCCTGGAGGGTAAGTAACTTGCCCAGGGTCACAGGACCGCTAAATGATCTGACTCTCAAGGCCGCTTGTTTTTCTCCCCAGTTTTATTGAGGTATAATTGGCATATAGCACTGTGGAAGTTTAAGGTGTACAGTGTAATGATTTGACTTACATACATCATGAAATGATTACTACAATAGGCTTAGTGAACATCCATCACCTCATATAAATATTAAATATATTAAAGAAATAGGAAAAAAATTCTTGCGTGTGACGATAACTCTTAGGTCTCTCTTAACTTTCATTTATAACGTACAGCAGTGTTACCTTTATCACGTTGTACATTATATCTCTAGTACTTATTTATTTAAGGCTTCTTCTTGAGCAAGGCTGGTGTGTATTGACTGAGATGATCTATGAGAAGCCTGGACACAGGGGCCCTCGAGAAGGCTCCTCTCCCTCAGCCCGGGATGCCCAGGGGAGGGACCCCGGTGTGGGCAGTCAGGTGTCCCGCTTTTCCCACCAGGGATGATGATGCTGAGGGGAAGAGGGCAAAGGCTGCTCAGAGGAAGATGATTCAAGCGCTTCCCTCTGTAACCAACACTAAGCTGCTTTGTTATGTGAATACATGAAATCACCTGCTGCAGCTGGCACGCGGGGCACCGAGCTGGATCCGTGTTTCTGACCGAGTTTCTCCCCAGGGCACAGGCGTTCCGCGTTTTGCAGCTGGAATCAGGCGGCCTGGGTGCTCAGCGGCTGGCGCCTGGCGCCCTCTAGTGGCGCGAGGGAGCCTTTCCTCCGCAGCTGAGCCGTGGGGGCCCCGGGCAGTCAGGAAAAGCTTTCCTCAGGGCCTACTGTGTAAAGGGTATTTTTAGGAGCCACCCACTGTCCCTGAGAACCCATCTGTGAAATGAGTGGGGGAAACCGGAAAGAGGACTTGGAATCCGAAAGCTGGGACCTAAGGCCCCCGGTTGCTTTAGCTCTTCCTGTGTGAGATGGGGATGCTCATACCCTCCCCACCTGCTTCCCAAGATCTTGTGAGAATCCTATGGGATGTGATGGGTGACAGCAAATTACTGCGATCATAAGAAAATTACCAACAGAGTGAGGTCCAGGATGCTAAGGACCAGTGAAGGGCTGGGGCAGAGGGCTGAGGAGAGGGGAGGCAGTAGAGGGATGGAGTGAGCAAGATGGTGGGGGGCACGGGGTTCAGCAGAGACAGGCCCATGTGTGCAGGGCAAGGGGAGACTTTTGGGGGAGATGTGGGCAATGGCGTTGGAAAAGGAGATGTGTAAATACTCATTTCTCATTCCTTTCTCTTCATTCAAAATGATGGTTATATTTGCTTCCATACTAAAATGAAAAAATTAAAATATCTACTTCTCTGAGTTGCTTTCCCGTGGCTTGGTACCCTCAAAAGAAAGGTCCCTACCCCCGCTGAAGGCTGTAATGAGGCCAGTCCTGACCCCGCCTGTGCTCCGGGTCCCCTTCCCGGGCACCCACCAGGGACCCCTGCACATTATCCCCCGTTTGCATCCCCCCTCAGCTTAGTTTTCCGGTCATTCCTTGTGTTCCGGCAGGAGGGCCCCTCAGTTAGAGCAATGAGGAGGGCGGCCATGCCCGCCTGAGGCAGGACATTCAGTGCTTCAGAAAAAGAGCCTTGGTTTCTAGCACCCAGGCTTTTCCCTTCATTGGCTTTGTTCCTAACATCTCCAAACCTCAGTATTCCCATCAGTAAAATGGGGAAATAATAACTATGTCATAATTACTCAATTAAGATTCAATGAGATCATGATTGCATATATAATATTGTGCCTGGCACTTAGGAAGAAAATACATGTTAGTTTATTCAGGAAGTTTCTATGTTTTAGGTTATAAATGAGAAGCTGCTTGACAAGGAATGTCAGCCAGGCTTCCCATCTCAGGAAAGAGGAAATCTTGCGGTGTGGGATTGCAGAAAGCGTTGGGGGTGGGGTGGGGGGTGATGGGAGGGAGACAGGAGGGAGGGGAGGGGGTAGGGGTGGGAGACACACCACTGTGTCCGGGCAACACTGTCATCTGCCGAGGTGCCACCTGGCTGCGCGGTGACTCAGCCTTCACTAAGGCTTAACCCAAAGCAAAGACCACCCTGGGAGAAGCACATGCAATTATTATTATTTTTCCATTTTAATGTAATAATAATAAATTGAAACCAAAGCAGACGAATGACTTGCACGAGGTCACCTGGCCAGTGAAGATTAGAACCCAGACCTTTGTTCTTTCTGTTACCAGAAATGCATTAACCAAGCTGGCAGAAGGAAAACAATCTTTACTGTGATGTAATTGAAAACATACTACAAATGAAATTCCAGTTCAATATTCAGGTCTTACAATTCAGGGTGACCAGTACCCGAGAGGTGCTGGGGTTTCTCAGCTTCTCCAGGTCACCACTATCAACGTATCTTGATTGACAGGAGAAGTCTCTGATGTCTAACCAAATATATTGCTGCTGCAGCCCACCGAGTGCATTCCTGGTTGTTTTTATCTTCAAGGAAGAGAGAACACTTATCCATGTAACCCTTTCTAAAATTGAAAGCTGTTATGAAATTGATTTCCATCCCAATCCCATTTTACCTAAACATTCCTGAGGTGCTTCCCTCTTACCTAAGGCACCCCAGAGCTGTATGAAATTACAGATGGCTTTGAGGTGTCCACATGCTGAAAAAGCTCTCAGGCAGCCCTGAGGGAGGAACAGGGTGCACTAATAGAGGTGCCCCCGAGACAGAGTGGCCAGGATAGAAATTCACTAAGAGTTCCCCACAACCCAGCCAATCTAGCACGAGCACAGCATCTCAGAAGTGCTCAGCAAACACTGGCTGATTGAATAAAAGAGTCAGAACTCAACAGTTGAGGGTCAGGCTGGGAGCTGCACAGGGCTTTCACCCCAGTAAACCAGAAGCTTCTCGAGGCACAGCAAGTAAGAGCCCAAACTGACATTTAAGCAGAAGAGTTGTCATTCATTCATTCATGACTGTATGCATTCATTCAGCTGTGTTTACTGGGTGTCAAGCATTAGGACCAGGAGGGATGGCCTACAACCCAGCCTGTTCCCCATACCTGGAAGCACCCAAGTTGGTGGTGGAAACAGACAGGAAAACAGGTGATTACCACACCACGTGGTCAGTGTCACTGGGGAGGAGTCCCAGGTTCCACAGGAGCCCAGAGCTGGGCTCCTGCCCACAGTGACACAGAAGGTGGGCCCGGGTGGAAGGAAGAGGCTGGGCCCAGAGCACCCATCTGTCCACCTTTGCCAAGGAGGACACACTCATGCCCAGAGTGTTCCTGGATGCAGCGCAAGACCAGAGTAGGGCACTCGGGTCGCTCCAGCCCTGACTGACCGCCTTGGGGCAATGCGTCCTGCTAGAGCACTGCACAGCCAGGGCAGCCCGGCAGCCCCCTGAAGGTCTACAGAATGTATTTGGTGACTAGGTAACACCCTCGTATGATTCCTAAATCAGTACACTGCAAAAAGGTTTATAATGAGATGTTACTCCTGTCCCTGTTCCCGTCAGCCTCCTTCCCTCTGTCCCCCCACAAGTACCCCTTCTTGGTGTCTTGTGTATCCTTCTAGAGTTTCTTCATCCAATTTCGTATTTCCTCCTTTTCTTACATAAAGGTAGCAAGCTATCCACACTGGCTTGGACCTTGAAAAGAGGTGCATTTCATTTTCAAAACACTACTGATCTCAAGTAGACACGATATCCATTCTGCCTACGTTCTGGTTTATTGGTAAAAGGACAGCACAGGTCAAGGCTTTAAGTATTTGACTAGATATGCAGAAAGGCCTGTCTACACCATCGCGAACGGTGAGGGAAGAAGCACAGTCAGGCTCTCTGGTGTCCCTCCCCAGAGCGTTGCTTAGTAATGGTCACGTGCGGACAAGGATGAAGAAGGGTGTGTTTGTGCCCCACGCGGCCTGCCGGTGGGGATGAGGGGAAACATTTTAAAATCTTTTAACTATGGAGATCATGCCTGCTTATTGCAAGCAACAATCTAAAGCAAAATAAACAGAGAAAGAAATCAACTGAGAAGTCAACCTCAATCCCACTTCCCCAAAGTAACTATTGCTAACTTTTGGGCGGGAGGTCTGTGCCCCCATTTCACAGGAGAGCAAAACTGAGGCAATAGATGAGGGAGTCGTTTGGGGGGTCCTGAGAGAAGTCAGTTATGAAACGAGGGCTGTGCCTGCTCTAGGTCCGGCTGCCCCCAGGGTCCAGGTGGAGAAGCAGAGAGTGGGGGAGGGCAGGCAGGGGGTTAGCTGGCGCCCTTCCTCACTCTTACCCATATCCGTGCTTCCTTTTCCTCTGCCTTCCTGTGTTTTCCACTTCTACTCCCTGTGTCCACATCTTTCCTCGGCCCTTGTGCAACTCAGAACAAGGACAAGTCTTCCTGACTGCGGCACGCCCAGGCTTCACAGGGCGCTTGGCACAGAGGGAGTGCTGCGCACGTGTTTCTTGGGAAGGCTGCCCTAGCCTCTCACACCAGCTTTTACTCCTACAAGGCGTCAGGAGGCATTCACGGGCTTTCCTGGTGGCTCGGGCCCCAGCCTCTAGACCCTCTGTCCAGGGTGTCCTCTGCAGCTCCAGCCCCCGCACCCATCAGCCCTGTGAGGAGGCGGGCAGCTGAGAGGCGCCAGCCTGAGGCCCCGCAGAAAGGCGACCGGAACTGGTTTCCAAGGGGTGGCCCTCTTCGCCTACGCCCTGGAGGCCTGGGGCCGCAGCCACCTTGGGTGAAATCTAGTCCTGCCCACACCGGGTCGAAGCTCAGAAGCAAAGGGCAGGGGGCCCTGAGCAGGTGAGGACTCACCTGAGCCAGGTGGACCCTACACACCAAAGCATGAGCCAGGGCCTAGCAGTTAGTAGGTCCTCAGTAAATGTGTGTTGGTGGATTTAGGCCTGGGAAGGAGGTGGCCTTGCAGGGGGGCAGAGGAGAGGAGATGAAGGGCAGTCTCCTGTCACCTAAGACAACTTGCCAGCAGGATATGTGCAGAAAGGACAGAATTTGGTATCAGACTTGGATTTGAGCCCTGGTACCACTTCCTAGCTAATTAAACCAGGGACTGAACTCGGGCCACAGCAGTGAAAGCCCAGAATCCTAACCCCTGTGCCACAAGGGAACTGCCTATTTCCTTTTTTTTAAGTTTTATGAAGTGTAACTTATACACCGTAAAATTCATGCACTTTAAGTTCACGATTCAATGACTATGTCCAGAGTTGTGCAACCATTGCCATAATCTGATTTTAAATCACTTCATCACTCCAGAAGAAACCCTGTCCTCGTCCCATTCCCACCCCAGCCCTAGGCAACCAGTCTATCTCTGTAGAGTTGCATTTTCTGGACATTTCATGTAAATGAAATCATATAATGTGTGGCCTTCTGCAAGCAACTTCCTTAACATGATGTTTCTGGGGTTCGTATGTTGTACCATGTGTCACTACTTCCTTTTTATTACTGAATGATATCCATCGTGTGGGTATAACACATTTTATCCCTTCACCAGTTTTTCAGCATTTGGGTTGTTTTCACTTCTTGGCTATTTTCAGAAAGGCTGCCATGAGCAAGTTTCTGCGTGGACATCTGTTCTTACCTCTCTCGGGTAGGTATCTACAAGTAGAATTGCCTGGTCATACGGCAACTGTTTAACCTTTTGAAGAACTACCAGACTGTTTTCCAGAGTTGCTGCACCATTTTACACCCCTACCAGCAATACACAAGGGTTCTAACTTCTCCACATCCTTGCAACATTCGTTATTATCCTTTTTATTTTAACTAGAAGTCACACTAGTGGGTGTGAAGTGGTATCTCACTGGGTTTTGGTTTGCATTTCCCTCATTACTAATGATGTCGAGCATCTCATTTGCCATTTGTAAATCTTCTTTGGTGAAAGGTCTGTCATCTTTTTGGACCACTTACTTAACCTCTTACTCTTAATTATACCCAGCTCCTAAGGCCATGAAACTTTATGTAGAGGGTTTGCAAAGGGGCTGCCATATAATGAGGGCTTAAAGATGACAGCTTTTAGTATTGTCGTACTCGTTGTCACTTTGGCCCCCTAGGAATACGCTGGAGTTGGGGCCCAGCTGCCCTCCCTTCTCAGGGGAGGGTGAAGGATGAGCTCCACTGGCACAAGGGTCCACATGTTCTAGATGTTCTGCTGAGCAACTCCACACGATCTCATTTCATTCCCACCAGAACCTTTTGATGAAGCGTGACCTCCATATTTCTAGGGATGAAACCTTAAGGTCCAAGATATTCAGTACCTTCTCCAAGGTCGCCTAGTTGAAAGCAGTGGGAACTAAGATGTGAACTCAGAGCTGATGTTGAAGCCAGTGCCACAGGCAGGAGCTGGTGGGGACAAGCACCAGAGACACGGCCTGCAGGGGGAACCTCCAGGCTCAGTCTGGCTGTGTGGACGGCCCCACAACTGATCAACAACTCAACTGGAGTAAGCTGCTTATGCCCTTCAGGCCTCGGCATCCTCTATAAAGTCAGAAAAAGAATAGTTCCTCCCTCGGAGGGCACCTGTCTGGATCCGATGTAGCGCCCGGCCCACTACAAGCAGGCAGCTTCCTCCTTTGTGTCTGGGCTGTGGCCAGCCCCCCACCAAGGCCACTTGGCTCTTCTTTGCCCTGAGCTTTGGCCCATCCTAGAACACAATCTCCTGACCCTGACCCTGACCCTAGGGGCCAGGCTGGAGCAGGGTATCATTACAGCTCTCAGGGCCTGGCCCCTTAATTCCTCTCATCCCTACTTCTTGCCTTTAGGCAGTACTCTCTCGAAGCTGGAGCACCTGGAGAGGGCCTCGAGTTCTCTAGAATGATGACTTAAGATAAAGCATAAGAAAAGCAGGGTAATAAAAAATAAAGCTTTATTAAAGCAGCTAAGCTTAGCAGCACTGAATAACACATTTCAATGGTATACCTCGGAAGCAAGAGTTAAATAGAAGTCTAATAGGTGCATTTCTGATTAACTATGATCATTCTAAGTCACTCTCTTCTTTTCCATTTAACGATTCAAAGAGAAAAGCTCTTGTCATGTTTTGTACCTCTTCCCTCCTTGACTTGGCAACAGACTGACCCTGCCTTGGGCTCCAGCCGGAGGACCCCAGGTGAGGGGATCATCAGCTGAAGGTCTCCAGATCTCCCTATGGAGCTGGGGCTCTGACTGGAGTCCCAGCCTCTCTCTCCTGTAACCGTGTGAGGTGTGCAGGGCTGCATCTCGTTTCCAGCATCCACCACCCCTTCAGAGCACCTTCTAACTGGAGACAGGAGGGGAAACTAGTGCTGCTTGGTCTGAACAGGCTTGAGGAGGTTTTATCACAAGGACCTGAAGACTGACTGAGCCTACCCCTGCACTGCACAGCGTCCCTCATCCGAGGGCTCCGGTCACAGAGAGAAGGGCAGACCGAGGCTGCCTTAGTCTCTTTTGCCTCCTGGGACTGGGCTTCTTGTGAGGAGCTTCCCTGAGCTGGAGGGGGTCAGTGAGGTCACTGTGCGGGAGTCCAGCTTCACTCTGTCCAGGAGGGTCTTCTTGAGGGCAGCTGGGGAGATCTTTTCTTGGTCGGCCATGGACTGCAGCTCTCTGCAGACAAAGCCCCAAGAGGTTGAAGGAGGAGCCAGAGCTGCACGAGGCTTCCCCATCCACTTAACCCCCAACCCTCGTTGACCTGGTACCAGCCAAACTTAGAACCCCAAACCAAAAACTCCCCTAAGCTTCCTAGAAGTGCTATTTAACTAAGTAGGGGTTACTACATAGATGCAGAGCTTTAAGTGTTATCTGTGATCAGATGGGGAGAGAGAGGGTGGAAAAATCACAGGACTGGAGGTCAAAGACTTGAGGTCGAATCCTGCCTCCATCACTTACTAGCTGTTTGACCTTGGGAGAGCTGTATCTCTAAGCCTCGACTTCCTCATCTGTAAATCAAGCTAACCCCAGCTATCAGAACTGTGTGAGAATTAAATGAGGGCCTACAAACCCTTACCTAACAAAGTCTAATAAATCGTGGTTATTAACAGAGCACATAAAAATAAATAAATTTTAAAAATTAAAAAAAAATAATAAATTAAAAACAAAACAAAACAAAACAGAGCACAGACTCCAGCATTGGTAATGGGACCAAAGATGGCAGATTCTGCAAGACGGTGTGCAGCCCATACTGGGGCTGGCTGGGAGTAGAGGGCCTGGGCAGAGGAGGAGAGAGACCCACCGTGTTTGGATGCAGGAGGCCTCAACTGCGTTGATGAGCAGGGAGCGGAAGCCCCCGCTCTCTAGGACGTGCAGGGCGTGGATGGTGGCCCCCCCAGGGGAGCAGACATTGTCCTTGAGCTGGCCCGGATGCTGCTCTGAGTCCAGCAGCATCTTGGCAGCCCCCTAGGGCAGGAAGGAAGCATTAGAGCAGAAAACAGCTGGTGCCCCTTGAGATGAGCTTCTCCACACCCACTGCTCCTCCCCAATCCTTATCCCAGCTTCCCAACCAAGCCCTGCCCCGGCCCAGTGACCCCTAAGAACCCCATCCCCACACTGTGGTCCAGAACACGCAGGCAGAAGATACTGACCAACAAGGCCTGGGCCCCCAGTCGGACAGCCAGGCGCCTCGGCAGGCCCATCTTCACCCCACCGTCGGCCAATGCGTCCAGGGCCATGAACGCCTGTGGAGACACTCACTGAGCCCTGGGGCAGCAGGCACTCAGGGGCCCGCCCTAGAGTCTACTTTTCCTGATGACTGGAACTAGCTCCAAGGGTTGACCGCCTCCACCAGCCTGCCTTGCCCAAGAGGTGGGTGACACCCCCAGCCCAGGCCTGCCTCCCAGCCCATCTTGCGCCCCTAGGTCCCCAGAAGGCTGCGTAAGTATATGAGGGCCTCACATAGGCAGGCCCGCTGCCGCTGAGCCCTGTGACGGCGTCAATCAGGTCCTCCTCCACCTCAGTGCAGAAGCCTACGCTGCTCATGAGCTGCTCCAGTAGCTGCCCATCTTCCACCAGGGCGTGGGTGCCCGTGGCGTACACTGTCGCGCCCTCTCGCACCAACACGGGTGTGTTGGTCATGCAGCGGATCACCTTGGGGGCCGGTTGGAATGCCATCAGCTTCTGGGGTTAAGGCAGAGGGCCGAGTGAGTGGCCAGTCCCACTAGCACCCACCCCTCCTCCCCTCACACAGGACTGCCAGGGCCGAGACGGGCACCTTCTCGACAGAGCTGATGGTGACGCCTGCCGCGCAGGAGACCACAATGTGCCTGGCCTGGACGTCGGCCCCGATCTCGTCCAGGATGAAGGGGATGATGTGTGGCTTCACGGCTAGGAACAGGACGTCACTGTGCCTCACTGTCTCCTTATTACTCCGGGTCAGGCTCACACCCATCTTCTGCGGGAGGAGACCACTGGGCTCACGGTGTGCAGCAGCCTCACTAGGCCCAGGAACTCCCAAGGAGCAGCTGAACCCCCCAACAAGCCTGGAATTCCCTGCCCCAGCCCCTCAGGGTCTGTCTGCCCCTACCGCCACCGGCACAAAGTTTTCCGATGTTGCTACCGGGCAAGTGAGCATAGGTGCTGGACGCGGACAAGCTTCCCCATGGCAACCAGGAAACAGCTGTCCCCCATCCCCACTTCTCTGGCACCCAAGGCACCCCTCTGCCAGGTAAGAAGTCTCCATGGCTGGAAAGTGGCAAAGGGAAAGGTGAAATGCTAGTAGTGCCCAATGGTCGGAAGCGAGGCCGTATTCCAACTCCAGACACTTGTTCATCAGAGTGCAGTCTCTGTGTGGTCCAGGGGTGGGCTGGAGGACACCCATCTCTCTAAGACTCCATACGGAGAAGCAGGGCCCTCCAGTGCTGGTAACATCAGCCATCCCAGGCACAGACACTGCCTGTCGCCCGCCTCATTAGACATCCTCTCCCACACTGCTCAGGTTTGGGGTGAAGACTTGGGATATTCTTTTTTTAGACAGAGGAACAACTAACCTGCCAGGTTCTTTCCCAACACGCTCTTTTATGCCTCAGAATAATTCAGCTAAGTGGCTATTGTGGTCTCCATTTTATAAATGAGGAAACTCAGTGTCAGAGTAGCCGAGGACCGTAAGGCCACTTAGCCAGTGGATGAAGAAAAGTGAGTATTTTATTGGATACCTACTATGCGCCAGGTGCTTTCCATACATAAAACCTCAACTAACCTTCTAACCACCCCAGTATCTGGATTAGAACCCAAGTCTGTCTGCCTGGGTGCTCCCACCACCCTGAGCTGCCCCATGGAAGGTGGAGGATTATGCTCCTGGTGGGTAGGTCAGCGCCGACCATGGACCAGCACAGGGGCTCAGCTCATCAGGCCATCCTTCTCCTGGGCCTTCACCCTCTTCCCCAGTTACCCCCCTGCCCCACCTACCCTGAGCGCGGACACTGTGGGCAGGTCCATGTCCGGGGAGCTGGCTATTATCTTGTGAGCCGACAGGATGCCTGGAGAAGACAGGGCTTTTCAACTGGGGATCATGGCCCACCCGGTTCCCATGCTTTCCCCGGGAAAGCAGAGTCAAAACCCACGACGTTCTGACCGTTGTGGAGACGGCTGCTAGTGTCTTTCTCCCCGCTCAATCCCTTACGCGGGCATGACTCTCTTGCTGCTTAAGAGGAGTTTCCTCTCCCCCAGCAGACACAAATTCCCCTTTCTTCATTCATTCACGTTCGTGGGGTGG
The DNA here is from genome assembly GCF_005190385.1 of Monodon monoceros. Classification (NCBI taxonomy): domain Eukaryota; kingdom Metazoa; phylum Chordata; class Mammalia; order Artiodactyla; family Monodontidae; genus Monodon; species Monodon monoceros. Next base: position 22,637,859 of record NW_021703774.1, read on the forward strand.
AGGGCGGTTCACAGGGTAGGCTAGGAACCGTCCGCACATCCGCCTCCCGCCTCCAGGCGCTTACCTGCGGCCGTGAAGCCCCGCGCCAGGGCACAGGCCAGCTGGCCAGCGCCGATGAAGCCCACGCTCATGGTTCCAGGGTCTGCGTCTGCCGGGCCGCCGCAGAATTCGGCTCAAAGGTGCCCTAAAAGAAGAGTGGAGAACGGAGGGCACAGCGGGCGCAGAGCCCCGGAGCCGAATCGCGGGAGCTGCCCGCAGCTTCCGGGCCGGATCCCGCCACCCCTCCTCATTCACACTCACCGACTGCGCCGCAGGAGCCCAAGTGTCCCGCCCCTCCAGGGCGACCAATCCTAGGCCGGGACGAGGCCGTGTGCCCGCCTCCTGCGCACGGGATTGGCGGGTGGAATCTCGGACGCGGCGCGTGAAGCCGGGATTTCCGCCTCATGTGGGCCCCACCCCTGGGGGCCGGAGAGCCCAGCCATTGGAAGCCGCGTGGGGCTCAGCGCTGAGAACGGGCAGAGGTCTGGCTAATATTATTCTTGGTGCTGGCCATGAGCCGCACCTCGAGGGCAAGAGGAGCTCTCCAGGTTGCTGATTTGAGGGGACGAATGTGACGCTCTTGGCGGGGCTTCAGACAGGAGCTTGGGGACCTGTGGGCTCCGAGCCAGGCGCCTCGGTGCGCCCGCGTTGGAGCTGGGAGGCCCCCGGCTGCCGCCCGCTCCCTCCCGGCCCGCGCGGGGAGGCAGCGGGGGAGCCGCGGTTACTCACTTGAACTTGCGTGGTTCACGCGATTGGTCTTATTAACTAGATTGCGAATAGGGTCAGTTCCTCTGTTTAGGAAATGATGGGCTCCTTAGAGCCTGACTAAAGTAACCCCGACCACCGCCACTTGCTTTAAAACGCTCCACAAATGTGATGTTTACGTTTTCATCAGTAGTAAATATAAGTACTACGGGGGACAGGTGACAGAGGAAGGAGATGGCATCTCAAGAGGGAGGCGTCTCAGAACAGCAGGAGAGACAGTTGGTTCACCACCGCCTCTCTCAGTCTTTCTACAGGCCTTTCCGTATAATCCACACCCCACCCCCAGGCTTTCTGCAATGTTCCTCCAGTTGATCACGTCCAGGAGGACACGTCCCTGGTTCTTGAGTTTCTGGACCCTTAAAAGTGAGGACCAGGGACTTACCTGGTGTTGCAGTAGTTAAGAATCCACCTGACAATGCAGGGGACGCCGGTTGGATCCCTGGTCCTGGAAGATCCCACATGCCCACATGCCGCGGAGTAACTAAGCTGGTGTGCCACAACTATTGAAGCCGCGCGCCTAGAGCCCGCGGGCCACGACTGCTGAGCCCGCGTGTCACAACTACTGAGCCCGCGTGTCACAACTACTGAAGCCACAGCAATGAGAAGCTCGTGCACTGCAGTGAAGAGTAGCACCCCCCTTCCTTTGGCAGCAAAGAAAACCCAACGCAGCCAAAAATTAATTAATTTTTAAAAAGTGAGGACCAAATATTTACTGTGAAGCAAAATTACATTTCTATAACTTTCTCTGATTAGGAAAGTAATACATGTATATTGAGAAAAAATTTAGAAAATACAAAAAAAGTAAAAGTCAAAATCACCCATAGCCATACTTCCTAAGGATCATTTTCTGCAGACATTTTTTTTCCTTACACATTATTTTGTATGCATACATACCTTTTCCATCGTTGGAAATAAATGATATACATGTAGTTTTGAAATTTCTATACTAGATATACAATAAATATTTTCCAATGTCACTGAAAAGTTACTTAAAACAAGATTTTAGTGACTACTTAGCGTTCCATTAAATGGATGCACTGTACTAATTTAGCCATGCTCTCAAAGATCAGCATTAGGTTTATTAATTCATTCAATATATATTTATTGAGCCAGTTTCTGGGGATCCAGCCACGAACAAAACAGACAAAAGTCCTTATCTTCATAAAACCTATATCAATTTTTAAAATTATTGTTCATACTACTGTGAGAAAGTCTTTGCCTAACTCTTTGACTATTTCCTTAGCTTGGATCCCTGAAAGTGAGATCTCGTGGTTCTGTGTGTAGAAGCCTTAAATGCTTCCCATAGTGGCCATGTTGCAGCCCAGCCTAGTTGTCACCAGCGTGGGCTCTGACACCAGAAACCCTACAGCTCACACTAGCTGAAGGAAGAGGGGGACTTATGACACAGCCCTTAGGAAAGGTGCCGAGGAGCTCACTAACCAGAAGGAACACCTACATCACGAGGACCTTGGGGACTGGAACCAGAACTTCCTAACGGTGCCTGTGCTTCTGAGGGATGCTCGGGTTCCCCACGGTCCACTGGGAGGCTGCAGGGCCCCCTGGCCGTCTGGCTCTGGGCTGCAGTACAAAAGGTTGTGCACGGGCTTCCCTGGTGGCGCAGTGGTTGAGAGTCCGCCTGCCGATGCAGGGGACGCGGGTTCGTGCCCCGGTCTGGGAGGATCCCACGTGCCGCGGAGCGGCTGGGCCCGTGAACCATGGCCACTGAGTCTGCGCGTCCGGCAACGGGAGAGGCCACAACAGTGAGATGCCTGCATACCGCAAAAAAAAAAAAAAAAAAAAAAGGTTGTGCGCCGAGTGTGTGTGTGCGCGTGAGTGTGTGTGTGTTGGAGTGGGGTGAGGTGTAGGAGACACCAGTATCTCACACCTGCAGTCCCCTTACACACATCCATCCCTTACCTGGTTGCCTTGGTAACTCCTGCCTCAGCTTCCAGGAGTGGAGGTGAAATATGAGGAGGACTGGAGAGCCTGGGAAAGGAGGCCGAGTTGGTGGCCCCCAGTGCTGGCTTGATTCCCAGCCAGGGCAGGCCACGTAAGACAGGGAGCAGCCAAAGCACTTGGTCCTCCTGACTAAGCTTGAACATGTGAACTCCTGACCAGAAACTGGCTATTTTTAGTGGTACTTTGTGATCTTTTTTTTTTTTTACCCCCAAAGTTTAAAGTTTATGCATACAAAGTTTTAAATATATATTTTAATTGTAGGCAATCCCATTTCATTTTCTTATGATGACCTTGCTGACTCTAAAGGCTCATTTTGTCTGCGCAGCGGCCCCTGCTGTGGCTCCCATGGCCATAACGTTTGATGCCTGTGAAGTTCCTTTGGGTACAAGTGTTGGATGGATGAGATGAGATGAGATGAGAAAAGACCCGTCCTCCCCACCCAGCCACTTAGGACATACCCTCAGGAAGCCTGGTGCTGCCATTCTGCCATGGACATATACTCTCCTTCTCTGGCACCTGTCTTCTTGGGTGCCTACTCTATCACTTTATTCCATCTGAACAGACAGAGAAGTCCAGAAAGGAAACGGGGAGTTCACTAAGCTTCCAGGACTGCCCACCTCACTCCTCTCCTCTGATCCTCGCATCCACCAGTCAGATGGGTTGAGCTGTTCCTGCCCTTCCTCCCTTCTCACCCCCCACCCCACGGTCCTGCCCCCTCTTCACCTCCAGCTGTCCCAACAAAGTGGACAGTGCTTCATTTCTGCTTTCACTTGTCCAGGGTCTTCACTCTCAAGGCTTCAGGACATCCTTCCTGGTCTGTCTCTGGATAGCAGGCTCATCTTCCTAAGAATGGAGATGATTCAGGGAATGAGGGCAAATCCTGAGCTGCTCCCAGCCCGTCAAATGGCAGGTCCCCTTGACTCCTTCCCGATATAGGAATCTCCAGGGAGTCACACTTTGCATGCATACTTGCCTTGCTGTTGTTGTTCTTATACCAATAATCCATGTTTACTGTAGAACAATTAGAAATTAGATCAAATGGAAAAATGAACACTGCCTTTAATCCCACCACCTAAAGAGAATCAATGTGACTCTTTTGGAATATGACTCTACACCTCTTTTTCATATGCGGTAAGGCCCACCTTAACCTTGATTTTTCTTTTTTTTTTGACCATGCCACGCGGCTTGTGGGATCAGGCTTTTTCCCCGACCAGGGATCGAACCTGGAGCCCTTGGCAGTGAGAGCGCTGAGTCCTAACCACTGGACCGCCAGGGAATTCCCTTAACATTGATTTTTTAAAACAGGTATGTACTCCTGTTGTATGTAAACAGGTCAGGTTGTGTATGAACAGGAGATTCAAAAACCGAAACAATTTTGTTTTAGGATGGTGGGATTATGGGTAGTTTTCAATTCATTCAAAATTATCTGTAATGTTGTTACTTTACTCAGTGGAAAAAAATTGTAATTACAGCTCACTTCTAATGGGATTTGGTTCACTGTCTGTAATAGTTTTCTGCTGCTGCCGTAAGAATTCACCACAAAGTTAGCAGCTTAAAACAAAACGGATTAGTTATCTCACATTCTGTGGGTCAGAAATCTGAGTGGGCCCAACTGGCTTCTGTGCGCCAAATCAAGGTGTCGACTGATCTGGGTTCTTATCTGGAGGTTCTGGGGGGAAATCGGCGTCCAGTCTCATTCAGGTTGTTGGAAGAATTTGGTTCCATGTGGCTGTAGGACTGAGGTCCCTTTTCCTTGCTGGCTGTCAGCTGGGAGTCATTCTCACCTTCTAGAAGTTACTCACATTCCCTGGCTCATGGTCCTTTTCATCTACAAACCGGCAATGGCAGATCGAGTCCTTCTCAAGCTTTGAATCTCTTTGACCTCCCCTTCTGCCTCATCTCTCCTGCCTCCAGCTGGAGAGAGCTCTGCTTTCATGTGATTAGATCGGGTGCATCGGCATAATCCAAACCAATCTCTCTATTTTAAGGTCTGTAAACTTAATTACATTTGCGAAGTCCCTTTACCATGTAACAGAACACAGTCATAGTTTCTAAGGATTGGGGGGCATGGACGTATTTGGGGAGAACATTTTGTCTACCACATTGTCTCCCTGCGCTGATGGGCACATCCTTACTTTTTGAAATGAAGGCGATTTCCTAGGTATTTTTAGCTCGCATGGGATGATGTGAGCAGGCCCATCCTTGCCACTGATTGCATGTGACTGGTTAGGAGTCCACAGACCTTTTAGAGCCACAGATACATCACTGAGAAGCTGGTAGAATTCTTTAGATGATTTTGATATCCTTCTTGTAGAGAAAGCGACTGTTTGCCCTGGTGCTCACAACACGCCAAGTGGCAGTTCTCCATTTTGATGTCTTACAGAGGTAAGATAGCCATTTACAAGTCAGAGACAAATCTTCTCTCCCCATCTCCAACAATATTCTTGCCGAGTCCTCAAGTCCTGCCTGTCCATAGACTAGCTCCTTTTCCCCTTTGCTATTCAGTTGCTATTAATTAGCTTTGTATGCCAAAATAGAAAATCCATGAACTTCAATAAGTCAGGCATAAGGAAACCCCGTTGAGCGGGAAAGGTAAATGTAGGGGAGTTGCCAGATGTGGCAGCTTCCAAATGACAAGTTAACTAATGCCTGTGTCATCAGCAGAGCATGGGGCATGCTGATCTCTACCCCATAGATTTGCATTGCCTCAGCCTTGATTTCTTCATCTGAAAAATGGGAATAATAATACCTACCTCAAGGAGTAGTTGCAAGAATTAAGTCGTATAATGTATATGAGGTTGCCTAGCATAGGTCCCAGGTTCAGAGTGAATGCTCAGTAAACATTCGCTTGCCTTCCCTGTCCCCAGAACCACTAATGCAATAATTGTTTACAATACTATTTTTGGAATGAGAGTTGGAGGGATATAAATATTACAAATAAAAGGAGAATCTAAACCGTTATTACAGTCTTCAGCGCCACCTAGGGGTTGGGGGATCTTGGTCACGCCCATTCTTCAGATCCTTATGTCGCTCTCATTCCCCATTATTGCTCCCTCTCTCCTACGTCAAGGACACTACAAATTAAATACAGAGACACAGAGTGAAACATCACTTTTATTTCAGCAGATTATCTACATTCGATTGTTTTCTTTTTGCTAAGTTAAAAAAAAACACACGTAAATACATGTGGGTTCTGGTGATAAGTTCTCTAAAATAGTGGGGGAAATAACCTACATATGCACAGGCAATGCTCTGTCTCTGGAGGAGCAGAGGAGTGGGTGAGTTTAGGGCTGTCTGATCCCCAGGGCGATAAAGTCCTAGAGCTGAATCCCAAATCCTCCTTTTTAAAAGGAAATGGTGGCCCAAAGGCTTCTGCATTTGTCTGAGGTCACAGTTTATGGCCCTATTAGATCCAGAAACCAGGTATCCTGATACCCTGTCCACTGCCCCTAGCCTAAAGCCCTTCATCCTCCCTTCTAGCACTCTCTCAGGGGACTGGGGACCCAAGTATATGTACAAAAGCCCAGAGTGGATCAACATTTTGGTGAATGGGGCTTCTTTTTAGACCTCCTCCCTACCTAGGGGCAACAGAGGGATTTTTTGTTTTGTTTTAATTCCTCATATAATAGAGTAAATCAGTCTATTTTCGCACTTCTCATTGTAGGGTCTGTTGTCCCATACTCGGTTGAGAATCTGCTAGAGAACAGAAGCTCCTAGCTGACAATCTGTCCCTGCTCAGCTATATCCTTTATCAAGTAGGCTGGGATTTCCCTCTACAGCTCTGCAATCGGGTTGCATTAATTACTCATGTAAGTGCTTAGGGTGCGTGACGGACAGGAGAGCAAGAAATGGAAGAACACACGAGACAGGTAAAATAGGGGCACTCAATTGGGGCAGGGGTAACTTGCTAAGTAGAAAATTAAGACCTATGTTAAGACCTGCTTTGTGCACGTGTCTAGTCAGAGCCTCCATGGCTGCACCCCACACCTACGGCTCCAGCTTCCTTGGTACAGGCGCCCCATCCGAGGCACAGCTGCACTTCTGCACCCTCATGTTGGGCAAGCTGACCACCTGGGGCCTGGGCTTGCCTCCCTCCGGGATGCTGACAATCATGGGCAGCGAGGTCGTCTCTGAGGCGATGCACTGTCTCGGCCCCAGAAATGGCCACTTGAAGGTCAGGGACTCTGGGGGCTGCTGGCAGGTGCCCACACACTCATAGGCCAGGAAGCCTGGGGGCTCCAGGACCCAGTTCTCAGCCCACTTCATCCCCTGCAGGTCAATGTACACCTCCCGGCGGCAGCAGCGGGTGCCCTCGGTCGCTGGTGCCTTAGGATCACAGTTTCCCTGAGCTCTGTGGGGGGCAAGGAGAGGCAGAGTCAGAGGTCAGCTGGGAGGGCAGAGGTCAGCTGGGAGGGCAGAGGTCAGCTGGGAGGGCAGAGGTCAGGGAGCCCAGGGCGGGGCTTAGTGGGGCATCTGGAGGGAGATTTATGGTCCATCTCTTGTTATGTTCAAAATGCTGGCTATTTGTGATAAGTGGTGAATGAATAAACATATCCAAAACATAAATTATAAATCAGTTACTGTTCACTAAAGGTTTCCTATTATGCTAGGCACTGAACTAAGTACTTTACATATATTATCTCAGATGATACTTGCATTTCATCCTCAGATGAACCTTGAAGAGGTTCCAGTATCATTCCCATTACACACGAGGACACAGAGGTGTTAACTGACATGCCAGAGTTCCAGCAGCAGTAGAAGGCAAAGGTACATGGACCCAGGCTGTACGATTCCAAAGCCCTGTTATTAATCACCCTACTACACAGCTCCATCCACTCCAAAGAGCTAACTCGTCCCAAGAAGAAAGAATTCACCAATGCCAGAGGAAAGCTGTTTAACCCTAGTAACCGCTAATGCTAATATTTTTCAAAGAATTAATCAGGGAAGAGGGTAGAGTGAAAATAGATGATTACAATAATGTATACGTATCAATGACAACATAAAGCTTGTTGAAAATACCTGAAGTTTTTTGGGTTTTGGTTTTCAGTTTTTGGTTTTGTTTGTTTTCTTTTTGCCTGTTGGTTGGCTTACGGGATCTTAGCTCCCCGACCAGGGACTAAACCTGCACCCCCCTCACCCCCCCGCCCACAGTGAAAGTGAGGAGTTCTAACCACTGGGGTTCCAGGGAATTCCCTGAAGATATTTTCAATAAAATATTTGGATAATAAAAATTCCTACCATTAGAAACTCTTAACATGTAGTGGGGAATCAGTTGCATCCTGGGGCTATCTGCATCTGCCCCCCGGCTGGTCCCCGCCGCCGTGGGCCTGGACCACCCAGTCTACTAGAGTCCTGGCCCTGCACCTACCCGTAATCCCTGAGGTCCAGGGTGTGCAGCTCCAGCTGGGGCTCCCGCTGCCCGGCGCCCGACGGCCCCTGCGAGGCGAAGCGGACCAGCGTGTGGGCGCTGGAGGCCAGCGGGCCCAGGTGCTCCCGCTGCACCGACACCTGCAGCAGCAGCGACTGCCGGGGCCGGCGCAGCTGCTGCCAGAAGTTCACGGCGTCCGTCACGTCCAAGGCCTTCCAGCCGCTCTCGTGGATGGACACCAGCCTGCGACACCACACGGAGACACGGGCCCGCGCTGAGGGGTGGGGACTGGGGCGGCTGGGGTGGCCCCGGGGGGGGGGGCCCTCTCCCACCCCTCTCCTCCCCTCCCCTCCCCCCCAGGGGCCCCCCGCGCCGCCCCTCCTCCCGCAGGGCACCCCTCCTCCCGCGCCGGGCCCAGTCCCCCTCCTCATCCCCGCCCCACACCCCAGCCGCCACCTCCCCACCTGGAGTCGATGAGGGAGGTGCGGTTGGAACCGTCGTCGCGGACGTGCAGCCACTGGACGGTGATCCGCGCGCGGTCGCTGCGCGGGAAGAGCCGCTCGTGGCTGCGGAGCGCGGCCTTGGGGACCGGCTCCTGGAAGAGGCGCAGCACGGCCTGCACCAGCTCGCTGTGGGGCGGCAGCCGCTGCTCCATGTCGAACACCAGCAGGTGCGAGGAGACCTCGGACACCAGGAACCTGCCGGCCACCTCTGGGGACACGAGCGGGGTCAGCGGGGCCCCTCCTGGCACCAGGGGAGCTCTGAGGGTGGCAGGGCCACTGAGGCGGCGGCCAGGCAGGGAGAGACCAGCCCCTGTTCTGTCTCCCTGGGCCAAGCTCAGTTACCTAAAAATCCCCCTATGTGTCTGGGCCTTGTTTGTAACAATCTCCGCCCAGCGGGAAGGCTGGCAGGGCTGACAGGGCTACCTCAGCTGAGATGCTGAAGATCAGAATCCTCCCCTGGGGGCACCTGGCCTTGGGTCTAGCTCTGGGCACTGAGGAGGAGAGTCCAGGCCCAGGGAGGTAAGAGGCTGAATAGGACTCAGGATGGCTGCCTCCCTGACAGCTGAATAGCTCGGCGTTACGCTACAGTGTTGTCCTGACACCTTTTCATCCACAATAACGCACTTTAGTATTCACAGCGCTGGGAGATGGGTCAGCTAGAGTCACACCAGTGCTCCGGAGGAACAAACAGAGAAGCAAAAAGATGATTCTAAAACCATTTGCTCGGGTTTCCCTGGTGGCGCAGTGGTTGAGAGTCCACCTGCCGATGCAGGGGACACGGGTTCGTGCCCCGGTCCGGGAAGATCCCACATGCCGCGGAGCGGCTGGGCCCGTGAGCCATGGCTGCTGAGCCTGCACGTCCGGAGCCTGTGCCCCGCAACGGGAGAGGCCACAACAGTGAGAGGCCCGCGTACCGCAAAAACAAACAAACAAACAAACAAACAAGAAAAACCATTTGCTCAAGGTCAGGCTACTGGTGGCAATGTGAAAACGGTACCCGGAAGCCCTGATTCTACGCCTCTCCCTAAGACTGTGCCAGGGTTCTCGCCACACCCACACGCTCCCATTGGTTCTGCTTTCTCGTCTCCATCCTCATCTTCTCTGATGCCTTAGCTTTGGTCCAGCTCCTCCTGGCCCGGAGGGGTGGGGCCCTCAGTGCAGACAGAGACCAGGGGCCCGGGCCCAGCCTTCCTCACAGTCCATGGTCCCTCCTCATCGCCCTGTGGACCCTGCGCCCCCAGATCGCCTCCCCAGAGCAGGCCCCCCACCCCCACCCCGCGAGGACCAGGCTGCAGCAGGGAGGGAGGGCCTCACCTCGGAAGCTCTGGCTGAACCTCTTCCCCCGGGAGCGGGCCCCGTGGCTGCGCTGCAGCAGGGCCACGTACTGGGCCCTCACGTGGGCAGGGATGATCAGCCTCTCCACATCGGCCTCGTCCAGGACGGGAGCCTCGCTGAGGCGCAGCTGCCGCAGCAGGCTGCCCAGGACCCGCTCCTCGGTCAGGGCCACCCCGGGGCCGGCCAGGGGCAGCGCCCAGAGCGCCCAGCAGAGCCAGAGGGGCCGCATGGTGCTGCTCGGGAGACGGAGGGGCAGAGCGGACGTGTCCCTGGACGAGGCTCCGGGAGGGTCCCAGCTGGGTGTGCTGAGGGCCAGGCTGGGCCAGCTTTATAGCCAGGCCTGGGCTGGGCCTGGGTGGTGGGAGGGAGGGAGCCCGGGAGGGAGGGAGGTCACACCCCTCGGACCTCCTGGGAGTTCAGCGGCCAGACAGGTCCCTGAGCCCCGAGGAGGGGGCTGTCTAGAAAGGGCACAAAGGGCTCTCCGGATGCCACACAGGCCTGGGGCCTCTGACCACTGCTGTCTGGCAGCTCAATAATAATTTTAGTGCCTATTGAATTTGCCTGACCCCACCTCAGTCCTAGTCTATGAAAAAGTGAGCCTATTCTGTGGAAACGAGTGTCCCATTAGCCGACTGCTTAAATCTCTTTCCTGCAGGCCAGTCTGGGTCTAGGTTTGCTCACTGAGAGGAAGGAGGGAAAGTGTTCTGCACTCCTGCCTGCTCCGGTCCAGGCCCCGTTCAGGGCACTTTCACAGAAGCCCCTTGAGTCGCCTCCCTCCATTCTCCAGTCCCTGCAAGCCCCCTCCCGCTCATCTCCACAGTCCCTCAGATGACCCTGTCCTCCCCGTGACAGAAGGAAGCTAGACGCTATCAGGACAGGGAAGCTGGCAGCTCGGCTCTCTGCCAGTCCCAGGAGAAGCGATTTCTGCAAATGTCTTTGCAACCACAGGACTGCAGTGAGGGAGCCCTCAGGTGCAGCATCCTTCTGGAGAGCCAGCCCTCTGCACGGTGAGCCGGCCGCGGGCTCACAGCAGCAGCGCAGTCTGAGCCCAGGTCATGCCCGGATTCAGAACAACGGAGCTGCCCAGAGTCACGTGGGTGGGAGCCCCCAGTGCCTCCTCGAACACACATCTGAGGCTGGCTGGGCTCAAGTAGGGGGCCTGCTGCTCGCTGGCTATTTGAGCTGCTAACAAGTCCCCTAACTTCTCAGTGTCTCAGTTTCTCCTCTGAAGGAGGGGGCGATGACAGATCTACTTCACGGGCTAGTGTGAAGATTGAGTGGATTACACGCGTAAGACGCTGGGTGCAGCGCCTGGTGTAGTGAGCACCCTAGAGGGTTTGCTCTGGTTACATCTGCCTGCTCTTGCAGTCTCGGGGGCACCTTTCTAAAAATGACGATGACAAGAAGAACAGTCATTTCCTGAGTGGCGCTCTGTGCCGGGCAGTGTTCTGGGTCCTGGCCGTGTATTCCTAACAGCCCTAGGAGGCAGGTGTCAGCACCTGCAGGTCTTCCAGACGTGAAGTCAGAACACTGCGTGGCGAAGGGACCTGCCTGCGCTCGCTCAGTGAGTCCCCGACGCCCCTCCTGGCACGGGGGATTTGAGCATGCGCAGGAGGAAGCCTCTCCCGAAAGGAGACAGCCTCACCTCCCCCTGTCCTGTCACGTGGGAGGTGAGCAATGACGGTGGAAGAGGACGGTGGTTGGGGGCCGAGGGGCCCAGTGCGCAGGGAGAACCCCTGAGCCCTTTCCCAGCAGGGGGCACTCTGGCCTCCTCTGTGGGTATACTGTGTCACTGACAGGTCTCTCATGACATCCCCCTGCCTCTGTGCTCCTCACATGTCCCAGGCAGAGGAAGAGAGAACCTTCTGGTGCTCGAGGGCGGAATTCCCCATGGATGAGAGCACAAATTGCACCATACACCTATGTGCGTACATATAGATAGATAGATAGATGTACGCATATACCTGCGCGTGTGCATTTGCTTGGGTTTTAGTAGTAAGGTGGGGGGGGGCTTTGACTTCGAGGAAGGGGAGAAATAATAATAACGCTGATAATAATCATAATGGCTAATATTGTTTATGGGCTGCACGCTGTTCTGAGTGCTTTATATACATTAACTCTTTATCCTCACAATTTGCCATGATTGTTCCCATTTTATAGATGAAGAAACTGAGGCATAAAACTGGGTACCTGACTTGCCCAAGGTCATACAGCTAGTAAGTGGCAGAGCGCGGGTTATTTGAAGGGAAGGAAACAAGGATTCTGTCAAACATGCTCACAGGACAAGGTAAGAGGAAATACAGAAATCCTGATAGTTGAACGGGGTGGGAGGGGTAATGGATGGGGGAGAGCTGGGAGCCTCTCAGCGGGCAACACAATCATGACCTTTACTGCTTCTCTGCTCCCCTTTCCTTCTCTTGCACCTCTGTTTCCTCAGCATTTGTGTAATTCACAAGGCAGAATTCAAATCCCATCTTGGAGTTCATATATCACGTTGTTCCGACACCCCCTGAAATATAAGGCGCCACGTCTGGGTCCGGCCTGTGGGGGCCCTTCTGCACTCCCTGTGAAAAGTGTAGCCTTCTTCAAAAGGAGAGCTGTTGCCTTTCTTTGCAAGTGATTAGCAAGGAAAGGACTTACTTGATGCAAACATTTGGGCCTTAAGTCAGGCCAAAAGGTGCAGAAGTGTCACATTTACAGGAGACCCAGGACTTGTGGCCCTCAGTCCCTGGAAGTTGTTCCATAAATATGCAGTAGTCCACCACCCTTGCTGCTGGGTGAGAGGAAGAGATGTGGCTTATCACTGGCCAGGGTGGTGCCAAGGATATAACACCCAAGCTGCCCTTGCAAGCCGAGGCCCCCTCTCCAGGCCCCCAACATCTAGACCCCCCGGAGCTCCCCAGGGCTGGAAGCTCATGATGAGGCCTTGCGGGGCCCCTGTGCTGCAGCTCCCTGACCAGCCAGTGCGCCGAGGAGATGCCTCAGGGCTGAGGATCTCTGGGAGTCCCCCTGGTCAGAAGCCGCTTCTGCACCTGGGGTAACTGACCAGTTAAACTGAAACTTAGTTTTTCAGATAAGAAAGTAAAGTGGAAGCACCCTCCTTTGCTGGATTCTCTGCCTTTCCCAGGTGTCTCACTGGGCTCCTGGGTTGGCCTCCCAGCACGGAGCCAACTCTAGACTGAGTCCTTCATGGGAACTGGAACTGACCAGGACCAGTCCTGCCTTTGTGGATGGGCTTCTGGGGTCCAGTGCTCAGGGAGCTCCTAGGGCCACTGGTGCCTGGGTAGATGGTCCACGGTTTGGAAACTGAGAATCCTTCCCAATCTCCCTTAAGGCGCGAGAGCCTGGGAGCATTTGTCACCCTCAGAGGATTTGTCCAGCAAGGTGCCCCATCCCAGGCCTTTTCCTGGCTACTTTGTAGAATCAGAGGGCTTAAGGCTGAAGTGGACCATCCCATCCATTCTCTTGCCCCCTGGTTTTTAGAGCTAAGAAAACTGAGGCCCAGAGAGGTGACAGCATCTCCAAGCTCACACAGGTAATGATGGATGCCTGCATAAAGCCAGGTGTTCCGATTCCCAGCCCCAAATCTTTCCACACCTTCAAACTATTTCCAGCACATGGTCCTGCAGGACCCCCTGAAGCTGGCTGGGAGCATCCATAAGCCCCAGGCAAGCTGGGGACTCAGTCAATCCAGGGTCGAGTCTGGGCTGGGCAGGGGATGCAGGGGAGGCAGACAGACAGAGGGCAAGTCTCCCAGACTCCTGAGGCTTTCTGGACACAGCCTCCTAGTCCTGCAATGTGGATTCCAGGTGGACTGAAGAGTTTTGTTGGGGAAATAAAATAATTGAGCAATTAGCTAGTGGTGAATGTGGATTGGGAGACTTTTTTCAAGGGACCTATTAGTTGCAGGGAGGAAGGGCAGCTGCCCTTTGTCATGCAGAGCTGGGAACCAGGCCTCCCCTCCGACTGTGGATCTGGGGGGAGAGTCTGGTCAGGCAGTCTGTGGGGTCAGGTTGGGCTTGAAAAGTGGAAAAATTGTAAAATAGCTTCCACTGACCTTGTGGGAGGGGAGACTACTTACAAAGCTGTCTGATTTCTAAGGTAGAAGGAGTGCATACTGTTTACGAACCTGTGCTGTTAGGGGTTTGAAAAGTTTGTGAAGACTTTTTTTCCCAGAGATAGTATGTTGTGAATGCCCTAAGTGTAATCGTGTGAATTCTGTACAAGCATGCAATTACTCCTCCTCCCGTCTGTTTTGTTGGCATGTTGTTGGCATGCACATGCGTTAGGACTGGGGACATTTACGACCAGTCTCCTCCCCACCCCCGGTGGCCTTTAGATAACCTAGACTGGCAGCCTTGCTCTGTCTTCCCCAGACCAGAGTCCACGGTTCCTGCAGCCGCTTTCCCTGACCTGGCGTCATCCGGCCCGGCCACCCAGCACAGCTTGGCCATCATGGAGCCACAAAGCCCGCAGCCCCTGAGTGTCAGGAGTGCCCCCCCCCCATGCCTCCCCTCCCTTCAGCCCCAGACAGCTTCTCTACAACCCCTGTTTGGGCACCTCCCACCTTCCGCCAGGTCTGGGTGTTTTTCCACAGGAGACTCTTGGGGGCAAATCATCTGAGGAGCTAGTGTAACTCTGGATTCCTGGACCCCAGCCCAGACCTCCTTAAGGGCTCGGATGGGGGTCCGGGGCCAGGAATCTGAATGTTAGAGCTTCTGCGCGTGCACAGAGCAGGGTTGGGTGGCAGTGCGATAGCAGTTCTGTGGGAGAAAAGCATCCCATCCTACCATTAAGGAGAACCGTAACCCAGCCCTTTCCAGAGGGTTCCTCAGCTTCCTGATTGCCTGAGATGAGAGGAAATAAAGTGACCAGAAAAAAAAGGGAAACGAATTTTTTCCCTGAGGTCTTTTCTGGGCTTTTCCTAAACATTTGAGAGTCAGAGCAGACAATCAGAAAGGTTTTATTTTTCTCCCTCTGGTAAAAAGCCCTTTTGTGCCTTTCCCCACAGCTTCAGTATTTCTGAATATTTTCACATTCAAGGACCGTTACATAGGACACAGGAGCCCAGGGTGCTGATTCTGAACCGTGCCTCTCTGCCCAGGTGACGCCTAACTTGTCACTCTCGTGGCCACACGGAGCACAGACAGAGATTCCTCCCCCGAGGCCCAGCCCGCTTTCCCACCCCCGCGTCCTGCCCCTCACATCGCCCTCCACTCAGCATTCAGGCCTCTCATAGAACACCCCCAGGAGGGTCATCTAGTGGCTCATTCTTCATCTCTCTTTTATCTTTGAAATGTTCTCATCTGGCAAGTCTCAGCATACATTTCACTTCCTTTATGAAAACCCTTCCTAATGTTCTGAGCACCCCCATCTCTCCCTGCCCAGTTCATCACTATGTTCTCTGGATGCCCTTGGTCTCTCATGAAAACAGGGGGATGACACTCCCTGTGACATTCTGGAAAGAGATGCTGGGGTGCAGCTCTCCCGACAGAGCACGTGCTCCGCGAGGGACGGACACCCTCTAGGTGTCATCATGTCTAACATGGTGCCCGACAGATAGTTCGTGCTCGAACTGCACTTGCTGAAAACAGAGAGAGGCAGGGGGTGGGCAGCAGGGGAAAAGAGAAGAGTAGATGAATGGAAATTAGACACGCGAGATCTTACTCCAGATTAAGGCCACTATTGATTCAGGAAACTAATAGCCAACGCATACAACGTTAAAGTTGACAAATTTCGCAGATGGACAGACAATGAGAAGCGTCTCCTGTGCTCACCTCTAACCTCTGCTCTGCTTCCCCAAAGCAACACTAAATCTTGTATGAGCTCCCAGAACGTCTGGACCTGCACAAGCCCAGGTGTGTGACAACACCCGTGTGGTAACATGTTCTCCTGTTTTCACCTGACAACACATCCTCCGCCGCCTCCCTGCCCTTGGAGACACAGCCAGGAGGCATCAGGGCCAGAGCTGGGTCCTGGTTCTCCGGCTCTCACGTGATTCCCTTGGCCTTTTCTTTATATTTTTTTCAGTGTGTCAAGATTTGCTTTTATAAACTAACTTGGCCAGATTAAGAGACTGAACAATACTTACACTTCTGAACTTCAAGGATCTAAATCTTGTCACATACTCCCCACCCAAATCCCCACCATCTTTTAAGGTAATATGACATAAATAAGTAGGTCAAAACGCTTTTGAAAAAAATTTTTTTTCTTAATTTTTATTTATTCATTTATGCAAAGACAGTATCAACATAGGTAGTAGGAACACATTTTTTTTTTTTTTTTTTTTGCAGTACGCGGGCCTCTCACTGTTGTGGCGTCTCCCGTTGCGGAGCACAGGCTCCGGGCGTGCAGGCTCAGCGGCCATGGCTCACGGGCCCAGCCGCTCCGCGGCATGTGGGATCTTCCCGGACCGGGGCACAAACCTGTGTCCCCTGCATCGGCAGGCGGACTCTCAACCACTGCGCCCCACCAGGGAAGCCCCCCCACCATCTTTTTAGATAATATGACATGAATAAGTAGGTCAAAACGCTTTTGAAAAAAAATTTTTTTTCTTTATTTCTATTTATTCATTTATGCAAAGACAGTATCAACATAGGTAATAGGAACACACTTTTAAGTTTAATTTTCCATTTTGAAAGGTTCAGAATTTTGTCTCTTCTTTCTACCTTTTTAAATACTTCGGTCCAACAAAATAGCACACAAATAAAAAGTTTATTCCCTTACTTTTCTTAAGGTCATATTGGGATAATTAGAATTGGCTCTTTAGAATTTAGGTATCATTTATAGTAAACTGGAGATTTAATCATAGAATAATACATGTAAAATGTTATAGCACACACACACAAAAGTACAGAGAATTTTAAAAAGAACAAATTTCAGGGCACTTTCAAATTCTGAGGCATAAGAAAGCACTCTTGGGGATCCTTAAGTTAAAAGACTCTTCCCTTCAGATTCAGAATGAAGATTGTTAGGAATTGTAAGACAATGGGCACTGATGATATGGCCGATGGAAGATTCATTAGGCTAGGGAAAAATGGAGTTTCCATGTTTTAGTGAAGGGGCTGGCCAATGAAAGAAAACCCAGGAAGCCACTTTAAACTCATGTCTATGGCAGGTCAAATGATGCTGATAAAAGTGTTTCCCTTAGAAAGGTATTATCCCATTGCTACCTTTCCAAGGCTTAGTCCTCAAATTTTTTATACTGATACTTCTCTTCTTCACAACACCTGTTCTAGGAGCAAACCTCCTTGAAGAACGGTGCTGCAGACTGGAAAAACAAGACTGTGGGTATAGCAAAGGGGCTCTGGATCTCTAGTTATTTGTCACGGTTTACACTGTCTAACGAGGAATCTAGCTGATGTAAAAATGGACTGTTAACTCTAAATCTAGTATACTTTTGGGATATGCTTATTGCTAAACAACTTTTTTGGTTTAGAAATGCCAAAACTTCCTTGACTCTCCTGGACATATATTACTTTAAAACGGAAATATAATAGGCTAAAAAATAAAAATCTATCTGTTCTTTAACAAATGTTTAATGTTTTTATAGAAACAATTCCTTTCAGGTGCTCTGAGTAACCTTTAAGTGACATTAAAAAAAGTTTCAGGGCTTGCCTGGTGACACAGTGGTTAAGAATCCGCCTGCCAATGCAGGAGAAACGGGTTCGAGCCCTGGTCCGGGAAGAGCTCACATGCCGCGGAGCAGCTAAGCCCGTGCGCCACAACTACTGAGGCTGTGAGCCACAGCTACTGTGTGCCTAGAGCCCGTGCTCCGCAACAAGAAGCCACCACAATGAGAAGCCCGTGCACTGCAACAAAGAGTAGCCTCTGCTCACCTCAACTAGAGAAAGCCCGTGCACAGCAACGAAGACCCAACACAGCCAAAAGTAAATAAATTTTAAAAATACAAAAAAAAGTTTCAGCCTTCTTTAATACCAATATTTTGCACAATTTAAGACATAGCCATTGAGTTTAGCATTTCAAGGGAAAAAAAGTAAAGAGAAAAAGGAGAATGGTAACTTATCGAGAAGCTTATGTAATTAATAAAGTTTAGTTTGTTTTGGAGTCTTTAAAAAAAATTAGGCCCAGAATTTAATTATCCTAATTACCATCCCAATCGGATATCTCTATGTGTGGATTCTAGATAAGATAAAATATTTTGAACTAATAAATGTAAGACCCACTGATTGGACTGTTTGTTTGGAATCTGTTTTACTGGGTTTAGATAAGGAAAACTTCAATAAAGCTAACTATATACTGAGTTCCACTGATTAAAAATGCAGTTTTAAAAACTCTGCTTTCGGGCTTCCCTGGTGGTGCAGTGGTTGAGAATCTGCCTGCTAATGCAGGGGACACGGTTCGAGCCCTGGTCTGGGAGGATCCCACATGCCGCGGAGCATCTGGGCCCGTGAGCCACAACTACTGAGCCTGCGCGTCTGGAGCCTGTGCTCCGCAATGGAAGAGGCCGCCATAGTGAGAGGCCCGCGCACGGCGATGAAGAGTGGCCCCCGCTTGCCGCAACTAGAGAAAGCCCTCGTGCAGAAACGAAGACCCAACACAGCCAAAAATAAATAAATTAATTAATAAACTCCTACCCCCAACATCTTCTATAAAAAAAAACAAAAACACAACTCTGCTTTTGTGGTAAATTTCTGGACAAATCATCAAAGCACAACATCATAGATATTGTACTGTTCACAGGTACTTGTTGCAGAAGTGAAGTGCTTGTATTTAAACTATCAAAATTCTAACCTTTCAAAATAGGTTTTCTAAAACAATTTTTTTTGCAAATCATCATTTGCTTTTAAACTCTTAAAATGTCAATTAAAAAAATTCTTACAGATAAATCTTAAAGTTATTCCTTTCAGTCTCAATTATTTTTTTTACTTTTAACTATATATTGAACACAGCATCAGTTTCTAAGTACATGTCTAATGAAAAACAGTTTCACTGTAAAATAAAACTAGGCAATCTAATATAACTTGTATAGAAAAGTCTGAGTGCGGTTTATCAAAATTCAGAATTAAATTTCTATAATAGTTGAAAAACTTTCAGTCTCTTCTTACTATTCAAAACCTGCAACTTCCTATGAGACTAGAAAGTCAGCAGAGAAGATCAAACAGACTTAAGCATTGCCCAACGTCTTCTAAAGTGATGAACTCGGGCTTCCCTGGTGGTGCAGTGGTTGGGAGTCCGCCTGCCGATGCAGGGGACACGGGTTCGTGCCCCGGTCCGGGAGGATCCCGCATGCTGCGGAGCGGCTACGCCCGTGAGCCATGGCCGCTGAGCCTGTGCGTCCGGAGCCTGTGCTCCGCAACGGGAGAGGCCACGACAGTGAGAGGCCCGCGTACCGCAAAAAATAAGTAAGTAAGTAAGTAAGTAAATAAATAAAGTGATGAACTCTTAACCTTGAAGTAGTCATCTTGAGTAACAAGGGAGTTTCTCAGTCTGTTCTCTGGATTAAGTAAAAAATAAATAAGTCAGTAAGTAAGTAAATAAAGTGATGAACTCTTAACCTTGAAGTAGTCATCTTGAGTAACAAGGGAGTTTCTCAGTCTGTTCTCTGGATTAAGTAGACACGATTCCACCGTCTGTATGCTTCAGCCCACAGATTTCTTTTGTGGGCCATTTCCAGAGGATGGAGTAGCTTCACGAATTGAGCAAACACTTGGCAAAACTTCAGCTCCTGGATCAACTTCATTACAGTGGTAGTTAACAGCTGTATAATCCAGAGGAATAACGTAACTCCTTTGTTCCCCAGTAGGCCACTGAGGTGGCATCTGATAATTATAAACCCACAGCTGATATCCGGTCATAACCTGAACTGGTGAATTTGGATACGGAGGATAAGCCTGAACATACTGATTCATGGTGGCTGGAGGCTGCATGTAAGTTTCAGTGTTGGGATTACTCCAGTGTCTGGATTACACTGAAACTGTGGTAGAAGAGGAGGATTAAGTACCAAAGGACGGGGCTTCCCTGGTGGCACAGTGGTTGGGAGTCCGCCTGCCCATGCAGGGGACAGCGGGTTCGTTTCCCGGTCCGGGGGGATCCCACGTGCCGCGGAATGGCTGGGCCCGTGAGCCATGACCACTGGGCCTGTGCCTCCGGAGCCTGTGCTCCGCAAAAAAAACCCCGAAGGACGTGGCCGTACATGATAAGCACTTAAATTTTGTTTCCTGATTGCAGGGCTCAGTTTCAGCTTTTTACCATGGAAATTTATCTGTGATTCTACTATCTTCTGCACATCCATGTCATTATAAAATGAAACAAATCCATAGCCTCTGGATACACCAGTTCAGTCCATGATTATCTTCACTTCTTTTACTGAACCATACCTAGCAAAGAAACTTGTAATTTCGGTTTCATCCATCCTAACATCAATTCCACCACCAAAAAAAAAAAAAAAAAGGTTTTTGGCATGATTTTGCCTTCTGGTAAAACATAGCCTTGGCTGGGCGTAGTTGATGAAGGCTGGGTGCTGGCCTCTCTGGAGGCAGTTGAGTTTGGAGTCTCAGGATTTGCAGCCTCAGGATGGCGGCAGTCAGGGTTCCCGCAGAGGGGCTTTAGGAGGAGCAGGGGCTGCTGTTAGGCCTGCTCGTGCCCACCGCCCGGCTTGACTGGGCACAGGCGGACGAGCGGGGACAGTCAGAGATGGGTGGCGAGGCCGAGGGGCACAGGCGGACTCCCTTGGCCTTTTCCTTAGGATCACCTGTTCTAGATGGAAAATTCTTTAAGGCCTGGATCAGATCATATTTTCTAGGCTGTCAGTACTAAGTTCATCCTAGTGGAGCCAGAGTTCTAACCAGTCCGGGGGAGAGTGTTAATGGAGGGCGGTGGTATTGATATTTGACATCATTAATTGATATTTGCTATCATAATCATTATTATGGTACTGATATCATTATCCAATTCTCTACCTGATTCTCTACCTCTCGTACCTGGTAAAGCAGGGAGGAAGCCTTTGCACATTCTGACGGGTAATTGGAAAGGTGGCCTGAGTAAACAAAATACATAATAACGAGTGTGGAGTCATTTGGGAATCCCTAGGATTAGCTCTGTCCTGCTGAGCCAGATCCTTTTCCCAGATACTTCAGCATTTTGTTAATAGCTCAGCACTGCAACTATCATGGAAAGGAAACGAGCTTTTGCCATCCACTCTGGTGAGAAGCTACTGGCGTGTTTTACCCGCTTCCTGCATGTTCATTAGGGAATGTGACACTCCAGCCACCAAGCAGCCCCGACACCTCCTGGAAACACTTTTTGCTTCCTCTGCAATGCAGCTCTAAGCTGTCCTTTGAGCATTTGGCCTGCCGCTTGCTCTTGGAGCTCTGAGAGTTTCCTGGTGGGAGCTGATGAGTTTTCTAAAGAGCCGTGTGTGTGTGTGTGTGTGTGTGTGTGTGTGTGTGTGTGTGTGTGTG